>NC_046333.1:152507457-152820197 GCF_000738735.6 Corvus cornix cornix | reverse complement strand
GCCCCTCCCATTTCCACAGGTTTGGTAAAATTTCTGTTTTCCAGGGATATCATTGCCCAGTAGACCTTTTATAACTTTTATCTAGGACCATTAACACCTCAGGTTTGGAAAAATCACTGAACTTAAGGGGTTTTGAACCCTGATTTTATGTTACTTATATTTTTTTTCCCCCAGTGCTTTTATTTCTCCTGATTGTCTTCAGTTTCTCATTGGATCCTGGAGACAGGAAGCTGTTCCCAGATCACCCAGGCTGAAAACTCTTCTGTTTTAAGGTATCCAGACCTTGGACAAGAACGTTGAGAGCCATAACACCAATGATACAAGGTGCATATATAAAATTCCACTGCACACATCCAGGCACGTTCAACTCGGAGAAATTTCCTGAAGGAGAACTCAGTTTCTCCTGCTCTGATTTATTCTGATGCCTTATTTCTTTCCATCTCCATTCATCAAGGCCTGAATGGGATAACAGCCTTAATAGATGCTAATTAGCAATATAAACCATCCACTATGCAGTAATAGCAAAATCAGACTGAAAAAAGCCCTGTCAAAATAATGGTTGGGCCCGATGATTGAAAGGGGGAAAATGCAGTTGGATTCTTAATACTGGAGTGCAACTGAGAAAGAAAAGAGAAATTATTGCTTTTCCCATGTAAATTATAAGCAATTAAGCCAGGCGTGGAATAAACTTTGGGACTAGAACCCCTTTGACTTTCCTTTGTCAGCTCCTCCCTGTGTTTCAGGGGTCTGCAGGAGCTGAAACACAATTTTGGTGTGTTTATTTGCAGCTCTGGTTTGATTTCGTGCTCCAGCAGGGAAGCACAGCTCCAACCAGCACAGATTTCCTGCTGCAAAGAGGAGACACATTCTGGATTCAGCTCAGGGCCTTCCTTTCAGTGGGTGCAGATGTTTTGCTTTCACTTGGAGGATTGGTATGTGTTAATTGGGCAAAGAACAGTAATTAGGCAGGGTGTGTGGGTGATGATTTGTCTGGATACCATCACGGAGCCTCCCATAAGGCCCCGAGGCTGGAGCAGCCCTTGTGAACTCCCCTTAATTGCCTGGACAACTGTACACCTAAAATTTGGGGTGTCTTCCTCCCCCCTGCCCCCCAAATCCTTCCTGCTCAAACATGGAACTCTTGCTGTCCCTTTGGAAAACGGGCAATTTCCAGGGAAAAAGAAGGATCACTTCTGGCCACGCTATGAGATTACATCAGACTATAGGATGGGATTGCACATGTGTGGTGGAGAGGCGGCACTGGTCTCTTCTCTCTGGTGATCAGTGATAGTGTCACCGAAACTGCGGGAAAACCAAAAAAACTCTCCAACCACATTTTTTAGTGTTAGAGAATCAAAGCATTACTTTGTTCTGGCCAGGATGTGCAACAGAAATCATTTCATCCACACATAGCCGGGTTGTGCAGAGAAAATCATTCAATCGCACAGGAATTTTAGTTGATTTTTCACACAGTTATACAGTCAAAACTCATAGAAATTTATTGGTTCAATGCTCATTGGTCCCAAGTAGTGCAGTTCTTAGTATTTGGGTTCATATTGGATACAGATTTCCTTGCCTCCAATGCTAATTAGGTTCTCATTCTTGGGTTCTTTTATCTCTCTTTTTCCAGACCAGGGGTCTCAGACCATGCCAGGGGTGATCTTTGGAGTTCTTTAATGGTGGTTTATGGTCGTCATCTTTTGTGTATCTTCTCTGCTACCCCCAGTCTGTTGAGATGTTCAGCTCATCAGACCTCGCCTGGTAAAACAATCTTTTGAAAAGAAATTCCATTTCCCTCCCCCCCACCCCGCGGCAAAGGTGAACAAAACCCCTGACTAAACTTCTATAAAAAAATTTTAAACTTGGTATCAGTTCCAACAATCAGACCCGAGGGAATGGCCTGAAGTTGTGCCAGGGGAGGTTTAGGTTGGAAATAAAGAGAAGTTGGTTGGCTGGTCGGACTCTGGAACAGCTCCGCAGGGAAGTGGTCACAGCCCCAAGGCTGCCAGAGCTCAAGAAGTGTTTGGACAACGCTCTCAGGCACAGGGTGGGATTATTGGGATGTCCAGGACCAGGAGCTGGACTCGATGATCCTTGTGGATCCCTCCCAGCTCAGGATATTCACCCTGGGAAAGACATTCTTGAGTATTATCTCAATGCCCAATGTTTTAAAGCTGATCATGTTCATGCCACATTCTACTGGGTCATTTTAAAGGAGAAAACCAGGCCATTAACTGAACTTCACTTGTCACCAGGCTGTCCTGAAGTGCTCCAGAATATCTGGATGCCAATCAAAGTGCTGGCCATGTTGCAGGGATCAGCTGCTGGATTATTCTGACTTCAGAAAAACCACAAAATTACGGTGAATTCAAATGTTGAAGCTCATCAGAAAAGGAGTAGCTTTTTCTGTGAAACATTCCAAGTTGGTGTCCACTTAAAAGTTGTTGGAACAAGCAAATTCCGTGTTCCTGTCTCTCTGTTTATCCACCTACCTGCCTATTTATGGAGCTAATTTTCCTCAAGAGCTTCAGAATTCCTCCTGGGTTGCATCATTTTGTGGGGAGGATCTTATACGTCATGGGATCAGAAAAGAAATATCTCCCCCACCATCCGGCTTCTGCAAGCCAGATTTGGGCAGTAGGATATTCATTTCCTACAAAATTCCATATGAAAAGCAACAGTTTCCTATGTGTGTGTGTGTATATAAATATATATATGTAAAGTCTGGAAGGCACTGAACAAATTTTGGGGGAGGTGTCTTTCTTCTGCAGTGAAAGTTTTCCTGGGGAATTCAACCCATTTTCATCTCTACCAACAACTTCCCAGTGTTTCTACTTCATGGTCCTGTTTCTGAGGTGTCTCTAAATTGGACTCAGTGTATCCAGAGGAGATTTTGGTGTCTTCCTGCCTTTCCAAGAACCCAGGAAGCAGAGTAAATTCCAACCAGAAGTCTTTTATTATATAATCCTCTTTATTAAAAATTAGCCTACAGATGGTGTTTCTTTTCAAGTCCGTCACTGAAAGCCAGAACTATTTTTTCGATTGTTTCTATTTAAAAACAACAACAACAAAAGATGATGAATTATCATCAGTTATTCTGTAAAACCCCAGATATTTCTGGAAAGATGAAGTTTTTAATACAAATGTTACATAATAGGAATGTCTACAGCAGAATGCATTGAATTCCAAGCAGTTCAGGCTGTATTTTCTTTCACTTCCCACTGCTCCTAATAACAACTCTTTGTTCCACTCGAAGCCAATCTTTCTCACTCTTGGTTTTACATTCAAATGCCTGTAGACAGTTCTGGTCCCCTTAGTCAGGGATTAGACAAATTGCACACATTGTTTCCTTTTAATCTCATCTCCCTCCTGACTTCTGAAATACTCAGAGTTGTTCTTCACCATCCTCTGCAGTTTACCAACACTTCCTTGATATTTTGATGTGCTGAACGAGCACCATTCCACAGTGGGAGTCAGATGATCCCAAAACACTCAATCCTTCTTGTTCAGCAGCAGTTTTGGGGGAAGCATCACATTGCTGATTGCACCAGAATATCTGATTTTGGGAAAGCTGTTGCACACAGATATTCTAATTAGAGACAAGGCTTGGCCTCTTCTCCCACACAATTAATGACAGGACAAGGGGAGATGGCCTCAAGTTGCTCCAGGGGAGGTTCAGGTTTTATATCAGGAAAAAAATATTCACTGGAGGAGTGGTTAAACATCAAAACAGTGGCGGAGTCACCAACTCTGGCCATGATGTGGAAACCTTCATGGTTTTATATCCTCAGTTGGACTTGGGCTCTTGCAGCAGCCAAGTCTTTCCTTCCACAATGTCTGTCTCAAAGGAAGACTTTATTTTTTAACTTAAAGCTTGAAATTCATCACTGCCCTGACATCAGCTCTGCACCCTGTTTTCCCCTTGCCCTCAGCAGAAAAGGTCCTTTGGTAATGATATTCAGAGGAAGGTGCACACCGGAGACTGCAGAAGGTGCTGCTGCATTGTTTTTATCGAGAAAGCAAAGATGGGATGACTCATTTGGTCCAATTTCTTCACCTTTCAAGCCAAACCAGTTTTCCTGCTCTTTTTAAGCATGTTTGGTTGCTGGACTCCCCTCTTTGCCTGGGAGGTATACAGGGATCTCAAGAACTTGCTACTGGTTTTGAAAACAAATGATGGAAGAAATCCAGGAGCCAGGATTTGATTGCAATGGTGATAAGATATCACCAAAAAATTCATGTGAAAGAAGAGTGGAGCAGTTACTGCTGAGAGTTCCTGCTTTGACAGATATTTCCACTGCCAGCAGTACCCAAACACTGTGGGGCTGGATAAAACACTCTCAATAAAAGACATCATCTCGAAGAATTTGCAGCATAAAAGTTATGAAGCCTCACATGCATTAGGAAAAAAATGGTGCAATAAAAAGATTGTTCTGGGTTTAACTGCTGCAGCTGCTGCTTTGTTTTGTGTGGTTTTTTGCCTTGTCTTGTTTAGGTTTGAAGAGGATTTCTGGGTTTGAGAATCATAGAGTTGATAAGTTTGGCAAAGACGCCAAGATCATCACGTCCAGTCTTTGACCGATTGCCACCATGGCCACTGAATCGTGTTACAAAGTGCCACGTTTACTCATTTTTTGAACACTTAGCTCATTGATCCAGCTTGTCTAGATCCCTCTGTAGAGCCTTCCATGCCACAAAGCAGATGGATTTCAATCCCAGCACTGGCATGGTGCCCCGTGGCTCCCCCAGCACGCCTGGGTTTATCCCCTTCCCCTTCAAAGCTCGTTTAAAGCCCTCACAATCAGCCCCACAACTTGTGGGCTCACCCTTTTTCCCCTTTGAGACCCACCTGTCGCCAGCAGCTCCAGTGCCTGTAAACCACCAGAAAAGCCAAAATTCCACCTGAGCCAGGTGTTGATCCCGTGGAAAAATAAAACTGCACTTGAGCCAGGCGTTAATTAGTGGGAGGGACACACTTCAGCTTCATCACTGCCAACCTGAACAACCAATAGGTTGATAATCGGGCTGGACCACAGCAGGGACACCCCCAGGAATGTCTTACACAGGGAAGCAGCAGAATTCCCTGCGGGATGCCTCTGGCCAGCAAAGAAGTTGTCAGGAGTGGGATTCGAACCCACGCCTCCAGGGGAGACTGTGACCTGAACGCAGCGCCTTAGACCGCTCGGCCATCCTGACACCTGGGGCCTGCTGCTCTGCATCATGAAATTCCTGGGAAATTGTTTTCCATCACGTGTGTCCTCTGAGTGTGTGGAGCATTTCCTTGCACATCCAGGACTCTTCTCTGGGAAGCAAAGAACAGCCTGAACCACAGAACTGACAGGAGGGTGCAGCCAGGTTGGGGTCAGTCTCTTCTCTCAAGCAACAAGGGATAAGACAAGGGGAAATGGCCTAAAATTGCACCAGGAATGGTTCAGATGGGGTATTAGGAAAAATTTCTTTAGTGAAAGGGTGGTCAAGCATTGGAATGGGCTGCCCGGGGAAGTGCTGGAGTCACCGATCCCTGGAAGTGCTCAGATGTGTGTGGATGTGGCTCAGGGGTATGGTTTGGTGGTGAACACGGTGCCTGCTTAGTGATGGGCCTCTGTGATCTCAGAGGGCTTTTCCAATCTTGATAATTCCATGATAAGACTCAGAGCTCTCTCTATCCTCACTCATCACTAAGTTAACAATTAGTTAAAAGGTTAACAATTAGCTTAGGGTGGGCCTAACCAGTGCAATACCAAAAACCAGCTTAATGAAGGAAGAAAAAACCCCAAAGACCCCCAAGAATCAGAATAAAAAAAGAAAGATACAACAATTTCTGGCATATCCGCTTCCCTCTGCCAGCTCCTTTCTTTTTCTTTCTCTTTGGTTTTTTTTTTCTTTCCCTGCAGAGTGCTGGAATTTGTCCAACAGACTTTAGATGAATTGACAGTGGCATATGCATGAGCTGATGGCTGCGTGCAGCAGAGAGGTTTTCCCCTCCTCCAAAGCTCGGTGCAAACTCCCCAGAGAGGATCTGAGCAAGGTCATCTGTTCCCTTTGAAGGTGGAAACAGGGGAACAGCAGGACTTTGCAAGGGTCTGGAAACAGGGCTGAGGAAATTCAGTTTCAATTGAAAAGACAGGAGATTTTATTCCAAGAGAAAGGGAAATTGAGGTGAGAAATCTTCCAGAGTAGCAGGAGTGGCTCACAAAATATATCTGAGAAAGAGAAAGACTAGCAAAATAAATTTCACCCTTCATGCAACAGGTGCTGCGGGGTTGGAACTGGATCCTTAAGGTTTCTTCCAACCCAAACCAGTCTGGATTCTGTGATATTTTAAGGAGGTTCAGTGGTAACAATCCATGGTCCTGGGCAGCGGTGAGGGTCTTCATGAGGGTCTTCACAGGAGAAGAGAGGTGAAATTTAGAGAAGGGAACCCAAGGCAGAGGGGGAGAGGGCTCCGAGCATTCAAGGTCCCTTCGAACTCAAACCTTTCTATGAATTTGTAATTCTCTACAAAACCCCATTTTAGAGGATTTTACATGGAACTCTTATAACTGTATCATCACAGAGGAACACTTCGGTATCCCTTTTAACTTCATCCTGCTGAAGAATTTCCTGAGCTTGTAAGGGAAGAGTTGCAGGATGTCTATAATTATCAGCTGCTTCTGCCCACGTTCCTGGCTGATGGAAAGTTTTTAGTCTTGAGCCCGGCCTAATGGGCCACGTTAGAGAGAGATTTTGGCACTACAAATTCACAGCCTTGGTGCTTTTGATGGATGCAAAGCCCTGTGTCACCACTGCCCATCACAGGGATGTGGCCTTAATGACAATGACCCTTTGCCCCAGGAGACATCAGTGGCAAAAAAGGGAGTCAAACTCCAAGGAATTGAGCATCAACCTGCCACCAAAGCGATGTACCTTGTGTCTTTTATAAATTTAAAGGCAGAAATGGAGAAAAAGGGTGGGAGGGCAAGTCAGGGGCTTCTGTGTTGGCTTAAAAGACATCCTGGTCTACCCCTGTTCCTTGAGCTCCTCCAGGCCTGGTGGCATCTGGGTGTGGGTGGCCACCAGTGAGTAAGATAGGTGTTTTGCAGAGCTCCAGCTGGTGAGGAATGAGCCGTGTGAGGCTCAGAGTGGGAAACACAATGCCAAGGGGTTTCCATTGGGTAAACATTCCATATTTGGATGGCTTTGTATGAGAATAAACAGCCGGCATAAAGGAAGCTGCCAACTCCCCATCAACACCATGTCCTTTTAAGGCTTTTTTTTTAACAGCTTCACAGACTCCCAGGCAGGATCGTGTAGCAGTCTTGAAATCAATGAGGCATTTGCCATTTCCCTCTCACCTTGTCTGCCTTTGCACTGGCACAGCTCCACACCTCAGGTTTTGTGCCTGTGGATCTCTCTCACTCCATCGTTAAAACAAACGATGCTTTGGCTCATCCTGGCTTGGGAAAGGAGAAGGGGCAGGAAAGTCTCATTTGCTCATCCTGTCAGATGATGCATGGACTCAGAAGGAGATTTTGGAGGATTGGGGCAGCCAGCACCTGCTAAGAACAAGGGCAGAGCCTCACTTCAAGGTCAGGCATCTTGGGGAGAGTTCCTTCATGAAAGGTCACTCATCCAGGGGGACATCTCCAGGATTTTATGTCCCCATCCCATGTCCAGCAAGTGAGCTCTTTAAGTAGAAGAGGCCATAGCTCTCATATCCCATGTGAGAAGGGATCCTTGGTGAGATTGTCTAACACTTTGTCCAATTCCATCTTCATGGATTCATGGGATGGTTTGGGTTGGAAGGGATCTTAAAGCTCATCTGGTTCTACCCCTTGCCATGGGCAGGGACACCTTCCACTGGACCAGGTTGCTCCAAGCCCCATCCAGCCTGGCCTTGAACTCTTCCAAGGATGGGGCTCGAAAACCTTCAGGACTGGGGACTCCACCACATCCCTGGTAAGGTTGTTCCAGTGTTTGATTGTCCTGGCTGTAAAAAAAAATAAATAAAATCTTTCTTATCTTGAGATGGAACCCTTTTGACGTGTCCACATTCGATGCAGGCTCCCACTGCTTGGCAGAGATCTGTGACTAATCAGTGCTTATTGAGGGAAAGCCTTCATTTCAGAAATCCCTCTTTTCGTTTATTACTTGAGGCTGAGGGGAGAAAAGGTGTTCATTTCTTTAATTTTCTAAGCCGTGGAGGGCTTTAAGTGTTCATCAAAAAGTGCAATTAAGTCAAAACCACTTGCTTAAAAGTATCGAGAGTCTTATCTGCGTGAGAAGAAAGGGAGAGGCTGCTTGGCCACAGCCTGGGATGATGGACAGGGTTTTAAACCACAGCCCTGTGCAAGCCAAGATGAGGAGAAGTTTCCCTTTGCAATACAAAAAGGTTTGTTCATGGATTTACCGGAGCCCGAAGTGCCAGAGGCACCTCTGTACAGCGCTGCCCATCCGAAAGTGACCAGGGCGCCGGGATTTCACTGCCAGACACCCAGAGAGGAGCGGGGACAACGGCGGCACTGTGTGTCTGCCGTGAACATTGCTGCCCTCTCCTGGCTCCAAGGCAGACAAAACCAGAGGAAATCGGCTCGGGAAGGATGAGGACGGCAGCAGGGAGCACAGGGAGGGACGCAGGACAGGAGGGACCTGCAGAGATTGCTGCTGCTTTTGGGGCACGTGGGCTCATCCACGCTGCTGGCAGATGTCATCCCAAATAATCCCAGCCACCAGGGTCCTGCCGACCAGCTCTGTCTTCCCGGTGGTTTTGTCACTCTGCAGGGATCACAGAATCATGGAATGGTTTGGGTTTGAAGGGACCTTCATCTCATTCCAACCCCCTGCCATGGGCAGGGACACCTTCCACTATCCCAGGTTGCTCCAAGCCCCATCCAACCCGTCCTGGAACACTTCCAGGGATCCAGGGGCAGCCACAGCTTCTCTGAGCAAGGCAAGGCAGAATCTGTCTGCAGAGGACTTCAAGGCTACTCCCAGGTAGGGGAACAGGGGTTTCAGGTGTTTCCTTATGAAACTCAGACTTTCTTTGACCTTCTACAGATTTGCTCAAGGTTCTTCTCACCTGCCAAGCAGTGGGGCTTTGCTGTGACTTCCCCAGAATTCAGCAAGGGACTTCTTCTGCCAGCAGCCACTGTCTGCCCTAGAATGGGTGTCTCTTCTCACAGAATCATGGAATGGGTCAGGCTGGAAGGGACCACAGTGGGGTCATCTGGTACCAACTCCCTGCTCAAGCAGGGCCATCCCAGAGCACAGGGCACAGGATTGTGTCCAGAGGGCTCTGGAATATCTCCAGTGAGGGAGACTCCACACCGTCCCTGGACAATCTGTTCAGTGCTCAGTCACTGCACAGGGAAGAAGTTTTTCCTCATGTCTAGGTGGAACTTCCTGGGCATCAGTTTCTGCATGTTCTTCTTATATTGCTGGGCCCCACGGAGCAGAGCCTGGTTCATCCTCTGACCCCTCCCTGCAGATATTGCTGGACATTGATGAGGTTCCCTCTCAGACACTTTGAGACTGAACACATCTAACTCTCTCAGCTTGACCTCGTAACAAAGGTGCTCCAGTCCGTTCATCATCTTTGTTGCCACCTTCTGTTCTTCTCTCTGCTCTTCCTCTGCTGCTGAATCTCTACAGCTGCAGGCCCAGGTCTAGAAGACCAAATTAAACCAGCTGGCATCTGTTCTTAATCACAGAACCAAAGAGTCTTAAAAGGGATTTGATCCACATGGACAAAGTCTCACCTTCCTTTTCACCCTCAAACCAGGGACTCACATCCCTGGCACCTCCTGGGACTTGTCTGGCCTGATCAAACTTACAAACTAGGCCAGAACACTAACAGGGAGAGGTTGGCAGGAAAAAAAAGACCTTTACAAAACGTCCTTAGAGTTTTGCTTCCAATGGTGGAAACGTGGAAGTCTTATTCGGGTCTGACAAGCTGTTGGCTCAGAAAAATCCTACATTTGCTGAACTGTTAACACGAGTCTCTGGAGAGATATGCTCGGGTTTCTGACTCACGTGGCACCTTCACATGGAGCTTCAGGATGAAAGAGGATCTTCCCAACCTTTTCCATGGGAACAAGGTTAGCTGGAGCAGTGTTGTGTGTGAGGGAGAGGGACCAAAGTGTCCTGTTGTGGTGACAGGATATCCCTTGGCAATCTGTCCCTGAAATGAGTGGGGTGATGTCTAAATCTTCACGAAACTGGCTTAGCAAATGTTACCTCTGTCGGGGGCAAGTTGATTAATTCCATCTTGGAAACCTCTCAGCTGAAATCCTCTCCTTCTCTTTTCCTTCACAAGGAAAGAAATAAAACATCTGGAAATAAGCAGCCACTTCCATTAACCATAACTTCTTCTCCAGTCAAGCAATGAATGAAAAATATCTCCCACACACAACTGAACCCTGCTGACTGCAGGCCAGTCCTAAGAGAAGAGAGTTCTTTAAAACAGAAGAGATAAATGGTAATCACTAAACTAATCACCTGAAGAATGAAAGAAAAATGAAGGAAAGCTCTGAAAAATGAAAGGAAAGCTCTGACAAATGAAAGTTCAAAAAAATAAGGAAAGCTTCCAAAACCTATTAAGGAATGCTTAGAAGACCTTTGTCTATGAAGCTGTGGAGAGCCTGCATCTCTTGATGAGTCACATCTCCAGCCAGTAAACTCCACATTTCTCCCTTCCAAGTGCCCCTCCAGGAAGGTGTCTCCACCAATCCCAAGCACAACTTCTTCCAGCACAACTACTCCTTCCAGCAGCTCGCAAATGGGGAGAGGAAGTTTATTCCTGCAGCAGATAGGAGGACTTGGAAGAGCTCCAGAGCTGTCCATGTCTAACCATGGGTCAGCTGAAGCCCAACCCTTCTCCCTCTGGGTTTTCTCCTGTACTCACCAACCCCCAGCAAATGCCAGGAGCTGCTGTTCCTGGCAGCGCAGCCAACAGTCGTGATTCCTTGGAGCTGAAAATAGGACGGTGCTGGTGACAGCTGATGCTTTTGCTCACAGTTCCCAGCTGAGTGGGCTACCTCCAAAAAAAGCAGATGGCCAGGGAGGAACTCCAGCAATTTGCTACAAAGCAGCTAAAAGTCCCCTTCGTCCACAGCTCGGAGAGCTCAGCATTTCATGACATCTAGTGGGCAAGGCAGGCACAGTGAATTGTGTGGAGAGAAAACCTTGGAAAAAAACACCAAATAAATTGGCCCCAGAGAAACGCAGGTCTGGAATTAAATAAGAAAATAGAAGGAACTGATTTCTTCCCTCGAAAGAGTTACAACCTCAGCAGTAACTCCAGGGGGAGACAGAGAAGACAAACAGAATTATGGAGAGGGCAAGTGATTTGAGAAAGATCAAACATCAGGTTAGCTCAATAAAGGCAATTATATTCAACCCCAGCCCTCCTCAGCCTCGGTCTGCCCTGTCTCATGGCTGGAAGGAAAACTGAGCTCTCTGAACAGGGACATCACCCAGAAAGCACCAAAGAAAGGAGAAAATTTCCTAAGAGAAACTTGTGGATCTATATTACAAAATCAGAGGGACAAACCAGGAGTGTTATCGGAGAGGTAAGGTGTGACACTGTGACACATCACCCAAGTGTGGGATGTGGAATCCTCATGGTAGCAAAGACATCGAGGGGCTGGAGCATGTCCAGAGAAGGAAACAGAGCTGGGGAAGGGTCTGGAGCACCAGGAGTGGCTGAGGGAGCTGGGGAGCTAAGCCTGGAGAAAAGGAGGCTCAGGAGGGACCTTCTGGCTCTCCACAACTCCCTGACAGGAGGGTGAAGCCAGGTGGGTATTGGTCTCTTCTCCCAGGTGACAGGACGAGGGGAAATGGCCTCAAGTTCCATCAGGGTAGGTTTAGATTGGACCTTTGGAACAAATTCTTCACCAAAAGGCTGGTCCAGCCCTGGCAGAGGCTGCCCATGGATGTGGAGGAGTCACTGTCCCTGGAGGTGTTTAAAAGATGTGTAGATGTGGTGTTTGGGGACATTGTTTCATGGTGGCCTTGGCAGTGCAGGGTTAATGGTTGGACTTGATGATCTTTGAGGTCTTTTCTGTCTTAAATGATTCTATGATTCCCTGGTTCTATGTTCCTGCATTGTGATTTAGAGACAGACTGCAACAAATTAAAATCCCCTGCCCGCTCAGAGTTTATAAACCATTTTAGATTAATCTTCCCAAGTCCAGACAATATTGTTAGGACAAGGTGCCTCACTTCCTCCAAACTCCCAAATTTCCTCAATTTCCTTAAAATAACTCACCTCCAGCCAATTATTTGGAGGAATCTGTCAACATCTGACCAGAGGAAACCCATCTCAATGGACCAGAGCATCCTGACCCGCCTGCCTTTTTTGCAAGTTTTAGCTGAGGGTTATGCTGGAACTCAATGGAGGGAAATAAAACGGGTGAATGAGAGATGGATTTGCAGGTCTGTGGTTCTCCAGCATTTTGCAGTTGATTGCGAAGGGAAAGGTTAACCCAGAAGCTGCCAGAGAGGCTTCTGAAATCATGAAGGATGAAAGCAGTGCTGAGGTAATGCAATGAAGCCAGAGAGGATCAGTTTCATTCTTCAAGCCCCCCACTGCGTGTTCATCACATCCTGGTCTTTCTGTTTTCTGACTTCTTTTATCCCTGTGGGTGTCTCTGAACACCCTCTCTCCCTTTCCAGTGGTTCTGATACACATCCACCCTTTTCCTTTCCTATTCAGAGTATCACTCACCCCATTCTCCATGCCCCTGTAAGGAGCAAAGAGAATTTATTCAAGTTCCAAAACATATTTTTCTTTACCCTTGCCCCAAAATTTTGCCCAAACCACCTATTTGGGAGAATCCCAGGGGCTCCTGTTTGCTTTCACTGATGACCTCACTGATTGCTGTGGTGTTGTCTTGCTTTGCTTTCCTGGCTGTTCCTTCCCAGAGCTGTTTCTGTTCCAGGCTTTCTGAGTCGTAAAGGAATAGAAAAAAAAAACCAACTTAACAAAATAACTTCTTCCTTTGAGCCAAACACAAGCTAGGCAACTGAGCAGACAGAACTGCTCACTGGTCCAAGGGAGAGTGGATTTGTAATCTAAATTACTGTTGAATAAAAGCACCATCCTCCCTCTGTTCTCTAATTCAAACATTGTTTCCTGTTCTTCTTCCCTTTTTATTTGACTAATTTAGTTGCCTTTGGTCTAAGGGCAAGGAAATCTCATTTGCATATTGTAGAGGACATTAATTACAAGTCCTTTTACTTCAAACCCTGCTCCTCCTGCACTGACTGGAAGCCTCAGTCTGACTGCAGCCCTGGTTCCTGCGAGGGTCGTTAATTATTGAGCCTATTGAGCTATACCTGAACATAATGAGCTCAGGAATGAGCTGTGTCTCCTTGGGGGCCTGGCTGGGAGGAGAGGATGGGCAGTGGGAAGGGGATGAGCCACAGCAATCCCAGTTTAGGAGAAGGTGTGACTGTCAGAAGGACAGAGCGAGTGTCCAAGAGTCACAGAATCATGGAATGGTTTGTGTTAGAAGGGACCTAAAAGATCATTTAGTTTCAATGCTCTGCCATGGGCAGGGACACATTTCCGCTGGACCAGGTTCTACAGTCTGAATTCCAGATACACAGTTTCTCTGGACAACTTGTTCCAGGGCCTCACCACCTTCACAGTAAAGAATTCTTTCCTAATAAAGAATTTTTTCCTAATATCTAACCTGAAGGTACTGTCTCAGTTTGAAATAATTCCCCGTTGTCCAGGATTGTTGAGGTTTACTGGGTGCTGAGGCCCTGGCACAGGTTGCCCAGAGAAGCTGTGGCTGCCCCATCCCTGGAAGTGTCCCAGGCCAGATTGAATGGGGCTTGGAACAACCTGGTATCCTTGCCCTTGCCATGGGAGTTGGAACGAGACGGTTTTTTCAAACTCTTCCAGCCCAAACCATTCCATGATTCTAAGACTGAAATGCCCTAATTCTGATCTGGATTCCCTGTCCCTCAAAGCCTGGAGCCACTAGATCCAGAAGTCCAGCTAAGATTTCCTTTTGGCTCTGCCATGGCAGGGAGCTGCCATGCATAAAACAGCATAAAACACTCAGAGATCACCTCTGTTTCTTCTGTTAAAAATTACCTGCTCTGATCTCCCCTGACACAGAACTGGCTTTATGATAAACCCATTTTTCTAGAACAGGGTAATCCTGTACAAATTTCCTTTACCTATGCCATCCCCTGGAATTGTCTAAGACAGAGTGAACTTATCAAGGCACAAAATCCAACCAAAAAAACCAAGAAATGTCTCATTCCAAAAGTAAAATATCCCAAGACTATGGGAACTTCACTTGACCTCTTCTTCCAAAACAAATCTTGGGATGAACTACAGCCTTCTTGTCTCCCCTTGGACTATCCAGACCATACGGATGACCTAGAGTTCCTTTTGTAGGAGTGAAGAATATTCAAGCTCTCCCCTTTCCGGAGAACTCCTGGGCTCTGATTGTTAAATCCTTCAGTGCTGGTTCATAGTGGAGGAGTCTGGACTTTAGGCTGAACCTGGAACGCAGCCTGAGCCAATGTGCAGATTTATATTTTGTGCTGCAGGTCATGGCAGATTTTAGTTCCTTAGGAAAACGCCCCTATCCCAAAAATTCCCTCTCAGAGCTTTGCTCAAAGCAATTTGGAAGACAGCTAGAGATAGATGGAATTGTCTTTAGAGGTCATGTGGCAGCCCCCAAATGGAAGAGGATCTGCTCTTCCTGTGCTCCACTCTCCTCATTAGGAAGTTTTTCCTGGAGGTGCAGAGTTGAGATTTTGGTGTCAATGGCTCCTGCCAGTTCTCCCTCCAGAAGATGGCAGGAGGCTGGATTTGTTCTGCAATGTCTTTTGGCACTGACAGCAAGCTGGGGAAGTTACTTACAGAGGTTTGTCCTGACAGTGCAGGGAGGGACATTTGCCTGTGAATAGCAGTGAAATTTAAGACTCTGATGTGTTTTATTTATGGCGTGTTTCCAGATGCCTGGCACAGAAATAATTTACTTAATAAATACAAATAAACAGATATCCAATGCCTTGTGCTCGCAGCCCAGACAGCCACACATGGAGTGACAGCCTGCCAGGGAGCTGGAGGCTTTGGAGCAGTTCTGTCTTCATGGAATCCTTCAGGTTGGAAAAGAACTTCAAGATCATCAGGTCCAATTTTTGACTGACTATCACCACATTCACCAAACCACATCCCCAAGTGCAATGTCTACCCATTTTTTAACACTTGAGGGATGATCATTCCACCATTTCCCTGCGCAGTCTATTCCAATGCTTTACAAGCCTTTCAGTAAAGGAATTTTTCCTAGTATACAGCTTGGACCTGCTCTGTCACATCTTGAGGCCATTTCCATTTGTCCTACTGTTTCCTGGGAGAAGAAACCAACCCTCACCTCACTCAGCCTCCTTTCAGTGGTTGTAGAGTGATAAGGTCTCCCCTGAGCCTCCTTTTCTCCTTTTATTAAGGTTTTCCTCAACCCATTACATTAATGAGTGACTTAAGGATGCACAATTCCTTTTCCACCTGTTTTCCTCTCTTTCCAGAACCCCATGAAGTATCACGGGGACAGTGAACATCATGTTACCCTCAGTGCTAAAAGATGTGATTTCAGTACCTTTAGGCACCAGAGGAAACCGTGAGAAAGTTATTCGGGGAACTAAAATCTGGGGATTTTAATTGACATTGTCAAGCATTGGAACAGGCTTCAGGTGAACACTTCTTCCCAGAGAAGTGGTGGAGCCACCATCCCTGGAAGCGTTCAAAAGGGGTGTGGATGAGAACAGGGTTCAGTGGTGTTGACAGCTGGGCTGGATGAACTTAGGGCTCTTTTCCAACCTTAGCAATTCTGTAATTCCATGATTTGAGTGTTCTCCCAAGTCCCTCCACCCTCATTGCAGAAGTGATGTGTGGAGTCACCTCGTTGGCCTGGTCTTTGGTTCCTGGCACTATTTTAGGTGTCTCAAAGTGTTCTGCAGGGGCTGGAGGAGGGAATGTCCTGTTGATCAGCAATATGTAAATGTAGAGATTGGGTGACTAAAATTTCAATAAATTTAGTGCCAAAGCAACTGAATCACGCTGAGACTGTAGAGAACTGGGTGATCTTGAAGGATTTTTCCAGTCCAACCCAACCCATTCTATGATTTATCTGATCCTAAACCAGATGTGCATTTTGTCAGGTGATTCACACCCTAAACTCCATTCAGTTTGTTGATTGGATCGTCCTTAATTGTAATGAGAATGAAGATAATTAAATTAAGACACTAATTTACAGAGATGCACAATTATGCAGATGAATCCCAGCCTTCTCCTGTGCCTCAGTTTCTCCGCAGGAAGAGTTGAATTAATTCCACTTTCTTATCTTGCAAGGTTAAATAAAAATGTCAAGATATTCAACAGTAGGAAAATGAAGTCAATATTCCTCTGTTATGTCTTCATGGGTTGACATGACAAGTTGGGAGAACACACCAGGGCTGCTAAGATTAGCTAGATAAAAAACATATTTATGACACTTTTTTCCTCCTCACATGCACATCCTGGATGGAGTTCCAGAGCAGAGTTTTTATTCCCTTCTGTCCCCTCAGAGAGAACACATTTTCTCCATCCATAAGGATGAAGAAAGGGTCGTGTCAGGAGCAGAGTGGCAGTGGTAAATGGATAATAAGTGTTTTTACATGAACTGTTCCAGTTATTTCTGGGGTGAAATCGTTCCAGGAGGCAGCAGGAAACAGCACAAAGTAATTTGTAATCTTCAGGAGTGCATGTCCTGGGACAGCCAAGCCTGAAACACGTGTTAACACCAGGACAGGGAGACTTTAAATGCTGCTGTTTAAAGTCTTTAAAATTTAAAGGAGTGTGGGACAGAAAAAGGAGACAGAGGTTGCTGAAAAATCCCTAAGATGAAGGATAGTAGAGAGAAAGTAGGGAGACTGGAGAGACAGGAAAAAAGAGAATTATCAAATTTTTTAACATTTGATGTCTACTCTGGAGCCTTTCTTCTTCTGTTTGAGGTAAATGTCTAAAGTTCCAAAAAATGGAGGAATATTCAGTGCAGCCACTGGATTTTATACCCAAAATTCCACATCCACTGGCTCTGGAGGAAGATTTTGGTGACTCAATTCAGATGGAACCCTCTACATAAAACTTCAGAATAATTTAGGTTGGATATCCCCTTTTGAGATAACCAGCCCAAAAACCTGTTCCAAGCAGGGCCAAGCAGTTCAGGTCACCCAATGACTTTTCCAGTCAAATTTTTAGTATCTCCAAGAGCTGGGATCCATCTTCTCTAGATCCTCCCCTTAGGGAGTTCCATACAGTAACAAGATTTTCCTTCACCTTGAGTCTGGACACATCTTCTTCTCCCAGCTTCCCCTTATAAATCCTTGCATATCCAGCTTTCCCAACCTTCTTGGCTGACCCAGTGTCTTTTTTGAATGGGAGAATCCAAAAAAGGACAAATTATCTGTATTCTTATTTCTTTCCTTAGGCAGCAGGAGGTCAGTAACACGCCTGAGTTTTTCCAGGTTTAATCCTATTCCCTGAGTCAAGGCTGTGACAGGAGAAAATGTGACCAATTCCTGGCGTTTTCCCTGGCCTTCTGGTCTTTCTCTGGTGCTTGGCACTGAACGGCAGCTTCTGTTGACAGTGGCATCAGAAAGGCCAAATACCTTTTAAAATCTGTTTATAATTAATTGAATGCTGTTATTGCAAGTCACTTTAATACATGCTCATTATCACTTGGCCCCTCTGATACAGGTTAAAACCTGAAGGACTTGAAATTAATGGATGGCCTGTGTACCATTCATCAGCGATCGGCAGAAGCCACGGGATGTGTCAGAAGCAGTTTCCTTCACAGTATGAAAGAGAAGGGAAAGTTCACACTTTAAATTTCCATTTCAATACACTTAAAAGCCAGATTAGAATGAAAGAGGTGGTTTTATCTCTCAGCTTGAAACCTGAATGCAGAACAAAATAATCTCATTCCATATTTGAAGGCATGTCATGGATACACACATGGAAGTGTGTGGGTACTGCCTGAAATCCACCTGGGGATTGAAGGAGCTGTCAAAGCTTGACCCATTCTCTCTTCCCAAACCACCACGTCCAGGAGGTGATGGAGTGACTCCACTGACATCAATCAAGGCTTCTGCAGTGGCTTCAAAGGAACAGATATCTGCTCCAGAGTGTGCTTGGAGAAGGAGAAATGTTCATTTATTCCCCAGAGAGACAGAAACAGGCAAGTTCTTATCGCTCTTTCCACCACCCTGAAGTATCCAGGCTGTTTGTTTAACCCAAGCTCAGCTAATTCCCAACAACAACTGATCCAGGAGGACTCAGGGCTTTTTACAGAGCCCCTCTGCAAACTCTTTATCTCTGAACAGTGAAGAATTTCTCCTTCTCTGGGTGACTAAAAGCCAGAGGGAGAGAAGAACAAAACTGGTGGCAAGGGGAGAGCTCAAGATGATGGAAGAAATTCCTGTTGGATGAAATCCCTCTACAATTAAATGCTTGTATGCTGCAGAGTTCTGTCTTGAGGGGGAAAAGAGGCAAGACAGCCCCTGGGTTTGTGCTACCTGGATTAAGGAATCAGAGCATCTCAGGGGAGAAGAAAAAATTCCTCTCCCTAAACCAGAGCCAGTGTCCATGAGACCAGGGCATTTCAACAACCATCCTGGCAGATGCCCATGCCTGCCTCCACCTACTCCTGCCTCTGTTTTAGGCAGACTGATTAAAGATCAGCAGGAAACAGCTCACAGATCATCCAGATAAGCCTAAACAAGTTGATAAAATCACCTCAGGCCCTGAGAAATGTGTTTCAAGGGTGTTGGTGACATCAAGCCTGCACCCACAGCATGGATGTGCCAAGGTGGGACGTCCAGGTCCAACCTGGTGGGACTGAGCAGCTGCCAGTGCCAGACCAGTAACAAATACTGGATCACAAAATCATTCATTAATGTTGGAAAAGACCTCCAAGATCATCCATGCCCACTAAACCACATCATGAAGTGTCATTTCTACTCATTTTTTCAGCAATTCCAAGGATGGTGACTCCAGCACTTCCCTGGGCAGTCTGTTCCAATGCTTGACCACTCCTTCAATGAAGAAATTTTTCCTAATATTCGACCTAATTTTTCCTATTATCCAGCACATCACTGGACTGGTGCTATGGATATCCCACACAGCACAAAGCACTGCATTTCTATTCCCTGGTTTTCCTCCTTGAGAAGACCAGAGTGTCTTCTGACAGCAATTTAAGGGATGTTTTAGGGAACACTCAGGCTCCAAGGGTGAGTTAAGAGTGAAAACCAGAATCTGAGAAGATGAAAGACCCTGTGCAGTGAGGAACTGACCACTTTGCTCCTATGATATGGAAATAGCTGTTCTTTCTTGCTGCTCTCTCCATTGGCCTGAGCAGAAAGGCTGGAAATACAGCTGGAATTATTTGTGCTTATATAATCAAGCCACATCTATGCAAAATTGCTTCTTAATGACTCATCACAGCGCACTGTTTGTCTTCTCCCGCCGACCAGCTGACTGAGAGGAGTTGTTAGACCTCAGATTCCTCCCAGGCAGCCTCTGTAAACATTTGAGTTTTATTAGCTGTTTATAAATTATATCAAAATACATCAGGCCCCCATGGCTGGGACAGAACGGTGATTGCTACACATAATAAATAACAAGAGCATGGGATGAAAACAGATATATACATTTTAAAGTGCACCTGAGGCACATTAGAGTCATTGCATAATGTGTTTTGACTTAATAAGAAGATGCACTTTGCGTAAAGACAGCGCTTAAAGTGGCTTTCCCTGACTGATTTATGAAATGTAAATGTTTACACATCCAGTGTGTATCCTGGGGCTTGGAGGAATAAAGTCAAAACAACCTTGGGGGTGGGAATGCATTTCAGTGGGTACAGGAAAATTCTCCTCTCACTTCCACTGGCACATCTCTCTTGACCACGCTGGAATTGTGATGAGTTGTCTCCGAGATCAAAATGGGGCTTCAAAGAGGCAAAATAGATGCACACAAGCTCAAAATGCACATTTCTTCTCATATGACAGACAAAACAATGAGATGTTTGAGCAGCTTCCACAGGGAGATGATGGTTTCACTGTCGTTTGATTTCATTGAAGTGCAATGACCTAAACCCCCCCCAAAAAATAGAATAAAAAGAAATGGTTTGTGGCTGTAAAACCAGACATTATGTGCCTTGTTATGTGTATAAATTATAGAGATATATAGATATGTGTATCCCTAGGGAGAGGGTGGAGTCCAGAGAAGGGCAACAAAGCTGGTGAAGGTTCTAGAGAGTGAGTCCCACGAGGAGTGGCTGAGGGAGCTGGGGGGAGCTTAACCTGCAGAAAAGGAGGCTCAGGGGAGACCTTATTGCTCTTTACAACCACCAGACAGGAGAGTGAAGCCAGGTGGGGGTTGACCTCTTCTCCCAGGGAACAAGGGACAAGTCAAGAGAAAACAGCTTCCAGTTGCACCGGTGGAGGTTCAGGTTGGACATCAGGAAGAATTTCTTCATTGAAAGGGTTGCCAGGCATTGGAAGGGGCTGCCAGGAAGGTGGTGGAGTCCCCATCCCTGGAGGTGTCCAAGGATCAGCTGGATGTGGCACTCAGTGCTCTGGTCTGTGGGGGATCAGTCACAGGTTGGACTCGGTGATCTTGGAGGTTTTTTCCAACTTAAATGACTCTGGGATTTGGTAAAAGAGGCAGACAAGCCCTGGGTGGAGCAATAGATAAAAGCTACAACACTGGCATGGTGCACAAAGATATCTGAGCTAACTGAAACCCAGCCATGCAGCACAAAGCGAACAGGAGCTGCAAAATCCCAAAAGAAGGATAAATTAGCTCATGCTTCATTCCATCCTGGCTCAGTTAATACACTGATACTTGAGTTAATGAATTTAAAATCAACTTGACTGCATCTCAAATGCTCTGGGGTTTCTAGACCCGGTTCCTCTTTTTAACTCGCTGAAAGGCACTCCATGTAACCAAGCACCTCTCTGGGTCTTGATTTTCCCTCTGCAAAAGGCACCTTTTCCAATACAGCACTGTGAGAATAAACCCCAGAACCCTTGGGTGTTCAGGAAAGAGCAGATAATGCCTCAAGATAAAAAGAAAAGCAACTGGTGTCACAGAATCACAGAATTAGGGTTGGAAGGGGCCTCTGGAGATATCCAGTCCAACCACCCTGCCCAGGCAGGGTCACCTAGAACAGGAGTGTGTCCAGGTGGGTTTGGAATGTCTCCGGAGATGGAAACTCCATGCCCTCCCCGGACAGTTGTTCCAGTGCTCTGCCACCCTCCATGAAAGAAGTTCTTCCTCAGGTTGAGGTGGAACTTGTGTTTTAGTTTATGGCCATTTCTCCTTGTTCTGTTTTTGGGCACCACTGAAAAGAGTCTGGCACCTTCCTCTAGACACTCACATTGGAGGTATTTTATGGATTGATGAGATTTCTCTCTTCTCTCTTCTCTTCTCTTCTCTTCTCTTCTCTTCTCTTCTCTTCTCTTCTCTTCTCTTCTCTTCTCTTCTCTTCTCTTCTCTTCTCTTCTCTTCTCTTCTCTTCTCTTCTCTTCTCTTTCTCTTCTCTTCTCTCTTCTCTTCTCTCTTCTCTTCTCTTCTCTCTCTTCTCTTCTCTTCTCTTCTCTTCTCTTCTCTTCTCTTCTCTTCTCTTCTCTTCTCTTCTCTTCTCTTCTCTTCTCTTCTCTTCTCTTCTCTTCTCTTCTCTTCTCTCTCTTCTCTTCTCTCTCTTCTCTTTTCTTCTCTCCCCTCCCTCCCTCCCCTCCCCTCCCCTCCCCTCCCCTCCCCTCCCCTCCCCTCATCCTCTCTCATCCTCTTCTCATCCCCTGCTCCCACAGTGTCTCCTTACAAGAGAGACGCTCCAGACCCCTAAATAACACAGATTAACCAAGCCATAGTGAAGAACTTGCATTGTGCTCAGAGTTGGTGGCCAGTTCATAAAATGGAAATTTAATTGCTGTTTTTATGAGTCTTCTTAAGCCTTCAGCAATGCCTAAATGTTTTGGAAATACAAACAGAGTCTAAAAGTGGAGCGAGTCATGGCTGGACCGTCCTCGTATTGGCTGGGCATAGGTCAGAAAGTGGTGAGCAGTTGTATTGTACATTACTCCTTGCTCTTGAGTTTTATTCCTTTTTCTCTCTATTCTGTTATTATTATTATTATTATTATTATTATTATTATTATTATTATTACTACCACCAGTGTTATTATCTTTCACTTTGCTTAAATTATTAGACCGTTCTTATCTTAACCTACAAGTTTTTGCTTTCCCCTGATGCTGCTCTCCACCCCTCTGGGATGAGTCAGCGAGAGGCTGTGTGATAATTAGATGTCACTTGGGATTAAACCACAACACATTCCCATCTCCCGCCCCTTCAATGACCAGACTGGAATCAGAGGTCACCAATGGTGCTCCCAAGTACAGGCCATTAAATTGCAGCTATTAAAAACTCAAGGTGAGATCTTACAGGACAGGAGAGGTGAATTAAGAAACAAGGAGTCAATTTCACTCTTTCACACCCTTAGAGACACACATCCAGAAGTTTCTTATCCCATAAACTCTCTGCTGTGCAGGACATGAAGATGTTTTCACGGATCTGCTCTGCCCGTGACAACACAGCAGGGAAGGGATATCAGTCTGAGCATGCAACTCCCTCCTCCTGGGTTCTTCTCCTTCAAAGCTTAGGCCTTGTCACCTGCAGAGGGTGAAGGGCAGCAGCATCCAGGTCCTCAGGATTTACTCACTCCTTTATCTCTTGACCTGGGTTTCCCTGAAAGCTGCATGTTTAAGGCTAGGAATGAAATGAACTGGAAATTTTGGGGTCACCAACACTCGCCATCCTTCTAACCTTTCCTGCTTCTTTGACTTCCAAAATTGACATTTCAAACCATTCTCCACTCAGACCATTTCCAGAATTTCTCTCACAGTCTCTAGGACAAGTCAGCAAGTTGTTTTCCTTTCCTGTTTTCCAGTTATCCAGTTTATCCTATCACAGATACAGGAGGGGATGAAAAAAGACGTACATGATTTTCTTCTTTCTAAGTTGTTTAGGTCTTTTCTGAGGTGGAACATCAACCAAAAGTGACATGAGGATCCCAATTTCTCTTTTTTCTTTCTCCTTCTCCCTTCTGGATGAAAATGGGCAACCTTGCTGAGGGCATTGTACGCAATCTTGGCCTGGGCAGGACTGCTGGAGAGAAAAGGGAGAAGGACCCAGGTGTTTCTTTAAATTACCCTGTGGTGTGTCAGCCTGAGTTTTCTATCCTGCAGAGAGCTGTTTTTCCCAATCCCTATCCTGGAAATACAGGCTGTGAACAAGCTGCTGCCTTAACTCTGGGAAAACCTTCATCTTTAAACCAAGGGTTAAGATTCTGAGGCCTGAGGTTGGAATTAAACTCTGGCACAGAGGTGCAAAACTTAAGCGTCTTATTTAAAGGAAAGATGTAGTGGAAAGGGGCAAGAATTCCAGAGGGAGATGGTTCAAATTAAAACTGAAGAAACCACATAAAACTTGAAGAGAAAAATAGGAAACAGTCTGATAGGAGGGGGGAAATTAACAGGGAAAAAAAAATAAAAAGGGAAAGAAATTTAAAAATAAACCCCACAAACCCAGACACAAAACCCAAAGCCTCCAGCATCTGCACTGTTGCTCTGAGCTGGTATCAAAATATCTTTCAGCCTTCTTAGGCTGTGACAGCTCCATGCTGGCTTGCTGGGACAGACAAGTGTTTGAGTCACTGGTGCCAGCTGGCTGCTGTTTCCAACGTGCCTGGACATGGATTTGTCTGGGAGGAAAACAGACTTGGTGGGTGCTGCTGCCTCAGAGTGCACTGGATTTTGAATCCCTGAGAGTTTCAGAGAAGGAAGACACACCTGTCTCAAAGAGGGAAAAGTGTCTTTGTGCAGGTGTTAGCAGAGGACATGGAAAGAGTTTTAGACTAGATTTGAAGGGGGGAAGGGATAAACCAGGCTCACTGAACCCAGCACCACCACCACGTTCACGATCTCCTCAAATGCCACATCCACACAATTTTTATTTTTAAAACCAGGATGGCTTCCCTGGGCTGTCCATGCCAGGGCCTGACAACAGCTTTGGTGAAGAAATTTTTCCTAATATCTCACTCAACAACTGCTCAGCAAGCAAAGGAATAGCCTGAGAGGAAAGGGAGGTCTGGATACAGTTTCTCATGGGCTTTATGACAATATCTTTATTTTTATTAGAGCTATCCAGATTTTTCACCAAGAATGAGAGCAAAGACCTTGTCCTATCCTTCGAAGTGTTTTTTCCTCTCTGCTGCAGGAGTGACCTCACTTTGCTTCTGCCCTTGTCCCACGTTTGGTTGAGATACACTGCAGTCTCCTCAGCTTTTCAATGCATGGATCCACACCTGTTTGCATGGCCACACCTTCAAAAGGTTTTAATTTCCCAAAAGGAGGGGCAGGAGACAGAAAAGTGCTGTGCCACTGCTGTCACCCGCAGACAGCCATCCCTCACTGAGTTCTGACTCTGTGACTTACTGCTGAAGCTCTGCCATCATCCCCTTGCTCTCTCTTTTTCCCTCTCAGGCTCAAGTAAGTTGTGAATTATTTGGTTTTTTTCACCCACTTCTCTTTGCTTATCTGTGAAACTGCTCAAAGACAAAAATCTTGGGCTTGCATGCAAAGTGAGTTGTGCTTCTCAAAGACATAGACTGATAAGATAGAAGCAGGGAAAAGCAAATTCTGAACAGTTGGGGTTTTTTATGGTTTATAAGCAAGAAAAAATGCAGAGTCAATTTTCTGATACTCAGGCTGCATCAGACTATTCATGTGCTGCCAGTGAACAATAAATGGAGGAAAGATGGTGAGGTGGATTGAACCCAAACACAATGGATTTCTGTAGGCTTCAGGGCTGACCAGAGACTGTTTGAGACCAGAAAAGATTCCTGACCACATTCCCTGAGCACAAAGCCACCAAACACCCTGTGGCTTCTACCTCGTGCAATCAACCACAGCCCAGGGTTAAGAAAAAGAGAGATAAACCAGAGAGGAAGGTGGGAGGAGGGAGGTGCTGGTGAGTTCAAGGGATGCTTCTGATCTTCTCCCAGTGGTGGAATGGAATCAGGATGGCCTGGGGACAATTTCATCAGGAACAGGCTGCCAAGGGAAGTGGTGGAGTCACCATCCCTGGAAGTGTTCAAAAAAGGAGCTGACGTGGTATTTTGTGATGTGGTTTATTGGGCATGGTGGTGTTTGGTTGAACTTGATGACCTTGGAGGTCTTTCCCAACCTTAATGACTCGATGATTCCATGATTTTGTGATCTGCCAGCAGTCGATTCCTGGCTGCCATTCCCCTCCAGAGAATGCTCCTTCCCTGTTCTCCTGGTAATTCAGCCCTGCTCAAGTATCCCACTGCCAGCGTGTTATTTGTTCATTTAGCACTGCCTGTCTATCTCCTTTCATTTTTCCTTGCTTGTTTTCCACTGTACCTCTTCCCCTTGTTTGTCCTCAGCAGCTTTTGTTTGAGTTAAATCTCTTTTATTTGCTCTCTGGAGGAGGGAGGTTTTTCAAGCTCCATTTGCCTCAGAGCAGAGGCATAACAAGATGGGATGTGCTCAGCCAGTGGCATTTCATCCATCAGCACTATTAACTGAGGAGCAGAGTCCTTTCATTTTCATTCTTTCCCTGTTTCCTCCACATCACATAACCAATTCTTCACTTTTCCCTACACCACTAACTCAATTTTTACATATTACCCCCCCACCTCCCACCAATACTTTGCAGCCTCTATATTTATATTATAATTATTGCTTTAGCCCCTGATATAATTTCTAAGGAGATCACAAAAATATTTTACATAGTGCTGCTCCCTGCTAGCAAAGGTTTGTAGGAAACTTCACTGGAAGCTTTGTTTAATCCCAGATCCTGCAGCCTTTTACATGGACACCGCTGCAAACACATCCACAATTTGGCCTGCACCTGGATCCACAAGACACATGCAAGGGGAAATGGCCTCAGGTTGTGCCAGGGGAGGTTCAGGTTGGATATTGGGAAAGATTTCATCACTGAAAGAGTGGCTGAGTATTGAAATAGACAGTCCAGGAAAGCGGTGGATTCACAACCTCTGGAAGTGTTAAAAAGCCACTTCACAGTGTGGTTTAATGAGTGTGGTGCTGTTTTGGACTTGATGATCCTGGAGGTCTTTGCCAATCTTAATGTTTCCATGAATCACTGTCACAAAAAAGCCAAGACCTCTTTGTGAAGTTTTCTGGAGCAGCTTTGGAGGTGAGAAGTGGGAAGAAGCTGCGCCATGCACTGAAAAACTGTGATCTTGGAGGTCTTTTCCCCCATAATGATTCTCTGTGAAATAGTACTTCCACCAGAATGAGAATCCTGAAAATCCTTTCCTTATACCTCTCCCTTTCCACTAGAGGGCTGGAAAAGCAAAGTTTGTGCAAAGTGCAATAATACACACAGAGAGAAGCTCATTTATTCCTTGTGCTTCTGCGGTTATGCAAACGAATTCTTTTTGAATTAAAAAAAAGAACTATTTTAGGTATTTCCTTATTTCTTCTCTTAAAATGTCAGCCAGGAACCTTTGCTGTGTGAGCCCGGGATGGCACCGCAGGCAGAATTTATATGAAATAAAACAGAAGCTGTGGCACATTGGAAAAAAAACATTTGTGTGGCTCTGAATCTCCTGGGCCAGAAACAAGGTGACATCTTTCTTATTTTAGACACATCTCTCATTCCTGTCCATCCATGCAGCCATCCATGTCCTCTGATGCTTTTATTCTATCAACTTACCTATTAATTTCCCTAATTATTTAAACAAAATTAGTTCCTGCCATCTGGTTGTCTGCCTGCTCGTTCCACTGGGATTTGAATCCAAAGCTGGTGTTGCTGTTGTTCTCCTACTGAGACTTTTGCATAAAAAAAACAGCTTTGGGGCACGTTTGAAGTAGTTCTTCTTTAAGGAATGCTGCAGATAAACAATTCCTCTTCCTGACTAGCCATGACCAGCTCTTTGGATATAAATATTTTACTGCAGGCTGCTGTCTAATGCTAAAGCTGAGGACAAATTTAGCTGCTTATATGATAGTATGTTTAGATTGGATATTGGGAAAGAATTCTTCTCTGTGAGGGTGGTGAGGCTGTGGAAAAGGTTGTGTAGGGATTCTGTGGCTTCCTCATCCTTGGAGGTGTCCAAGGCCAGGTTGGATGGAGCAACCTGGGATACTGGAAGATATCCCTGCCCACCACAGGGGGTTGGAACTCGAAGATCTGGAAGATCCAACACAAACCATTCCATGATTCCATTAATTTTGAGGGGTTCTGGACAATCAGTCACAAGGAACTACTACCAGAGTCAGTCTCTGAGAGGCCCAAGGAAGGCAGAGTGTTCTCATCCCATATTTCCTCATTTTTAGGGTTAAAGGAGCATCTTTACGAGCGCCACTCTCTTCAGAGCTGCATGGAGACACACCCTGTTTACCAGCAAGAAATAAAGAAGCGTTGCTAATGAACTGCTGCTCTCTGATTCCTATTCCCTTCAGCCTCCCAGTTAATGATGATATGAACTGTTACTGTTACATTACGCTGACATTTAGAGCACTCCAAAATTGGCACAATACGCAGAATGGTAGAATTAAACACAGAGAAGGTGACGAGTGATGGTTGGGAAAGGAGGGGAGATCAGCCTCTGCTGACAGCACAGACTGGCTGAACTTCTACCTCTCTTTGTGACGTGCAGCTTGGCAGAGCTGGCTGGGTTTAAGCAGAAATGCTGCCACAGTGAGAGAAAAGGGCAGAGAAGAAGGGGATGCCGTTTACACTAAAAAACCCTGAAGTTGTCACTGAATACATCCACAAACAAGCACTAAATATTCCTGTTTAGGAATCACACAGCTCAGATTGAGCTGGAAGAAATGCAGATTGTATTTTTTTGTCATAGAATCATGGAACAATTTGGCTTGGAAGAGGCCTTCAAGATCATTTAGTACCAACACCCTGCCATGGGCCTGGATAACAGCAGGCTTCCCTTCCAATCAATTAATTGGATGAATGGGAAGAAAGTAGTGGAGAAAAAGTTTAACAGCAGCAAATAATAATTTTTTAAAAAGCCTCCTGAAGCTTTTGAAACATTCTGATTTGCACAGAGGGTAGCTCATGGTGTCCCTGTAGCTGATACCTTCTGAATTACCAGGGAAGTTGGGTTTGCATGGCAAATTTTTGGGAGTGAAGGGCTTCAAGGATGGTTTATATGAGAAGCTACCAGAAGCTTCCCAATGTCCAATAGAGTTAATGCCAGCTGGTTCCAGGATGGATCTGCAGCCAGCCAAGGTCAATCAGGAATGATGGGAACATCTCTGGGATAACAGATTTTAAAAGGGGAAAAAAAGACCAGCAGAAGTGCTGGCGAAGAGAGGAGTGAGAGAAACGGCCCTGCAGACACCAGGGGCTGAAGAAGGAGGGAGGGAGGTGCTCCAGGCACCAGAGCAGAAATTCCGGCAGTCCGTGGTAAGGATCTTTCTGCTCTCTAACACTTTTCAGTCCATTTTTTGTTCATCACCTGTCCCATTTACTCCCTGGGAAAATAAAACAAAAGCCTTGTGGGTCGAGATAAGGACAGGGAGAGCTCATTCAGCAATTTCATCATGGGCAAAACAGACCCTACTTGGGGAAATTAATTTTATTACCAACCAAAATCAGATAAGAACCTCTTCCCCACGCCTCCCTTCCTCAGGAAGGAAGGAAGAAAGGAAGGAAAGAATAAAATAAACATTCCATACTTCCTTGCAAGCCTCTCTTGCCTGTAGGCTGTGGAGCGTCAGGCTGACATGGAAATCTGTTGGCATCTCCATCCTTGGTTTCCACCTGCAGTCACTCTGCTTTCAGTTCCTCTGCTTCTCCTGGCTGGGATGTCACTGGAAAACCTGTCAGGAGAAATAAAGATCAGCAGGGATTAACTTGTTCATCAAACCCTGCCCTCTGAAATTTCTAACTAGATTGGATATTAGGAAGAAATTCTTTGTTATGAGGGTGGTGAGGCACTGGAAAATGGTGCCTAGAGAATCTGTGGGTGCCCCTGGAAGTGTTCAAGGTCAGATTGGGGTTTGGAGCAAACTGGTCAGAGAAAGATGATCCTGACCATGGCAGGGGGGTTGGAACTGGATGATCTTGAATTCCCAGAGAAGTTTTTAGACGGGTTTAGCGTAATAATTTGTTATCTCTAATATATTCTAGCTCTGTTGTTGCCTTCAGCTCCTTATTCCAGTTCCAGCTTCCAGCTTCCTCCGTTCTCTGATGACTTCCCTTCAGCCTTCTTTTTGCTCTCCTTTCCTCCCTGTCCTTGCTTCGGTGGAAATGCAATTCATTGTCCCATTAAATTTAACAAAATTTGATGCAACTTAATTCCGGCCTGTTTTCAGTGGTTTTTTATTCAATGTGCCCTAATTCAATCTATTTCGACTAACTGCAACACACTTAAATGCAATTCCAGGAATTCCATTAAAAATAATTTGCTGCAGAGGAAATAAATAGTATTTGCTCCAAACAACCACCAATCGATGGGATGTGATTTGCTTAAATGCAATTGCATCCAACAGAAGGAAATTCAATCAAAGCTATGCAGTGTGCTGCAATTAAAATTCATCCCTGAGAATCAGGTCAAAGTTTAATTAGTGCCAGAGAGCTTTTATTTAGCTTTCTTGAATATATTTATGTCTGGGACAAATTAGTAGCCTTTTATCCTCGTGTGTAACACTGACATTGATGGAACGTTTTCCTCCCCAGTTTTGCTGCTATTTCACACACATTGACCCACGAGGTTCCTTTCAGCTCCACTTTCCTGTGTTTTGTGATGCTTTTTGTCCTGACAGCCTGCAATTGCTTCCCTGAGCTGCTGTGGGATGAAATCCTGTGATTCCCAAATGCTCAGGTCCGTGAAGAGCACAGGCAGTGCCTGTTCTGCTGCCAAACATTCAGAGTCACCTCTCTTTGCTCCCTCCTCTTGAAGGGGAGAGATGAGGATTAAAGGGAAGTTGTTTGAGCATTTAGGAAATGAATGTGGCTTGATATTGGTCCCCTGTCAGTGGCTCATCCTGCCTCAGAGATTTCCAGAAAAAATATCTTCCCCTGTGCATGGGAATTCATTTACAGTGACCAAATTTGTGCCTTTCCTTGTGAGGGAAAATAACAGGTCTGGTGTCCACTTTCACCAGTTGTGGTCCCAGCTGGAGCAGCTCCAGAGAAATTCGCCTGGAATTTGTTCATCAGCAGATTTTGGAAAGGGATTCATCTCGTTTGGATGACATGGGAGTTTCCTTGTGAATGATTTGTCTTAAATTAGATACAGAAAAACCCCTAGAAAAGTGGATTTCTCTCCTCTGACTCAGAGGACTTGTTGAGATTTAAGTTGCACAAAACTAAGTGCATTTGAAAGAATATTTTTCTTTTCGCTCCCATTCGCTGTTTGATGAAAGGTAAAGTGTCCGTACCTCCCAAAATTTATATAATTATATTACTATATAAATGTATTGTTTTCTTCTCTAACTGGACCAGACCTTGAAAACTTAATTCAGAAACACATTAAAAGCCTGAAAGAAATATTGGATCTCTAGAATCTCTATATTGTGGTATGACTATGTACGGCTAAGATGAAAATGGAACATCTGAATGCATCAGAGGGAAAAAAAAATCCATCTGAAATTATTCCTTTAAAAAAATCATTAAAAATCATTGGATATAAATCACTCCTGGAAAACATTTCTGTGTTATCTTACCAGAGAAGAAAGTGAATTCAACTCTGGTTTGTTGGGAGATGGGTTTTGTCATGAAAAGGAAAACCACAAATTTGTCTGTTGTTTGTCCCCTTTAGTTTTACTTCCTTCATGCAGTGATTTGTTCACTTTCTTCCTTGGTGCAGTGCTAGGTTTGGTTTAGCAAGCTGCAGCTTTCCCTGAGAGCTCAGCGGGGCTGCTTAGGGCAGTGCGACCATTTTGCCCTCCCGTAGTCCTTTGGACGGCTCCGCTCTCTTGCTCCAGCAGCTATCAGCTCTACAACCCAGTGACGGCAAAGGAGGCAGAGAAGGGACCCTTCAGAGGACCTTTAATGGTTACATCTTGTCCCAGAGATCCCCAGAGGCAGAGAGACCTCGTGAACCAGGAACAGGGGGGTTTTCTCAGATCGCAGGGGCGGTACATGGGCGGAGTCGGGGTACAGGAAGAGAATAGGGTATAGGGAGAACACGGGGGAGTGGCCAGAGCTGGGGCAAGGGAAAGCGGTGGGGAGCAGCATGGGATAAGAGAAGCAGTGGGTAAACAGACCACCACATCTCCCCCTTTCATATTAAATTGAAAAGGAAAGGGCATAATTTTTACACAACAGATAAAATGGTAAAACAATGCAAAATAGTTAAATTTAAAATGATGAGGCGGCTGGTTGTTGTTGACTTTGGTGATCGGTGCTGGCTGAGTTCTCACACAGCAGCTGCTTTTGTAGCTTATTTGCATTCTTTCTTCTGCTGGGTCTGCTAGGATGGCATCTTTTTGGCTGCTGCTCACTCGCTTTTGGTCTAGGTGGCATGGTGAACGGGGAGGGGGGTGCTGTGCCGCTGTTTCTACGCCGTGCGGTGCTCAGAGCCGCAGCTCCACACGGATACCTTCGGGGCAGGCCAGGTCGCACTGTCCCCAGGCCAGGCTCACCCTGCGGGTCCGGTCCGGGGCTGGGGCTTTCCCCCGGTGCAGCCACCACTCTTGTGCCGATACTGCTTCGCTGGGCCTGCACCACGCACTTCCTCTTTCTTCCCATTCAAGATTGAAAACTTACAAAGCAAGGACTTGGCTTAGACCCCACCAAGTATCTTTGAAGAAAAGGATAAAAAAAGACTTTGAAACTTGGTTATGCTTTTGCAGAATTCTGGAATCCTTTTGCTTTGCAGGATTTTAATTGGGGCTTCAGCTCAACACATCCAAATCAAATACTGGAAAAAAAAAGAAAAAGGAAAGAGCCCCAGCTTTCCAGACTTCCTGGGTAAATTGACACTGTAAAAAGCAACTTTGGGTCAGACTGCACTCATTAGTTTTGCAAATTAGTGAGCTCAACGTTACACCAGCCCCAACAAAACAAGGTTAAAATGTGTTGGTTTAATTAGATTGTCTTGTGCTATTTTTCACGGGAAGTATCAAAATATTAGCAAAATCAGATAAACTCAAATTTCCTCCAACCAAATTGCACAAATTAACAGGGTTTTGAAGGTCTCTGTAAGATCTCTTTGCTGTGCACCACAGGGATGTGAAGGTGGGGAGAAATGTTCTCCCACATTTTGGGATCAGATCAAGTTTGTGAATAACATTCATTTCTCCTCAGGCCAGAATCTCACATTTCTGGTGGTTTGACACTCATTATCATCTTCTGTTAGCATTTGTCTCCCTATAATGAGCTGTGCTGTTCTGAGGGAGATGTGGTAAGTACAGGAATGATTAATATGGTAAAGAGGCAGATTCACACTCATTTTTTCCTACTGGTTGGCCTCAGGTCTACCTCAGACAAGATTCCTGTCATGCAAAGTTCTGTACAGTCATGGGACCAGAAGTGAGGTCCAACCACAGAGCTGAAAGGAGGATGGGTTTGGAAAACTGAACTGTACCAGGAATTGTAACCTGGTTGGGCGAGAAATTCCCTTTGATTCAGGGGTTTGTGGGGTTTCCCTACTCATCCAGGTTCAGTTCTTGTCATTGAAGAGGTCTGGATGGGAACAGAGTAAAAAAACAGAGTAAAAATTTGCTTTCTTGATTCTGTGATAAAGTGGGAGGTGGGTGGTTTAAAGCCCATTTTGCATCAAGGAGAGAAAAAAATGGTGTTGAACAATCTAATCCCCCTTTCCAGCTGCTTCCCGCCCTGTCACAATGGACAATCCTAAATCCTCTGTGCCAAAATTCAGGAAATCATGGATTCATAAAATCATGGAATCAGCATGGTTTGAGTTAAAAGGACTTTAAAGATGATCTAATTCCAATCGCTCTTCCATGGGTGGGGACACCTTCTACTATAGCAGATTCCTGATTTTATGCAGTTCCACCTTCACTCATGAGCAAGGCAATCCCATGGTGACTTTTCCAAAATCCCCCACAAAGACATGGTGGCAGTTCAGTATTTCCCTTTATCTCACCCTTTATCCTGTGCCCTTACACAACAGCAAGGATTGTGTATTTCTCCTTTTAGCCCCTCTTAGATTAGAGCCACAAGGCTCAGATCCACAGAAGTACTTACAAGACAAAGGATTTCAAAAGGGATTTAGCTCCTTAAACAGGAATTAAGTGTGCAAATACTTCTCTGGGTTTCTAAGACTCGGATATGGCAGCACAAAGTGATTTATGAAGACAACAGAGGCTGGTTAATCGAGGAGACAGATGCTCCTTTGCTTTTTTTGTGTGTGGAACTTCCTGGAAGAGACTCATCCACACCCATTCATTCCTTCTTCTGTCCTAACATTTTCCTTGTTTTCGGGCTCTTTCCAGCACCCCACTAAGCAATGACAGTCTTTGCTAACACTCACCAATGTCAACAAAACATGAACACCAGAGAGGAATAATGAGTTTGGATATTTGTTGCACCACCAGTAGTTCTTGGAGATCTCCCAGTTTATGCAAAACCATCCAGAATTTGCTGTCTTTTGGGGACTGAGGCTCATGAAAAGTTCTAGGAGGTAAAACCTTGAGGAGACCTTTCTGTAGGAGGCTCCAGCTGCACCTCATCCATGGAGCACATCTGTCATCCTTGCTCTGGGGGTCTGGGGGTTGGCAGGTCCCAGAATATTTCTTTTGCAATCCTCTTTTCAATCCGATGTGCACATGGAAACCACCCTGGATCAGTGCTATAGCAACACATTCCAAGTGTACATCCATAACCTGGTGGCTTTTCAGCAGCATCAACAAATAAACAAACTAACAAATTAACAAATTAAGGGCTACTTCTGAAACTGAATGTTGTTAAAAAGGAACTTCCTTTGAATAGTGGGAGAGAAAAACCAACCCAGTTTGGTTTCAAACCTTACAAAAGTCATCTGAGAACCTTGTCTGACCTACATAGTTCAGGGCATGAAATTTTGTCTCAGCAACTCACAAACTCTCCCATTTACTTCTGCTTAATCTGCATAGAAAACTTTTTTATTCTTTCCTTTTTTTTTAAATAGAGGAATACATAATCTTCCCCTAAAGAGACTAAATGATGACAGAATTTATCATGTCCACTGCTTGTCTGCTCTGAAGGTTGATTTAACCTCATGATTTAAGATGTACACCTTGAATTCAGTTCCAATTTCGCTGACTTGAATTTCCAGCCACTGGAACTTGTTATGCCCTTTTTTTTTGCTTGACTCAAGAGCAGCATCTGATAAGTAATTAGAAACTGTAATCGAGTCATCTGCTAAGCTCCGTTTCACTCCACTGAAGAAATCATGTTCCTGATTATCACTGAAAGGCTCATCTTTCAATTTCAGATCAATCTCCCATCATTATGTCCAAGCTATTCCCAACAGCTTCACAATTATTTTTGTTGCCTTTTGAAGAACAGAAAAAATAAAAAAGAGATGTCTCTCTCTCTCTCTATATATAGATATCTTTTCTCTGGCCATGTTTTCTATTTCACAAGCTGTCCTGAATTATAGTTTTTTACAAGCAGGAATAAAAAAAAATCACACACCTTTGGTGAAAAAAAGAAAAGCAGGAAGGTGGAATAGGGCTTAGCAATGACAGTCTTTGACCTAAAATAAAGGTGCTTAAACACAGTGTACTAAGGAATAAGAGATGGGAGATATCCTTTTAGAAGGAGGACATTTTTTTCCCTATTTCCAGCTTTTTTTCTGAGCAGAGTTTATCCTGGTTTTTATGGCTGGCCTGACAAACAACCCCTTTACTGTTTGACCTCCCAAACATCTGAGTTGATTCCTGTGCTGTCCAGAAAAGTGTCTCTGTTCAGATCCCTGAGAACACTCTCCTGTAGATGTGCAAATCACAGGAACCCAACAACATAACTTTCCCCACATTAATCATATCCTAATCTCATATTATAATGTCAGAATTCTTCAGCTTTTATGCATGCACCAAACCCCCCGTGATTAAACAGAGTTCAGTACTAAATTGCATTTGCATAATAGCTCTTTTCTTCTTTCTGTCTGGTTCTGTGATGCACTCCACGTTTTTCAATTTTCTTCTCCAAGAAGATGTTGTCACAGTGCTGGTGGATGGAAAAACGTATTTATCAATAATTCAGATTCGGTTGATTATTTGATACCTCCCGTAGCTCAGCTGTTTCTTGAGGCTGGGTAATTGGCCCTCATGACCTATAAAAATGCCCTAAAGATTTCTTAGATCTACACCTTCCTCTTACCATTACCAAGGATGATTTTGACACCAAACTGTGCTCTTTTTTTAGGTCAAGGTGGCACAATTTCCTCCCACCGCATTCTTCTTTTCACCTGACCCTTCTTGCTCTGTGGTGGATGCAGGGACATCACACATGTGGGGAAGGAGCACTTTCCCTTCCTTTTTTCCTTTTTTAATTATTGTTTCTAGCACATAATTCAATTTACACATCCTCTCTGCTTGATTGGCTTCTACCTGTGCAGCTCTCTGACAACAGATTGATAAAACTTGACCTTAATAGCATGAGAAGTATTAACAACACTCAGAGCTTTCTTTGGGCATGAGATACAGACTAAAGCTGGTTTCAAAACATCAACCCTTCCACTCCAGAGAGTGTAGAAACCTCGATTTCTACAATAGAAAAATTCAAGCTTGATTTTTTTGGGGGGAGAAGGAATATTTTTTCTTTGAGGGATAAGGCAGTGGTGCAACAGGCCACCAGGCATATTGGGAAATCTCATTTCCCAGAGGTCTTAAGGATTTGATTAAACAAATGCTTGGAGGCTGGATGAGGAACTTCCAGGCATCTTGTCCAGCTAGTAATTTTGGGATGGGGATCTCTAAACATTCCAAAAAGGATCCTAAGTAATTCAGTGTCAAGGTAGAGCCTTTGCCTGGATATTCAATCATTGCTGCATCCTGAAGCCCTAGTTTATTTCTCCATAAATTGCATGCTAGGTTTTCCCATGTTTTCTTCAGTTTGATTGTTGCTTGAGGTTCAGCTCCAGTTCACACCAACAGAGAGCTATCCTGCTACCTCTCAAATCCTTTTTAAAACCCACTGGCATTTTACCAGCACTCTCTAAAGGTGGCTAAGGGAAAAATCTCGTGTCTGGATAGTGAAGAGATCCACCTCTTCTATTGTTAAGGGCAAGAGACAACAAAGCCAGGGGTGATTCAGAGCTGCTTTAGGCATTGGAAGGTGCTCTAAGGTCTCCCTGAAACCTTCTCTTCCCAGTTTCCTCCCATGAGGTGTGAACTTCTGACATAAAAGATTTGGCAAAGGAAAAATAAACGATTCCTCCACCCCACCTTGGTGTAGGTTTGAACCTGCATTATCTACACAGAGCACAAGGTCCAGCTGCACCATCATTTCCAACCCCAAAGATGTGAACAGACACAGCTCAGCCCAATAATAAATAGGAGAGTTTAGGGCTAATTATAACAGGCCTTTTAATTCCCATCTGGAGTCACAAAATCAATGGCAACTCCTTGCTTCATTAAATAATTGCAGTTTCCAATAGCTGGAGATGTTCCATTTGCAGGTGTGCTAAAAACCTGTTTATTCAGTGGTTATCTTGCTCCAAAGCCTTTTTCCCAAGGAATGCAGCCACAAGGCAGCAGAGAAAGGGAGGACATGAGGAGGGGGGAACATCTTGGGCTGATTTGAGAGGAACAGGCTTTGTGTTTGGGATGAGCTGCACTGTCCTCCAAAACTTGAATGTGATGGATTCCTCCTCCCTCCACCTCCACATCTCCAGTATTGCATGGAGAGATGGAGGCAAAGCAGCCTTGGTTTAAATGGGAGAAAGTCTTGGTTTAAACTGGAGAAAGTCTTGGTTTAAATGGGAGAAAAATTTGATTCCCTTGGCCAAATTCATCACGTGGGTAAAAGCATTTGAAAATGAAGTCACAAAGATTATTCTGGTAGCCCTGGCCAAAATAAGATTCCAGAGGTGAATAAATGAAGCAAAATACACTTAAACCCCACTTTTTTTTCCTTTCCAGATCTGTTTTGTGTACTGGGAAAAAGAAAGATGGACCAGTAGCATGTCTTGAAAGCCCTCAATTACTCCTCTTTATACGATTCTGTCTCATCATTTGTTGTCGTTTTCCTACTGACCTGAAGTGCTCAAACTCCTTTTAATCTTCTTCTAAAATTCAATTGGATTTGTGTGTTTCTGGAAATTTTACCTTTCCATGATAGGAGGAGACAGTAAAACCCTCAACTGAAGGTTGGACTTTTTGGTCGCAGGTCAGACTTGATGATCTTGGAGATCTTTTCCAACCTTAATGAGTCCATGATTCTAGTAAGAGGAGTGGATTTAAGGAGATATCCTGCAAACAACTGGAATTTGCTCATACAAACAAACTTCAAGCCTGCAGAATAATAATTTGTGGATAAATTTGATTTTTTTATCCCTGATTCCCAGGAAACAGGAGTTGTGGAGGTGAGCACCACCAAGGGGAATGGCCTTCAGTGAAAGCGAGGATGAAATTTAGTTCTAACATTAAAGCAAAAATGGATCTGTCTCAGACCGTGGGATATTCTCCTGCTGGCTGGAGACACTGGTGGTTTGTGCTCATCCTCTTCTCTTGTGAAACTGAAATTCTTCATGAAAACAACCATTTAGGGAGCTTCTTCAAGAGTCTCCCTTTGGTAATGAGCAGCCTGATGCCTCCCCAAACCAATCCAAGCTGCAATCTGTTCTCCTGATGAGCTCCAAGCAAGTCATCAGGGTTTCTTGAGGTGTCTAAACTGAACTGTAACAAAAATCTATTAGGATTAAGTGACGACTGTAACAAGCTGAACTGCCTGACAAAACGGACAGCAAAGTCTATCAGCTTTTCTGTCTCCCATCTAAATATTTATGAATCTGGTTTTTAGCAGCACCAGCTGGCTCGGAACTGCCTGAATATACGGATGTCTAAAAATCTTAAGTTGATTCATTAAGGTCTGGATCAAGGCAGACCCATCATTAGCTATAAGAAGAAATCTTTATTTTTGGGAATAAAATCTGGCAAAGCACTGGGTGTAAACAAGAAGAACACTTTAAATCACTCACATATCTTCAACAAAGGAAGATACCTGACATTTTCAGGGAGTAGCCATGGTGTGAGGGTGGAACCAAGGAAAGTCAAGGAGTATCGTGTTGAAATGAAACAGACAAGTGTCACCTTAGCATCAACAGCTTGGAACAGCCAGGAAAATATTCCCTGGCTTGCATCTTAAAATGAGAATTTCAGCTGCTCCATTCACAGTGTGCCTAAGGCAGTCTGTAGTGAAGGGTATTAAAGCATCTTTTAAAACACATTTCCCCCAAAATTGCTTGTCTTTTGAGGGGACCTTGAACAAAAAGTGAATTGGAAACAAGGAGAATTATACAGCTGAATTCAGCTTCTGTCTGAGCTGTTTCAAGTGAATGAAAATGGGAGGGTTCATTCTTTGCCATGGCAAAGGGGACTTGCTACCAGTATTTGCAGCTGATATTTGGAAGAGTGGTTCAAGACTGGTCAATGTTCTTGAGTTTTGTATTTGCTCTCAATCCATCTACCAGAATCTGTCATCTTTTCTGTCATGGTCCTGGTTTGAAAGGTTTTTTTGGTAGAGGCTTTTGGTTGATTCTACACGAGTCCATAGAATTAGAAATTCATACAACGGTTTGGGTTGGAAGGGATCTTGAAGATCACCTCATTACATCCCCCTGCAATGGGCAGGGACACCTTCCACTATCCCAGGTTGCTCCAAACCCTATCCAACCTGGCCTTGGACACTTCCAGGGATGGGGCAGCCACAACTTTAGCAGATACAGGGCAGGTATTAAAAGCTGCTGAGAGCAGTTAGAAATGAAGCTGCAAAAATCCCCCATGTGGAATGTTGTGCTTCAGGAGGAAGCAGACTGTGAGGACCAGGAATGGGTGATGATACCTGAAACAGGGAGAAATCTAAGTGTATCTCAGACATTAAGGAGCAGAAACAAGAATACAGCAAATTTGGGAGCACCTTGGGCATGATATTACCTTGCATTTTTTATGTGTATAAGTGAACAAGACCAGGCTGGATGAGGGTCTGAACAACCTGGTCTAGTGGAAGGTTCCCTGACCATGGCAGGCGTTTGGAACTTGATGATCTTTCAATCCAAAACATTCCATGATTCTATGACTCTATGATTCTGTGACTCTGTGACTTTGTGACTGCAGCTCTCGTGTACTTTGAGGTCTGGGTAGTTCCAGGTCATCTCAGTCATGGTCTGGTGAAGTTGCATCTCTTCTCCAAACAGTTTTTCCCATTAAAGAAAGGAGTTCGTCTGTCCCCTCACAATGCACAAGAAGCCATAGGAGACTGGGAGAGGAATTGTGTTATCGCCAGGCTGTCCACCCATCCAATCCTTGTGCTTCCAGCCTTGTCAGTCTCACAGGTGTGTCTGGACCAGATTAACTTGAGTTGCCCAAGCAGAGCTTAAAAATGGACCCTGTTCAGTGAGCAAGGCCACTCAGCCTTGCAAGGACAGATGGTGCAATTAAGGAGAGCAGCTCTGCTGCCATGTTCAGCATGGTCACCCTCACTTCCATATGTGTCCTGTCATCTGAAGAGGGCTGGAGGCCATCCAGAAATCCCTGGTTTTGTGTTTCCCCGGCATATCTACAGAAATAGGATTAAATAACTCTGCTGTACCCAAAGGGTTGGGTGACCTGCGAGGCTGGTGATGAGATGGTGACCCTCACCTCCCGAAGACCAAGCCGCCTGAATTTGTATCCACTTTGGGCTTGATTTTCCATCTTTATTGCTCTGTGGGCACTGAGGATCAGTGTAGATGAAGATGGTGTTCCTCTTTTTGATAACTGAGTAGAAAACTCCCCTGTGCCAGAGAAATAATCAAGGAATGACAACACAGAACAAATGTACTGCAACAGCCAGGTCAATGATAAGGATAATGGACAGCTGTGGAGAAAGATGAAGATTTTTGAGGATACCCCAATGGGATCCTGGGTGAATTGGGAAGAGCATTGCCAGCAGGTCAGGGGAGGTAATCCTGCCCCTGATGAGGCACATGTGGAGTGCTCTGTCCAGTTCTGGGTTCCTCAGGAGGGACATGGAGCTCCTGGAACAGGTCCATGAAGATGATTCGGGTCTTTATCTCTGACAAGGAACAGCTGAGGGAGCTGGGGCTGTTCAGCCGCCAGAAGAGACAACTGAGAGGGAACCTCATTCCTGTCTGTCCCTGCCTGCAGGGAGGGCTCAGAGCAGCAACCAGGCTTTGCTCCGTGGGGCCCAGCAATGGCACAAGAGGAACGGGCAGGAACTGATGCCCAGGAAGTTCCACCTGGACATGAGGAAAAACTTTAGCGCAGTGACTGAGCACTGAACAGAGACCAGAGAGGGTGTGGAGTCTCCCTTGCTGGAGATATTCCAGAACTGTCTGGACACAATCCTGTGCCAGGTGCTCTGGGATGGCCCTGTTTGAACAGGGAAGTTGGCCAAGATGACCCTACTGTGGTGCCTTCCAACCTGACCCATTCTGTGATTCCATGATTTTGTGATTTTGGAAAACTCTCCCGCTGCTTTTATTTTGGCCCAAATGAGAATGAATGGATGGACACAACCTACAGACCCTGGTCTGTGCCAGTTGTTGAACACTCCCACATTTCTCTACCAGAAGACTGAGAAAAGCTCAGGAATATTTGACCAGCTGTTTTTTGTGCTGGGAAACAAATCTGAAAATCCAGTCTGGCAGGTGAAGCTACAGGGGTGTAAACTAGGGCTAGAACAGTCAGAGGAAAATTGAAATGGATCAAACGGATCACATGGATAAAGCAACCGCCTTTTCTGTGGTAAAATGACACTTTGGGGGTTGAACTTTGATTCAAAACTATTTAGAACCTGTGTTTCAATGCCGCAGGGACAACTACAGTGAAGACCAATGGACAAACTGGGCATTAGGAGCATCTCATAGCATGGTATTCCATTAAATTCTCCCTTAAGTGTCTGGTTTATTCATTTGCTATGGTATGTTTTGGGAGTGATAAAGCTGTTATTTGAAGATCCCAAAAGCTTCCATGCTGGGAAGGGAAATTTTCCATTATCATTAGGGGAAGGACACTGGTGATTGTTCAAGAACACATGTAAGGGCAAGCAGGATGATTCAGGGAACTCATGGTCTTGGTTATGAGAAAATATTATCCAGACATGACCTTTAGTTCATTCACCTCAGATGAATAAAAACATATCCTGCCTCTAGAAGATCCTGGAGGCACAGCCATGGGGAGATCTCCAGGACTTTTCATGGCAGTAACTAATTCAGAAATAAGACCTAATGAGTGAAAGAGGAAAGAGATTGTCAGAAACCTCAGGAAACCTCAGGACAAATCCTAGTGAATTATTTTGCAGCAAATGTCACCAAGGCTCTTGTACCACCCACCTCAGAGAAGAAATGACCTGGTGGTGGCTGCCTCAGCCCAGAATGTGACTACCTGGGACTTGTAATTCATTAATGACCCGTGAGAAAACTTGATTTAATTGTCCTAAGGCTCAGGGCTTGGTGGAATAAAAGGTCAGCCTTAAAGTCCATCTGGTTCCAACCCCCTGCCATTGGCAGCAAAAACTTCCTCTATCCCAGGTTGCTCTGAGCCCCATCCAACCTGGCCTTGGACACTTCCAGGGATGAGGCAGCCACAGCTTCTCTGAGACACCTGTGCCAGGGCCTCACCATCCTCACAGGGAGGAATTCTGTCCTAATATCCAATCTAAATCTACCCTGCTTCCATTTAAGGCCATTCCCCCTTATCCCCTTGATGCCAGTTCTGGTTAAAATCTTTCAAACACAAATCAGCTTTTGTCCTGACAGTATTCATGAAAGAATTTTAATGTTTCTCCACAAATCATCTCGGGAGAAAGTGAAGATTTTGCTGTCTCAGTTTTTTCCCTGAGTTTTATTACCCAGCTGTCTAAAAGTTCAGAAGAGATGAGGACAGTTACTGATAAAGAAATGCATCTCTCCAAGATCTCTGTGTCTTTTGTTATGACTGGTGCAAGGATTGAAAACATTTATTGGTTTCCTGCAAGTTAGGATCCCACAGACCCCCATAACTCTTATTCTGACTGCTTTACAGATCCTGCCTTCTTCAAAATTCAGCCTTGAGAGGGCATGTATTGTTCCCTGAGATATTTAATGATTGCTGGGCCCAGGAAGCTGTTTCTACCTGCTATAAAGTTGGGTTTGAGCAGCCATCAGCAAGAATTTGCAATTTAACACCTCGCCAAGGCATTGTTTAATTGACAGTAACTCTCTGAACTCAACACTTCAATATTGAGGAATTAGACAGGAGAATTTGTGGACAACAAGTAAGTGCTGAAGCCTCTTCCTCTTCAGTTGTCTTGTCACTTCAAGCTGTCATTCAGAATAGTCCCTCATCTCTCTTCTCCTCCACTGCCTTCACTGAGTTCATCTTGGAAGGGCTAATTAGCTCCTTGTCAGCTACTGCCTCCTCCTGAGTCCTGAAAAGCGGAGCTAAAATCAATTTGTCTTTCCAGCAACATCAACCAGGAAAGAAGGAAGGAGAAGGCAGGCAACGGAATGAGTGGCAGGGAATGGTTAAGCCCCTCAAAATAATTATACTGAGAGCTTGGGCGAGTTTGTATCAGTTTGATGAGGAGAGTCTGGACTGAATTTCTATTTAAAAGAGAAAGTGAGGCACAAAACAGATTTGCTCGTGGTCAACCATCCGCAGAAAGAGGAGTTCATGGGAGTTTTTATGGATAACTCCTTTGGCACTGCTGCATTCAGTACCTTGGTCCCAGTTGTAGGCAGGTCCTTCCTGAGCTCAGGTGAGAGGCCTGAAGTGAAAATCCCACAAAGAAAAGGGAGCTCTGCTACAGAATCCGGGAATTAGGTAATTGTTAAAGGTTGGAAAAACCTTTGGGTCCAACCTTTGACCGAATACCACCATGCTCACTAAATCATATCACAAAGTGAATCATTTAGAGACCTGAGCATCCCAGAGATCCACCATGAAAGGCAGGATCCCCAGAGAAGCCAACTTAATTCCCAAAAAGACACCTATTATATTTTTTTATTATTATTATTCTTGAGGAAGTTTTAGAGTTGGCACAACATTAGAGTGCTTTGGGTTGTTGGATTCATCTTGGGGAACTCTCTGAACCCAGAAAATTTTCCAGTTATTTGGGGAAAGAATTTTCTAACAGTCCCCAGACAGACTATATTTTTTTAGGGAACACAAGAAATTGTCCACTCCAAGAAAAAAGGCAGTTACATTTCATAGAATGCCACATATATAACAAGAAAGATTCATTTTTCTCTAGGTGTTTTGCCTCTATTTTTTCCTTCGTCCTATAAGTCCTTTGGGAAAGTCACTTCAGAAAAAAAAATAACTTTGAGGAAATTGCTAATACTGTTTAATACCTGGCTCACCACATCCAGGAAACCTGCTGTGCTATTGCCAGTGAATTTGAAATGGGTATTAAGTCCAATTTTTGAGATTTCTGCTACTGGAAGTCATTATTCTTAAGCATAAATGTTTTTAAAATGGATGATTTTTATGTGAATTAATTCCTTGTTCCCATATTACTTACCACAGGCCCATTTTCCTCAAAGGAAAACAAAACCCCCTCTTTCCAAAGGCTTCTAAACAGTGATAATTCATATATGGCTTTTCTGGGGCTCAGTTTGTTGCTGGGTTCAGTTACAGCTCAGGGTAAGAGAACTGAAAAAAGAACAGAACTGAAAAAAAACAGAAAAGCAAAATTCTTGTACACACTCCCAGGGAAGCTTCAAGGCCAAATGGGAATTTTGAACCGCTCTGCTCTGTCTGGACCTTGTGGCAAAGCTTCAGGCAGGATTTTCTCCCAATTCTGACCTTTCTTAGTCACAGATCTTCAGATGCTCTTCACCTTCCGGAGGATTTGGCTGTAGCACCACAGACAATGCAAGGAAACTACAAAGGGTCACATCCATCCACCCCTTTCTCAGGTAAAACTTTTTCCTGTGCCTTATTTAGATTCTTCTGTGCCCTATTTAGGCACTTCCACAAAAACTTGCAAAGTTGGAAAGAAAGAGACAGGGACATTGAGCTCATGCAAGATGCATGGTTGCGTTTGCAAACAGGAATGGAGATTGCCCCACTTATTTCCTCTAGAGAGGTTGAAAGTGCCACACACCCATTTAATCTTATTTTTAACTCTAAGTGGGTGCCTGAATTACATCGCTTTCAATGGGGAATGAAAAGGGTTTTAGTTTTCTTTCTGAATAGGAAGGAGTCAAGCCCTAAATTTGGGCATTAAATTTGAAGGCACTGACAAATAAAGGATGGGATTTATGGTTTTCTTTCTTCTTGATTGTTTTGCTTGTTCCTCAGATGTCACTCATTGAGTGTGATACGTGGGATAGGTCCTCATCTTATTTAAGGTCTCAAATTGGACGACCTCCAAAGGCTGCTGGTTCTGTTTTCATTTCTTGGAGTGCCTGAGGAGTCTCTATAATTTATACAAATATAGAATATCTGGTACAAACCCATACTTGGTGAACTTTCAGTCTCCATCACTCCAGCTTCTCTGGGACAAGAATTCCTGAGTGTATCCAAAGTTCTGCCCTGAATTCAGACACTCTGTGCACCTGCCCCTAGATACCCCAGTCTGTCCTTCTCCCTTTTAGGTCGCACACAACCTCCTGGCCAGATGCCACCTCAACTTGTGTAAGTCCTGAGACCTTCCAGGAGGTCCTGAGATGTTTCAGGAAGTTCTGAGATCTTTCAGGAAGCCCTGAGACCTTACAGGGTGAGGTTCCCATATAGACCCTAAATTTCAGGTGTCTACAACAGATGTTTCCTCATCTGAGGCAGCTGATTGTGTTCCCACCATGGGCAAAGGAGGTGCAGTCAAGAGAATCAGAGAATTCACCCTGTGCTTCCTCTGGCCAAATCAGGAGCCCTCATCTATTTTAGGATAAGATGAATCATGGAATGGTTGGGGTTGGAAAGGACCTTCAAGACCACATAGTTCCAACCACCCTGTCATGGGCAGGGACAACCAGACCACATTGTTCCAAGCTCTGTCCAACTTGTCTTTGAATATTTCCAGGGATGGGGCAGCTACAGCTTTTCTGGGAAACTTCTGCCAGGGCCTCACCATCCTCACAGGGAAGAATTTTTTCCTAAAATCCAATCTAACCCTGCCCTCTCTCAGTTAAAAGCCTTTCCACCTTGTCCCATCATACCTTTTAAGAAGTAAAGGACAAAACCTCTTCTCCTGACATCTGTTCAATGCATTCCAGAAGTCCATGACTTTTATCCCTGATTCCTTTATGTGAGAGATGTGGATGTTGCCTTTTAAGAAACTCTTCCCACCTCCCTGTGAAAAGCAGGACCTTTCAGATTCCTTCAGGTACTTCCTGCTCTTGCAATTTGAGCATGATGGGACCCCCTTCAAGAAGGAATTTTGAAGGCTTCCAGGGATGGTGATTACACCACTTCCCTGGGAGCCTGTTCCAATGCTTATCCACTCTTTCAGGGCACATGGGAAACTGTGAGACATTGGGGCCAGTCCAGATTGGTCACAAACCAACCTCTGACAGCTGTGACCCAGCTTATCTTTTATTTGCAGGGCAGTGCAGCAGCTGGATGGAACAGGAGGCTCAGTCCTGCACAACTGTAATTCATGCCTTTACATGTGGGGAATCTGTGTCATTTATTATTTTTCCACTGAAGATGTGACCTGTTAGAGCAGGACCTCCCTTTTTGGAAACTGAATTGTCTGAGTGACTTTGTGGATTATTCTTTCTCCCAACCTTGTTTTGATTGGTTTCATATTTTGATTTCTTTTTGCTTTATTTAAGTTGTGACAAAATATACATTTTGCATGGAGAAGGGAAAGTAAATGAACGAAGCAGAACTCTCAAGGAATATTCCCTGGCTGCAGCAACTATTTCAGTGCTGGAATAGCTGGAATGTTACAGCTTCTCTCCTCTGAATGGGTCTCAAACTCTCCAGATCACTCCAGTTTCATGGTATTTCTAAACAAGAAATACTAAAACTATAGTGATTATTGGTTAATAAAGAGATATTTGATAGCTGTAATATGGCAGCTTTGGCAGTTCCAGGACTTCACAATGGTCTGTTTTCAAATGCAGAATATAAAAATACTCCTGGTCTAAACATGTGAACCCCAAACCCTCTCACAAAGCAAAGGAAAACCCAAAACAATCCTGGCCAAATGGGTGAGCAGCCACTGGTAGATTTTTTAGCCACCTCTTTGTAAGATTTTTGTACCTTCAAGCCCTTTGTTACACATTTTAATCTCAAATTCCATCTAATAATGAAAGTCATATCCCTTCTCAGTGTATCCAGAAAAACTCTTCCCACTCTTTCCCTCTCACCACTTGGGCCAACCAAGCAAACCCACTCTGATCTGAGAGATTCTTGCCAAGAGCAGCAGATGGAGGGTCACCAAATGTGCTATGTTTGCAATCTTTTTTTTCCCCTCTTTGGTGTTATCTTTCCCTCTTCTAACATTTGACGGAAACCAATGTGAAAAAGAGGACAGGAAAACACGATGGTGTTCAGGCCTCTTTGGTGTGAATAAGAAATTTTATGGTGCTGGAGAGACAAAGGTCACCCTCCCTTCCCCTCTGCCACTTCCATTTACGTTATAAATCTCTCCCTCATGTATGAATTGAGGAGTGTTTCTTACCAGTAACCTCCTTTCTTCAGAAAGGTTTTCAGCTGCCTTGTTTAAAACAGGATATTCACAAACTACCAGGAGGTTTCATCTTATTTTTCTAAAGGTGTGTGAATAAATTACCACAACTGAGGTGGAGCAGGCAGCACACGGGGACCTGAGAGTGGGAGGTGGGTGCCACAAGCTCCCTCTTATGCTGTGCTCTGATGCTGACTCCCACAGCTCATCTCTTAGGCATCCATTCCAACAAAAGCTGGGATTGTTGTTGTTGTTATTATTACTGTTATTATTTCCTGGTAACGTTTTGTAAGTCACAGCAACAACACGATAACAGCAAGTTTGGCCTGTTCAACAATATGTAAATATTTTCCCTTGGGAAATGAGATAGAAAATTCATGCCCACAGATTTCCAAAGGTCACTTAGGCAGCAGTGTTTGAATGCCAGCAATCTGCATCCCAGCTGCCTCTGGCAATAATTCCTGTTTAGGTGCTCACCAGGCATGGAGAACATGGGAAGTGAGGTGTGTAATGGGAATGGCAGAGGGATGGAGATGGAGCACAGGAGACCAAGGCACCAAACAGGAGAGGTGAGAGAGGGCAGAGCCACAGCAAGGGGAGTTCTTCAGACACAGATTTGGGTGGTCTGAAGTTATGCTAAAGGCACTTCCCAAAATGCTCATCTACAGATGTCATTATTGTTCTGCTCCAGGGCATTTTGCATTTCTTGGAAAAATCAAAGAATCATGGAATGGTTTGGGTGGAAGGGACCTTCAGCAGGCCCAGGGTGGGATTCTTGGGGTGTCCTGTGCAGGGCCAGGAGTTGGACTTGATTATCCTGATGGGTCCATTCCAGCATATTCTATAATTTTGTGATTCCATGATCATCCAGATCCAACCCCTGCCACGGGCAGGGACAACCTGGAAGTATTGAAGGCTGGGTTGGATGAGGTTTGGAGCAACCTGGTCTAGTAGGAGTTGTCCCTGTCCATGGCAGGGGGTTGGAACTGGATGGTCTTAAAGGTCCCTTCCAACTCAAACCATTCCATGATTCTGTGACCCTTTTTTGGAGTTCCCCATGGAGGAGGAGGCTTTGCACACTACGTCCTGTGCCTGATTTATTTTAAAAGTGCTTTACTTTGCCAGGGTTTCCTTCAGCTGATACGTTTTATTTTCTTCATTGACTCTGATTTACATTTTCTACTCATGCAACGACTCGTGCACTTCTTCATGTTATTCATCCTTTGTCTTTAAGGCTGTTTATTTGTGATCTATTCCCATCAGTCCTTCTGAAGCAGATTGAAAAGAGTAAGAGGATTGAGATGGCAAAAAGAAGAGCCTGCCAGAGAGGAAAACCTTTAGCTTTCTTTAGCTGGGTGCAGAATTTTGGCTTGAAGGAGGTAAAATTAAAGTGGGTTTGTGCATATGTGTGTGTTGGTGTTTAGACCCTCTCCTCTCTGTTCCTGAACACTGGAGAAGTGGAAATAATTCCTCCTGAATTTTCAGAGATCAATGTACAAAGAAACACAGAGCACTGAGTGGTGGTCCTGCGCCACAAGAATCAAGATGGGTTGAAGGTGACACACAGACTTGAATATCTCTGTAAAAATCATTTAAAATATCTCTGTAAGATTCATTCTAAGGTTTTCTTTAAGCAGGTCCTGAACTTGAAGTACATAAGAGTGTACCTAAGTGTGTTTGAACAGTGTGAAAATGTCACAGCATTTTGGGGGATACAAATCTTTGTTTTTCAGCAGGCCCTCTGGCAAAGCACAGCATGAAGGACAGAAATCCCACATCACTGCTGTGAAATGAGTCATTATTGCAACCACTTTGGGGCTGGGAAATGGAGGCTCAGACTTGTTCAGAGGAGCTTCAAGATCATGCCAGTAACCAGGATGGGTTTGATAAAACCTGGTTCTCCCTTCCTAAAGTCCTGACAAGAAGCTTTTATGTCCCTCCACGTAAGTTTTTAAATAATGTCAATATTGAAATAACACCCAGGCTTCCCTGTTTTCTCTCAAGTTTTTTCCTCCTTCTCTTCTTTTCTCTCTTGACAAAGGCTCATTTGGTTTATTAAAATAACACAGTGGAACTTTTAGAAATTTTTACTTTTTTCAATGGATGTAAGGAGAGGAAAAATACCCTCAGATTTTGTGACTTTTTGCCTTTAGGAGGGAAGTATAGAAAGTTCCAAGTTACCTACACTGGAGTCAGGACTTCATCTTTTATCACACAGATAAAGTACCACGGACTGGGCTCAAGTATATTCCTATATATGGTCAGTTCCAGGTATCAGCCTTTTGTAGCACTTTTTTTCCTGATAACCACTTTGCACTGAACGTTTTCCAAGTCCCTCTAGCATGGAAAATAGTTGTGTAAGGAAAAGATGTTCAGCATTGCTCACAATTCTTAATTTTTTCCTGATAAAAAATAGGTGCTGCCTCCATGGGAATGTAGGGGCTCCATATGAAATCATGGATGATTTCAGTTCTCCATTTTATGTCCCAAAGTCCTTTCAAGCTTTAATTTTCTGTTTGTAAAGGACACAGTAATTAAGTTCTTTCCCAAAACCAAAGGATTTTGCTATCAGACATTGCATTTTTCTGCAGAAAGGAATTATTTGCAGACACAACAACTCCTGAAATAACTTAGTGGTTGCAAGGACTTCCTTCTGTGGGTGCACACTACAGCCTGACCTCAGTGTGACATCCATAATTCCCTTCCTGCCTCTCATCCTGTTATCATCCCAAGGTGGCTTCTGAGTGCAGCTCCAGGTGTTGGTTTTCCAAAGGCAGAGAGCTCAACACTCCCATATCCCGAACCCTTTGTTCTGGATTGGGAAATTCCTACTTTGCCAAATGATGACCCAAGCACATGGAGTCTGATTTGCTCTGTTGACAAAGTGGGAATGCAGGGAGAGGGATTAATTTGAATTTGAAAAGCAGAGGATCATTTGGTGCTAATCCAGACTCCCGGATACTGAAACGAGATATTTGGATTTCAGTGTCAGGTGCCCATCTGGGCTGGCTGCCTCCTGCTGGCTTGCTGGGGATGGAAATCCCTCTTTCCTTCAGTCCTGACACAGGCATGGAAATATTTTCTAGTGGAAAGCCAGGGAAGATCTAGGAACTAGGAAATCTTCCACTTTTTTATTCTATGGGAGATTTAAACCCACTTCCTAGCCCGGATCCAGCCTGTGATGACATTGCAAACCTGCTTAAGAGCATTAGTCAGAATGCCAGCATTTATCCACTCAGCAATGACTCCTAATTCCCATTACAGGCAAATCCCCATCTCTCGCTGCAGCTTGATTACAACGGTGATTAATTTGAAAGTCAACATATTTACCCCAAATACAACATCATTAAAAAGACTAAACATAAACCTGCATATTTACAAATATCTAAACTTGACGTGATTAAAACAAACAGCCTCCTCTCTGCTTGTTTGGATCCAGGCAGACGAGCCCAGCTTCTCTCCCACCTTTATATTTTCATGTCAATAGATGGCACTAGAATTTTCTGCATTTTTCACTACAGCATTAGATTTCCTTATGATGCCTTCTGCTCGGATTTTCAAAGGATGGAATTGCTCATTTCCAAGGGGATATTTTATTCTTAGTAAATATACAATATCACTCCAGTCTGGCTCTCAGCAAGTAAATCTTCACATACTTCATAAAGCTTTGATGCCATGAGACTGATTTTTTCCCATTGTGAAAACAAAATGAATTTAAAGTTTTCATTTCCATACTGATGGGAGAGTTCACCAGGAAAACCTTGTAGGATCTCTGTACAGGGTGCCTTAAAAATCCTATGGCTTTTGCGCCATCATCACAGTGAAAATAGAAAGACATTGCTCCTTTTCAATTATATTTTTATTTGAAGAATGAGCAGTGGGTTGCATGAAAAGCAGAGATATAAAAACTGTGAATAAGAGTCTCAGTTTGTTTTACTCTATCCTCACAAATTCAGGACGTGGTGAAGCTTCCCTTTTCATACTAGCTCAGCTTTTCTAATAAAACCTACACTTTAGGAAAATATATTTTAACATTCTAGCAGATGTTCTTGCCTCTGTCAGTGCAGAGTCTTCTTGAATTAAAACAAAAATTCAGCAGGTCATTGTCATCCCAAACGATTTTTAGTTTCATTTGCCTGTGCTTAGAGAGGATGTTGTGAACATCTCCTTCATGGTGGGAGAATCAATGGATTTGGATGTCAGAGGTACCAAGAGTAAACAGGGCACAGATTCAGTTCATTGTCTTGCCAGAGAACATTTGTAGGAACAGTATCAAGCCAAAATGAAAAGTTTGCTGTCCCAGTTCCCCAGATGTTCATAAAAGCGATTTCTTCAACTTGTGAGGTTATGCTGAGGATAAAGATAACTGCAGGAATTCTTTTCCTATTTCATAGAGTTATGGAATGATTTGGGTTGGAAAGGACCTTAAAGACCACCTCGTTCCAACCCTTCCACTAGATCAGGTTGCTCCAAGCCCCATCCAATCTGGCCTTGAACACTTCCAGGGATGAAGCAGCCACAGAATTCCTCCACAACCAGTGCCAGGGCCTCCCCACCCTCACAGAGAAGAATTTCTTCTGTTATCCCATCTAAGTCCACCCTCCTTCCTCTTAAAGCCATTCCCCCTTGTCCTGTCCCTGGGGTGCTTTGCCATGTGTGCCACACATTGAAAAGTGTGTGGATTCAAAGGGAACTTAGGTGAATCCATCAGCCGTGGAGTCTAATTAATAAACAAATGAATCTCCTGATATCCACATATTGGTCACGCTCCCAGTCCACAAGGATTTAAGGAACAGCCACAAGCTAAATCAATGAAAGGTCAGTGATGGGAAAGTTCCCCTCGTGTTTTTCTGAGATAACATCAGGTCATGACTAAGGAATTATGATGGGAACCCAAAGGAACAAGCAAGCCCTGAACCCCACGAAGTTTATTCTCCTCAGATCTCTGTATTAACAGAAAGATCTGTTTAACTCTGGCAGGTAATTGTCAGCTGGCCCAGGGCAGCAGCATTTTTCTGTTGCAATTTTATGCCTTTAACAATCGTGGTGCCTCCATTTATGAACACAGAGCTAATTAACATGCCAGTTAAAGCACCTGGGTTTTGACACAGGGGCAAGGAGGAAGTGCAGAAATCAAACCACTACAATTAATTATGTTTGCTTCTCAGAGCAAGGCACTGGTGTCCTGGGATTTTCTGCCTGTCTTCATTCCCTTTGTTCATCTCCCTCCTTGGTAATAATGCAACACTTGTAGAAATTAATTTGGTGGAAATTGATTAAAGGTGGACATTGTTTGCCCAGGAAGGTAATTGTCTCTGACACCTGGCGATGGGAAAGATGTGCATGTAGAGATGCAGGAAGGTGCACGTTAATGTTCTCCTCTTGAGCTGGAAGTGTAAGGAGGTGAATCAAGGGGGTGATCTCAGCCAGAAAACATGGAAAGGAAGAGAAATAAAATGAAGCTTACAAGGAAAGAAAGTGAGTTCAGCAGCAGAATCCAGCGAGAGAATTATCACAGAATCATAGGATCAGAGAATGGTTTGGGTTGGAAGGGGCCTTCAAGACTGTCCAGTTACAACTCTCTTGGGCAGGGACACCTTCTACTAGACCGGGTTGCTCAGGGCCTTTAACTTTTCTAGGGATGGGGCAGCCACAGCTTCTCTGGAAAACTTCTTCAAGTGTCTCTCCACCCTCATAGGAAAGGTTTTTTTCCTAATATCTAACTTAATTCTGTGCTCTTTCGGTCTAAAGCCTTGTCCTATCACTAATTCCATAAATCTAAAGGATTATGCCTGACTGAGCCAACTCAGCGAAAGTCCACTCACACTGTATTACATATTTGGGTCTAATTTCTGGGCATTAATATTTCCTGTAATTAGAGATTTGACTCTGGTTTTCATTCCTCCTCCAATTTATGCAGGTGGGACTGTCCAGGGAACTGACAGTAAACATCAAACACATCCTGTTATAACTCGAGTGAGAACAGGTATTTATTTTGTTATTTATTTACCCAGCCAGTCTGGAAGGGGCTCTGAGCAACCTGGTCTGGTGGAAGGTGTCTCTGCCCATGGAAGGGGGCTGGAATTAGATGATCTTTAAGGTCCCTTCCAACCCAAACCATTTGAGGATTCTGTGATTTTTCCTTCTTTTCTTACACCACTGGATGATCATCAGAGGGGAATCTCTCCAGCCAGATGGTTTCCCTGTTCCCAGGGAAACATCAATGAATGAAGGCGAGCTCCATCCTCCTCCATTTCTCTGCCAGTGGAAGTGGAAGGCCAGGATTTCAGCTGAAACCAAAGATTGCTCTGGGCCTTTTGACATCACACCCATGACCTTATGCAAATGGTTTTAGCCTGGAAGTCCAACATAATGTTACAGAAAAATCACTGAGCCATGTACAAGAAAATGGGAAAGCAAGGAAATGTGATTATGGAAAAGCACAGAGGGCAAAACCTAAGAGTGAAGTTCCAGACAGGGAGTAAGAAAACCCTCTTCTGATAACCAAGTTCCCAACTGCTTAATAAAACTTCAGCAATGTTTCCATTATTAGTGAAGTCTGAGATCATAAAAGAAAAAATCAAAAATGAAAAAGAGAGCAGAGCAAAAATCAGAAAGAAAGAATACGTTGGGAATGCTGCAGCTTCATGAGGGATTAAAAAAGATTTGCTCATTTCTCTCTAACATCATTTTATCTCTCTATTTCTTTAATATCGATTCTTTTTGTCAACCAGACAAATTATTCTGCAGTATTTTTAACACTTTTTCGGAGCACCATCTGTTTGCATAATAATTTCCCCCAAGTCCTTATAAGGGCTGTAATAATCCCTTCATGTTAACTTTTATTATTTGATTTCCAACTGCCTGAGCTTTGAAGGAGCAGCACGGGGAAATGTGTGTATTAACAAATAGAACTTCCCCACAATTCCTACAGAAATTAATCATAAAAAAAGGATTAAGTTTCAACCACCTTGTCAGGGTGCAGTATTCACACAGGTATGGGTTGGAGTCGTGAGAAGTGCAGAGGAACAGGTTCAGAACAAGGAAAGCCTGGCTCCAAAGTAAGTTAAACTTGAATGTTTGGGAAAGGGTAAGAACAGAGCAGGCAGAGATGACGCATCCTCAATTTTCTTCCATTTTCCAATGATTTTTAGTTCCATACTTGAGACTGTTGTAACTTGCCAATTTATTAATCTGCAACAGGAATTTTTCTGAGTGTTCAGTTGGCCTCAAAGGATGGTGAACCCAGACTGGCATCTTGCAGCTTTTGCTTTACATATTAACTTGTCTTTATGTCAACTCAGAAGTTTCACACTTCTACCCCTGTGATTCTCTTCTCCCTCCTAAGGAGGCGAGCGTGAGTGACTGGATGGGGCTGAGTTGTTGGCTGGGGTTAAACCACAACAAAATCTTTTTTAAAAACCATATCCTCTTGTTTGTTTTGTATCTGCCTTCCAGTCATTTATTCACCAAGTTCTGGCAAAGGAGATGGTGAATGGCCAACCCTCACCGAACTTCTCTAAAGGTTGATGATCTTCCAGCAGCAAAAAGGGGAACACAGGTCTCTCATGGAAAAGCCTGGAAAGATGAGATATATGGAGTTGATGACTCCATAAAGTTGTAATGTACATGTTTATATGTGTAACATTCAAATGGTTCAGGCAATTATACCACGCACACATCACACAATATCCTATCAGAACAAGGGGACGTTTGGTGTTGCTACAATATTCAAAGGGGTCCTCAGCCTTCAAAACTACCAAAATCCCCTTCCAAACACTTCTCCCTCCTCTGTCAAGGAAGATAGTCCTAAATATATGTCAGACCTGTGCTGAGACCAACAAAATGCACCCACAGGACATCATTACAGCATTTACCTCTGTCATACATGAAATAAGGACCACGTGCCCCGGGTGTTTCCTCGCTGGGAACCAAACTCCCCGTTCTGTGATTATCCCCACACTTCAGTCGCAGAACCTTTAATGTTCACTTTCCACTATTGGATTAAATATTACATGAAGACTTTGCCTTTCAGATTCCTTTTGGTGTACATTATAAATTTGCCTGCTCTGCAGAAGAGCAGAACAAGGACTTTGTTCTATTATTCCAACTGAGAGACAATGTCAATAGATAAGTGTGCATTAAAACTTCAAGATCATATTATTTAGGCTTAATTCAATTAAACTCTTTTTGTGCTTTTGTTGGCAGTTTTCTGTTAAGGTCATTCAGTCGAACTTGCACTTAAAAAGAAATAGCTGCAGAGCCTTGCTATTTAATATAGAGGAGTGCTTCAAGTGCCAAAGTCCAAGGTGAGTCAAAGGGAACTGTTCAGGTAGATCAGGATGTGCCAGCAAACAACCAACTCCAGCCAAGCCATTGCTGCCAACCGCAAACAAAGATTCTTTTGTCACTTGATTGTTTTATCTGTTGTCTTCTCTTTATAGGTGCCCTGCTCAGTCACAGATAAGGGTGTTCAAGAAGTGTCAGCAGTGGAACAAGATCCCAAGAGCACTGAGAGTTCTTCAAGGGGCAGAATTTATCCTGAGTTTTAAGAACAAGAAACATATTTTTGAATCTATATGAAAATAATCATCATAAAACACTGTGGGAGGAAGGTTGCTTTACAAGAACACAGAATGAGAGAATCACAGAATGGTTTGGGCTGGAAAGGACATTTAAAAGTCATCCAGTCCAACCCTCCTACAGTGAGCAGGGACATCTTCAACTGGACCAGGTTGCTCCAAGCCCTGTCCAACCTGGCCTTGAACACTCCTGGGGATGGGGAATCCACCGCCTTTATGGGCAACCTGTTCCAGGGTTTCACCACCCTCATTGCAAAAAAATTATTCCTTATTTCTAGTCTAAATTTCCTTTTTTTTTTAGTTTAAAACCATCACCCTTTATCCTATCTCATCGGTCCCTGCAACAACTTGGGCCTATTTTCCTTACAGGCCCCCTTTGAGCACTGAAAGGCTCGTACAGAATCCAATACTCCCCCTCTCAGAGCCCACCATCAATCAGGTGTGAGCAAGGATAAAGAGGTTTGCATTTTGGATTGGATCTAAAACCTGGAAGATGCCACCTGGTCAAGAAAAGCAAGGAAAATGGGGGTATGAGGTGTGTTTGAAGCTTAAACAGATTTTGAAATAGACCACAATCACCCACAATCATGGAATCATTAAGGTTGGAAAAGACCTCCAAGATCATCAAGTCCAATCTTTGACCAAACACCACTCCAGCCTCAGTTTTAGTGGGACCATGTACTGGGGCTTAGAAAATCCCTGAGATATGGAGCACATTGGAAAAGGTTTTAATGCAGCATCAGCAAAAACAGGAGTGGGCTGCTGGCCCAGGTAAATGAACACTCGTGCCAAGTGCTGACCTGTCTGTAATAAAGGCCTCTCAATCTGCCACGAAGTGTAATTAATTGGATGGAAAGATCTCCATGGATTTCAGTGGGATCAAAACTCTCAGTGTGGACCACTACTGAGGTGACTTATCAAGGCCAAAGCGATGTCATATCCACTGTTTGCTTTCACTTGTCCCACATCTGAAACTGGAGCTGGCAATAAATATCTGCAATTATTAGTGGAAATCTTCAGTTGAGTGATTTTAGGATGCTTCTGCCGGTAGACATTTGCGGTGTCTTGGTTGATGTCTCTGTGGAGGTATTTCCTGTTTACTCGTGTAAATTTCTATGCCTGAAAAGATTCTCTGTAGTGATGTAAAACCAGGGATGCCAAGAATTGTCCCAAAGACCAAACTCCGCAGATTTCATAGTCCAAACACTGAGATGTTTCAGACATCTCCCAGTCCTACTTTCTCAATACCCTATTGCTTTTTTTGCTTTTTTTTCTTGAAAAGAAGTCATTCTGTGACCTAAATGGAAAGCAGAAACATTAATACCTCATCAGTAGCTGACTGTAGGCAGACAAAGCTCATGAATAAACAGTTAATTTCGGTTTGTTGAGATGAGAGCTCAGTATGTCAAAGATCTTTCCGTGCATATGTTCACCATGGTGTTGCTGCCCTTTCAAGCTCCATTTGAATCTCACTTAATGAGTTTTAAAATGACCAGAGAGATGTTCAAACTGATGAAGAGATGCTGCTTATACTAGAAAAAGATATTTTAATTCTATTTGTAAGAACAGACAATCACCATTGCAAGGTGAGTGCCAGTCGTGTCCAGGATTGACTCGAGAAATCTTCTTGTCAGTTCCTGCGCTGAATGCTTTGTTTCCCCAAATACGTGCTACTTTGGAGAATGAATAGTAGCAAACAGAGGGCTGGCATGAAATATTCTTTAAAGAAAATTAGAGGGGGAAAGAATGTAAAGGAAAGTTTCCCAAGAAAATTGCCACAAAGAACATTGATTTATAGAGATGCAGATCAAGTAAATACCTAGGAACACATGCAAGGTAATAAAGGATCATAAAATACACTTTATCCGAAATAGCATGGCCAGCAGGAGCTGGGCAGTGATTGGCTCTCTGTGCAGGGCACTGGTGAGGCCACACCTTGAGTGCTGTGTCCAGGTCTGGGCCAACAACTAAATATTGAGGGGCTGGAGTGTGTCCAGAGAAGCGAACGGAGCTGGGAAAGAGTCTAGGGAATAAATCCTGTGAGGAGTGGCTGAGGGAAGTGAGGGGGTTTAACCTGGAGAAAAGGAGGCTCAGGGGAGACCTTATTGCTCTCTACAGCTCCCTGAGAGGAGGTTGTAGCAATGTGGGGTCAGGTTCTTCTCCCGGGGAACAAGGGACAGGACAAGAGGTGTCAGAGCCTGATCCAAAGAAATGGGACCGTCACGGCTATTCACGGTTTATGAGAAACCAAACAAGGCATCAGATTCAGAGGCTGTAGATTTAGTAACAAGTCACCATAACTGAAGATGGTTATGAGTTTCAAAGTTACATGGCAATTTATAACTTTTTGGTCCAATAAGCAATTAACACAAAGCTTGGTTTTGACTTTATAAACTATCACCTTTGGTATTTTTTACTGCATTGCATCTGTTTCTCAGCCAATAACTTGCTAGCTCACGTACACACATATACTTCTATTATAACATCTAAATTCTTAACTTAAACTATAAAATCCCATTACTGTACTTAAAAATCCTTCACCATAACACCCAATACATATTCTTATAACTATAGAAACATAGGTTTATAATTCTTCTGCTTAAAGTCTGTATACCTTTGCCGTTACATCAACCCAAGCTCTTTCCAGGGCTGTAAATTAAACTCATTAGTGCCTGTGGAAGTTTCTACTCCTCTGTTTCCCACAAAGAGGAAATGTCCTCAGGTTGTGCCAGGGGAGGCTCAGGTTGGACATGAGGAAGAATTTCTTCGTGGAAAGGATGGTCAAGCTTTGGAAGATACTGTCCAGGGAGGTGGTGGAGTCCTCATCCCTGGAGGAGTTCAAGAAACAATGGGACATGGCACCTAGTGCTCTGGTCTGGGTGACAAGGTGGGGATTGGTCACAGGCTGGACTCAATCTTGGAGGTCTTTTCCAACTTTCATGATTCTATGATTCTGTGAAAATGGGGTTAAAAGAAAGACTTCCTGGAAAATATCAGACAGCTTTATGGTCCTCCTGGTTCCAGAGTGGGTGAAGTAAAAGTTCTTATCTCTATCCTGGACTATGTTAACACCATTTTATAAGTCTCTTTGGTTTGATTATTTGTCTGCAAAGTGTTTAATTGCCACTCTTCTGCCATTGCAGACAGACCAGCATATTCCTGGGATGTTTAGATAACTCATTACCATACTGCTGAAGACTGCATTTCCTGGGGTTTACATGGATCTTCTGCAATTGTATCACAGAATCATCACAGGAAGGCTTGGGTTGAAAGGGACTTTGAAGTCCATATGGTTCCAACCCCTCTGCCATGGACAGGGACACCTTCCACTAGCCCAGGTTGCTGCAAGCCCCACCCAGCCTGGCCTTGGACACTTCCAGGGATGGGGCAGCCACAGCTTCTCTGGGCAACCTGTGCCAGGGCCTCACCACCCTCACAGGGAGGAATTTCTTCCCAATATCTCACCTAAATTTCAGCTCTTTTAGTTTAGATTGTAGATGTCATTGCCCTAATTTGTGCATGTGGTGTAGCGATGAGAAAGAAGTAGCTTTAAATTTCTGCCATTTATTATCAAGATCTATATTGGCTCTTCTTGACAGTTTAGCATCTTGAATGTCCCCACACATCAATGCCAAGAGAAAAGACCCTGTAGCAAAAGGCCCATCCTGTTTTACATTTCCAAGTTCATCTGTGAGGTGCTATTACACACAGATTGAAGCATGAGATGCAATTATTCTGGAGCCAGGGAAAGGTAATAGGATGGCTCTACCTGACCTGACTTTGAAGTGTGGTTAAAACCACTTAAGAACAAGAAGAAATGTGGCTCCCTGATGCTCATTTTCAGGGGTAAAAAGTGAATCACAGAGTACAGCAGAAAAATATTCTCTTATTACCAGAAGTTATTCAAGGATTTGATCGAGATGTGCAACAGGGATGTGAACTGCAAGATCAAGTGATAGATCCAGGGCATCACAGTTGAAAATCCCATCATGAGCTTCTTAAAATGCTGGGTTTTTCTTACATGCACAGAGCACTTTTGAAATCTAAAGATGGAAAAAGCACTCAGTGCTATTATAAAAGATTCCTCAATAATTGATTCACTATGCTAATCCTCCAAAATCAACCTACATTCTTCTTTCAGTCTCTGCTGCTCAAATCCAGTCACAAAAATGCTAAAAATTAACTGTTTGCAACCATTCTCAACAGGGAGAAAAACCCAATTAATTTCTCCTTCTGGCTGTTTTTCTTTGTTTATCAATTTGTTCTTAGTGCATGGCTACAATTATTTTATTATGCCCTTCTTTGGTAAGTCCCAGTTTTTGCTCAATGGGATTGTCTCCTGATATTTGACAGCTGATCTTTTCACTTCCAAATTTCAAAGAGCAGGGATGACCTGGATGCAGGAAGCTGGGATTTTGCAGCTCAATGAATTGGCAAAGTTCATTTTCATGTGGTCAGTTTTCCAGCACTTTTGTACCTGTTGACCACACCATGATCACTGTATTTCCAGTGATAGAATTCCTGTAAAATTCCATCATGCAGAAATTTAGTGAGTGCAGCCAGCTCTCCTCCAGGGAGAAAATAAAACCAGAAAAAAACCAAAACAATCACTCTCAAACCAAGTTATGTTTTGCCATAGTGAATCAGACCTGTGCTCTTCCTGTCCCTGGATTAGAGTAATTACCTTGGGGAAGGATATAGAATTTATTCTTGCAGAGATCAGAGGGAAAACTACATCCAGTGTGGAGATCTAGACAATAGACCACACTTTGGGTATCCTTGCTTGTTCCCTTTTTTTCCCCCAGATTTTCAAATTTGGAGAAAAGCCAGTATTTCCCTTGCTGAGGACGCCCAGTATTTGAATGCAGAACCCAAGCTAGACGCAGTGGGTACGTGAATTATAGAATCATGGAATGGTTTGGTTGGAAAGGACCTTAAAGATCGTCTCATTCCAGTCCCTGCCATGGCCATTCCACCAACTCAGGTGGCTCCAAGCCCTGTCCAACCTGGCCTTGGACACTTCCAGGGATGAAGTGTCCACAACTAAAAACGCCACAAAATTTTTCTGGGGAACAATGAGCACAGCCTGGAGAGATCCATAACACACGGCTTCCACCTACAGCACAAGGAAGGTTGGGCTGGCAGCCACAGCATCTAAAGACTCTCTGCAGCAGCTCCTGAGGATCTTCAAACTCAACAGGAATCATTGTTTTGCAGGAAAGCAAGTCCTAACCACCCTCAGACCCACCACATCTTGATCAATTTGAATTCTTTGGCCTCCGCTGCATGTTTTCTATCTCGTACCTCATCTCTTCTGTAATTTATGAAGGAAAAATCACCTGCCATGTCACTCAGGGAAGGTTGCTGACCCTTGTGTCAACCCACGCTGCCTTGTCCGTGTTGTCCACACCAGGAACATTAGAATGGCAGCTGTGGGAAGCACATTCCTATTCACAGTGAGGGAAAACAGAATCCAAAGACAATAAAGGCAGGATGAGGTTTCCTTGTCTTGTGAGTTTGAAAGTCTTTAATAGGGAAAATAAAAAAGCAGCTCGGTTTAGTTTAATATTTACCAAATAAAATCCAGATGAGCTCTTGCTGCTTGGTTGGCAGAGCAACGGCTCAGGGATAGAACAGAAAAATCACTGAGGTGAGAGCCCCTTCAATGGCACTCTGAAGTCCCGTGCATGAATTGTCACTGTTTAAAGCCAGGGCTGTAGATCCCACTTCTCATAATTACTCTGCAATAAAGCAAGAGCAAAAACCCATTTGTCAATTGTTTCCTCTGTTGGTTGAAATATTCCCAGCATCTCCCACTTCCCTCAGTTCCTTCAAGCAATCGTGTGAATTTCAAGGATTTAACCGCAACTTGGAGACCGTTTTGTAAGACCAGAGGCCATAAAACAAACCTTATCAGCCTTGGTAGAGATACTACAAACATTATTCTGTTTCTTTGTGCCTTCAGGGGGAGGGAGAATGGAATGGTTTGGCAGGGAAGAAGGGAAGAGAAAGAGAGGCACAGAAAACAGGTAGGACATGAATAATTATGGAATAATTTCAGTTGGAAAAGACCCTTAAGATCATTATTGCACCCAGTAAAGATTCACAGAGCGTGGAAGCTGCTCATCATGAAAATGCAAATGACTCACTCTGATCTGAAGAGAGAGCAAAAAAAAATAGTCAAGGAGTTGCCAGGGTTGACAGGAGAAGTGTTCAAGCAGACGAGCACCTCACACAACCAATTTAAAACAGGCACTGATTTTTATATTAACTCAACTGGCATGTGAGGAAGAGAGAGATCTTGATGGGAAAAGGGGAAAGAGGCATTAGTTGAAGAAGGAAAAGGGAAGAAGTTTTAATCCCATTGATATAGAAAGGAAGGGATGTAGCAGCTCTTTTTCCTGACCGGTGACATTGAGCAAGCCTGAGGGTCACTCCATGGTCATGACAGTCCAAAAAAATTCCCAAAACTTATTTCTCAAGTGAATATTTGCTTTTAAACATGACCCCAGCTGCTGTAGGATGGGTGGGACTTTGAAGAGACCTGTCTGAAAGGCCACCCTCACGCAAAGGACATCCGGTGGCCATTCTAGGATGGCAAAGCAGGCAAAAGGATTATTATCCAGATTTTATTTGGGAATTAATCTCTGAATTTCATGGCTCCCATGCTTTCTTGAGGTGGGCAAATCATTCAGACAATGTGCATCGCCTGGCAAAGGGGCAGCCAAAAAATTTTGCCACCACACAAGATTTTAGGGAAACTGTCCCCAGGTTCTTTTCATTTTTAGGGAAAATAAATTAGATTTTCACTTCTATACATTCAGATTGAATTGTAAGAGTTACAAATCCCCAGCCCCCATGCCCAATTCCTTTAATCCTTTGGGAACTGGCTATTTTATGGCTGGCTGAAATATTTCCATGGATTTTTGTACCCTTCTTTAACACTCAGAATGACAACTGCCAAGGAATTTTCCACTTACAGTGAGGCCATTTGCCTGAACCTGCTCTGGAATATTAAAAGAAAATAAAGGTGAAGAGAGCTGATGAATGAAAGAAGAAATAAAAGCCCTCAGACATGAGAAATAAAGCAAACAATTGCCCCCCAAATTAAACCCAGCTGAGTTTTTTGTTTTGTTTTGAGATGGGCTTTTTGGCGGGGGGGGGGAAGAGAAAACCACTACTGAGATTGCATTTAGCTAGGATGGACTGATCCTGATCATAAAATAGTGCCTTCATCTCAAAGAGACTGACAATCAGCAAATAAATCAAGGAGGGGCTGGCACTTAATTTCCTCATGGTTCCTTAAATCTTCTCCTGGCAGGGGTGAGTTCAGCTGCTGCACCACTCTGATATTTTCGGGCTGCAGGGCATCAGGGTGTGGAGCCTCATGGTGGACGGAACCACCAGTTTGGTGGCATTGGATACTCTCAGGTATTCCCACAAACATCTGATTGTTGTCTTCTAAGCAGCCAATATCTCACCCAGCTGGGAAAGAAGAGTTGAAATGTCCTCTTTATAAGAAAGACAGATTATTTCCCCAACCCATGAATGGATTGAGTTAGGCAGCCCTTCCTGGCTGGAATCTTCTGGGCAGCTTCACACTCAGTCCTTGGTTTCAGTAGAATTCCCATAGTAAATCCAGAGCTACATTTAATCCCTTCCCTGTCAGAAAGACACATTAGGTCTTGCAGCAGGGCCTGCTCTCTCATTTCTTCCAGAGAAACCCTGCAGGACTATTTTGGGCAGCCTAAAAGGAGCAGGCAGCTTCATCAACTCGTTCATGATTGACTTGGCACTGAACAAGCCTGTCAGGAGATGCAGTTTACTGTAATCAATACTTCCTGGAAGGCTGCTGAGCTTTTCTCCAAAGGCTTGGAACGCCCCTGGTGTTGCCCATTTAGTGGCCTGGATGAGATAAGCAGAGGCTTTTGATGCTTTTATGTATTCCCTGAGTAAAACCTCCCACCAAGTGAACATTCTGACCTACACAATTTTCCTGTCCAAGTTTCCAGTGGGACATCACCTCCTTGCAGGTTGTCCTAGGGATAAGCCTCTGTCCTGGGATCTCACTGGGCCAGGCTCCTGCTTCTGTGTGGTGAGAGGAGGCAACAGCAGAACTGGAAAACCTCCATATCCATTTTCCTTCATTCCTCATCTCATCAGATGGAAATCCTCCAACAGTGCTGTGAACTCAGCATTCATCATTATTTTTTGTTGTGTCTAATCAGTTTTTTCCTTCCTCCCTCATCCTCCCTTGTTCAGAATCAGGTGTGCCCCAAATCAGGTAAAGCAATGTCATCCCACACATCCTACATCCACCGCATGGGAATATAATTTAAATTAGTTTTGGAATCCATGAATATATTACTGGGGCTGGAAGAGCTGGGATGGCATTGAGAGGATTGGTGATCTGCTAATTATAATGTAAATCTTAATTTTTGTTGCAGCACAAAACCTTACGCAGCTGGACACACTTGAAAAGCATAACCAGCTTTTGGGGAATGTGTGTGCTTATGTTTTCTCTCCACACAGGATATTTATCCTTTTTTTTCTGGGGATCTTTAGCCCTTCAGCTGAAGTTATAAATTTTCATTCCATTTGCTTTACTGGTGTTTCATTCCATCATGGCCCGTTGGCCCCAAAGGACATTCATTACACACCTGCAACAGAGGCAGAGAAATGTCTGGGGGAGGAATGAAATGTTTCAGAGCTTGGTTTTAAAGTTGTCACTTCGGAGCATAACAAAGTTGCTGGTCATGGCAGAGTTTGACCACTTGAAAAGTTATTATGTGAGTTTGTGGGAGATATTCCCATTTATTGCATTTATTGTTTTTTCTTCACCTGCTTCCAACAAGATAAACGAGTCTAAAGGACTGTATTTTAAAAGGAAGGAATAAAAGAAGGGGGAAAAGCAGCATAACCATCACTGACCTGCAAGGATTCTTGAGGCTCCTTCACATGATAGAAGGACAGGAATAACAGGTTCAGAAACAGAAACTAAAAGGACCCAGAATAGTAGAAAGAAATAGGAAAAATAACTCTTTTTTTCTCCCTTGGCTGGAATAACCAATGAATCAGTTCAGCATCTTCAAAAAGGATGATATTTTGGAAACTTTTTTGAGGTATTACTAGAAAGGTGCTGTTTTCCAAGAAAATTGGCTTCTTTTTCTTTTTGATACGTATGAAATATACTGAGTACGATACAGCCAAAATGCACCTGGTGGAGGAGAAAGATAAGGAAGGAAAGAGGCACCAAAGCTCGTGTTTTCTGCCAGACAAGGGGCAGCACACCCAGGGTGAACAGCAGTAAAAGGGGATGGAGGAAGGCCTGATGGCCTCCATCAGTCCCTCTGGAAAACTACCCTCACTGACATTGGAAAAATATTAAGATCATAAAATAATCCTCACAAAAATCATGGGATCATGGAATGATTTTGAGTTGGAAGGGACCTTAAAGACAATTTAGTATCACCTCCTGCCATGGGCAGGGACACCTCCCACTATCCCAGGCTGCTCCAAGCCCCATCCAATCTGGCCTTGGACACTTCCAGGGATGGGGCAGCCACAGCTTCTCTGGGCAACCTGTGCACCAGGGCCTCACCACCCTCACCAGGAAGAATTTCTTCCCAATATCCAATCTAAACCCACTCTCAGTTTGAATCCATCCTCCCTTGTCCTGTCACTCCAGGCCTTTGCAAAAAGTCTCTCTCCATTCTTTCGCAGGTGCCCTTCAGTTACTGGAAGGCCACAATTAGATCATCCCAAAGCTTCTCTTCTCCAGGCTGAACAATCCCAATTCCCTCAGTCTTTCCTCACAGCAGAGCTGCTCCATCCCTCTGATCATCCTGGTGGCTTCCTCTGGACTTGCTCCAACAGCACCATGTCCTTCTTGTGCTGAGGACTGAACATTCTTCATCTTCTTTTTCTAATAATGATAATAATAATAAAAAATTAATTAAGCCAGCCGCTCTGCTCAAGATTCGCTTCACCCACTGGACAAGGTTGCCTTTTCCAGAGTCTGTCTCTATTCCCCTCTCCCATCTTATCCCTAAATCTTTCTAACTGCACCCCTGGACTCCAGGTTGGAAGTGTCCTGCTCTTTCCTCACTCTGCAGGCAACAAGCCCAACTCTGCAACCAACACACAGCAGGGCCCAGCTGCCCAGCAATCCAGAGGATTAAGCTCCACTTTTAGATCAGGATTTCTCCCCCTGCTGGCAACCTCTTGATGTGTGCATTTCAGCCAGGTAATTACCTTGTCCATGCTCAGAGCAGGCATAAAAAACTCCATCACCAGCAGAGCCACACGTTCACCGGCTCTTCTCCACCTTTAAATCCCATTTTCAAATGTTTCTTGTCCTTCACACAATCCCACAGACACCTCACGTAGGTTTTTGTTGCTCTTTGAAGGGCTGTGCACATCATGCCTATCAGAGCATTATCTTCTGCTTATCAGTCACGCTCTCTAGTCCCTCATTACTCCCGTTCTGGGCTGCTATAATTAGACTTCACATTTTTCAGACCTATGTAGCAGTGTTTTAGTTCACAAATTGAGGAGTTTGTTCATGCCAAAATGTTTTCTTTCCTTATCAATTTCTTTCTTTTTTATTTTTAATTTGCCCAGTGAACCAAAATGTCAATTATTTGCAGAGCTCTAATTTAAAGAATAAATTAAGGAATACATTTGCAAGACTCTGCTGTTAACTATTTAATCTGCTTAACTAATGCTGTGATGGATTCTCCATCCTTGCAACTATTAAATCAAGAACTTTTTAAACTTACAGTGGATTTTTCTTCTTTAGAAGTTGAGCTTTAGAATTAGCATGAGTATTAGATTTGAAGCAGAAATTATGAGTGAAAATCTTATTTCCTATTTCAGCAGGCAAGAGGTCAGAGCAGGTAATCACAGCACTCCCTTCCAAGCAAAGCACCTGAAATGCAGATTACACCCTTTATGATTATGTTATATCTTGACCAAGTGCTCCAGCACCATCAGTAGACCCAAAATTCAACTCCAGCCCTCTTTGACACCAATCCTAAAGGCAGGAGAAGCAGAAATCAGCATTTCCCCTGAGGGGCAACAGGACACTAACATTGCCAAGGGCTGGTCTCCACTGAGGGAATTTCTCTGGGCATCCTTTATTTGGCTTTTAAAGCTTTCTCCTAAATTGAGAGTCCTAATGAGCCCTAATGCAGCAGCAATTCAGCTGCTGCAGGTGATTTTTCAGATCAGCCTCCCTTTTAATTCAAGGTATCAGGGCAGACAGGGCTGCAAAATTAAAAATTAGCAGCACTTGTGCAACATGAACTTCTCACAGAGGGTCTGGAGAGCTGTGGGGTCTTCAGAACTGCTGCAGGCTCCTCTGAGACACATTCAGAGTAGGATTGAAGGTTTAGATGAGATATTGGGAAGGAATTCTTCCCTGGGAGGGTGGGGAGGCCCTGGCACAGGTTGCCCAGAGAAGCTGTGGCTGCCCCATCCCTGGAAGTATCCAAGGCCAGGTTGGGTGGGGCTTGCAGCAACCTGGGATAGTGGAAGGTGTCTCTGCCCATGGCAGGGGGTGGAAATAGATGGTCTTTAAGGTCACTTCCAACCCAAACCATTCCATAATTCCATGTTAGGTGACTCTACTTAGGATGGCTCTTGCAACTATCCCACCCTGTTGTGGGATTTACAGTTTGCATCACAGCCCTCTCCAGTCTGCAGCATAAATATGGACACTAAAAAATGAACTTTAAAATAATTCATCCTTTAAAATTAGCCTTTTTTTTCCTTTTCTTTTTTAAGGGGTGTATGGGACAAGAAGCAACTAAGTTTGGATAAAAACAATATTTCTTTTTGTTGACTCTTTTCCTCTTCTTTGCTAAAAATAAGATGGATCAGGGGGACCCAGAGGGAAGATGTTTTATTTCATACAGTGTGGAGAGTGAGGAGGCTTTGGCCAAGGCTGGTGCCTCAGCCACTGCTATTGTGTGTTTAACAAATGTTACTCTCACGTCTTTAAAAGGCAGAGAGAGTTGTCCTTTCATTTTAGCCCAAATATAGCTCACATTTTCATCCTGATATCAGTCAAAGCTTGACCCAAATTTCATTGTAGGGTTCACAGCTCACTCTGGAGTTTCCATTTAGCAAGAGCTGAGTTTTAGGTCAGTGAAAAAACCCTTCAAATTTCATGTCTCCTCCTTCACTGTAATTCCCCTTGCCTTTGAAATGCTGGAACTCACTCATTGCTTGAGGCAAGAAACAGGAACAAATGGACCACAGTCTAATTGAGTCTAATAAATCCTGTGTTCCTCAATAAAATATCACATTTTTAGTCCCCTGTTGTTTCTCTGAGACCATGCTGTGCTTTTGAGACTGGGGAGCATATTGGAAACTGTGAGCCCGAGATGTTCATGTACACCACAGAAATGTCATGTTTGCTGAAATAAAACCCACAATTTTCACCTGCAAGCCTCAATGACTGACCTGCAATTCAATATTGATTGACCTTCAATTCAATATCGAGAGTAAAATTCATAGAAGGAATTCCAGCAAATCACACAACAACAACAACAAAAAAAAAGACATTGTTTTCCCTGTGATTCAGATCTTTCCTTTTGTTGTGTTTTCTGTCCAAGGTGAAGAAGATTAAATGATATCCTCTCCAGGGGAGTGTTTTTAATTACTTGCTGCTTCCACAGCAGCTCTGCAACAGCGAGTTCCACAATGCTTTGATGGGTTTATCCTCATCGAACCTGCAGGAGCACAAGGTTTGGAATCTGCACGCACCTGCCTTGTTATCAGGAGGATTTATGGAAAGACAGCGACAGCACCACAACTCATTAGGTAATTAGCTAATTAGTCCAATGGGAAATTCACCCTACAAGGCTTCTGGAGGGAAAACCAGCTCAGACAATGTCTCTCACTATAACCCTGAGAGTTTTAGTAAGGAACAGGGCTTGACACTGGATTGTGACCATCCAGGTCTTTCCCAAATCATTGCAAGGTCCCTGTCATCAGGCAAGTGAATATTCATCACATTTATGATTTCTGTTTGTCAGCATGGTGCATCTTTGGTGGTGGTAACAGCATTTTTACCTCTGTCAGAACAGACACAGACAAAAGGGATGGAGCAAAGGGAGCTGGCAGATCTAGGAAGATCCATCTGAGTAATTGTTACCCTAGGGTTGTTTCCAGAATCTTGATAGGACAAGAGGAAACGGCCTCAAGTTGCACCAGAGGAGGTTTAGACTGGATATCAGGAAAAATTTACTCACTGAAGAGGTGGTCAAGCTTTGGAACAGGCTGCCTAAGGAAGGGGTGGAATCACCATCCCTGGAAATGTTCAAAATCCATGTAGATGTGGCACTTGGGGACATGGCTTAGTGGTGGACTCGGCAGTGCTGGGTTAATGGTTGGATTCAGTGATCCAATTGTCCAAAGGTTTTTCTAAGGTGTAATTAACCATAAATGCCATGCATTGTTTTATATCTCCTAAAAAAAAAATGCCAGGAATTTTCTTTTAGCACAGCCAAGGAAAAGTCTGAAGTTATCAGTGCCTCTCCTCAAGTACCTTGATCCATCATCACTCTCACCAATGACTGTGGGTCACACTTCATGGTTTTTGTCATCTCTACTGTCCCGGTTTGAGACAAATTAAGGGAAACGCTCTGGAAGGAACATCTCCGCCAAGGAAGGCAGGTTTCAGCCATCCCTCCCCCACAGGTTCAGGAAGAAATTCCTCAGAGGAAAGTGAAAAAGAAGTTATTTATTTAACAAGCAGAGTGCACACAGGCATGGAAAAAGAATAATGCTAAATAATAAAACCTCTTGCTGTAGAGAGAACCTGGTAAAATTCACAGTCTTTTGTAGGTGTGGCTCTGCTCTCTCTCTCCAGAGCTGGGGGTCGGTGTGGGCCCCTCTGGGCCACGGTGTAGGACCTCCCAGTGATGTTCTGGTGTTCAGCAGCCCAGAGAAAAAAAAGCAAAGAATTTTAACTCTTTGTCTCTCTCCTGAGAAAAGGAACCGAGAGCTGGGAAAAGCAGGAAAAGTTCTCCGCTCTGCCGCCGTGGTGAGAGAAGGCAGGGGAGTGTATATGTCCTTGACATACAAACTGCTCCGAAAAAAAATCCACCTGGCTTCTCTCTCCACCTCTCCTGAGAAACAGCTTAAGGACACAGGAAGGCACAGGATTCATGTCTGGCATAGGGCAGATGATAGGGAATACAGTATCATACAGTCACCCCAGGACATCTACTAGAAACTTACCCAGGAGGTTCTTCATCCTCCACATGCCTCGAATTTGGAGTTCTCGTAAAATGAAGTGACGTTTTGATGCTTCAACAAAATCGAGTGAAATCCCAGCTATCCACGTTTAATACGGAACAGTAGAGACAGCCCAGGTGACAAGGACAGATGTGTCCAGTGCCAGACCAGTTCTGGGTCACTCCACCTTTCACTGAACAGTCAGCACAGGATTGGGGAGGGCAGAAGGCTCCTGTATCCCTCTCTAGTGAGTATTTATGGGCATGGAAGGTTTCATTGTACCTCAGGGATGATGGCACAAACATTCCAACCTCCTGCAGGGCGCACTCCCAGAGCAAAGGAAGTGCTTAACCTGGTCCTTGGTGCAGAGGAATCCCAAATTCTTCAACAGGACCAGCTTGGCTTGCCCGACTTTACCAGTTTCTGTTCAGCTCCAGCCAAATCTCACCCAAAATCCAATTCTGCCAGTGATGTTTTGCAGAAGTTGCTCGCATTCATTCTTTTCAAATTCTGCTGCACCCATTAATAGCCCTTCTTCTTCCTTGTCACCAAGGGGAGCTTCTGTGTTTGCTTTATCCAGTGGTGCCAAAAGAGATAATTTTCACAATCAGATTTTAAAGAAAGTAAGAAAAAATCCCTCACTCACCTGCACCACCCTACTTTGAATTTCAGGCTGACACTATTAGTACATAACTAATGATGAATTCTTTGGAATCTGAGCTGCCAAAACCAGCGTATTTATACACTCAGAAGGAAAATGATGAAGTTAATGAACCTGAATTAAAGTTTTGATCCATCACAGTAATAACAGCAGCATCATTCCTTACATTTGTCAAACATCTCCATTACTGCAGCATCTCGCAGTCATTAGTGCTTGAGCTCAACTGCCTTAAGAAAAATAATCTCCATTTTATCTGTTAATGTTTAAGGGGCAAGGAAGTTAAAGGACTTGTCAAAATCTACCCAGGGCATTTATGCTGTTTCTGGGAGCTAAATCCAGAAATCCCAATTCTCAGGGTAGTAATTTAAGCATCTGACGGAACCCTGTTCTTCCAGTAATTACCATACAAAATCAAAAAAGGTACAATCAGAAAATATCAAGATGCTGTTGGTATTGTTCTTTCTAAGACCTAGCTTGGATATCAAGACCAGACTGGAAATGCTTGTCCTTGGAAAAGTGTCCTTGCTTTAGTATCCAAGAAATGATGAGAGACAGGAATAAAGGTGTGCCTTGAATATTTTTCTACAACCTTTTTAATGCTACAGCAGAGAAAACACTGATGCTGTTTTCACAGAATCAGAGAATGGTTGGGGTCAGAAGGAACCTTAACAATTGTTTCATTCCACTATCCCAGGTAGCTCCAAGCCCCACCCAATCTGGCCTTGGATACTTCCAGGGATGGGGCAGCCACAGCTTCTCTGGGCAACCTGTGCCAGGGCCTCAGCACCCTCCCAGGGAGGAATTCCTTCCCAATATCCCATCTATCCCTGCCCTCTGGCAGTTTAAAGCCATTTCCCCTTGTCCTGTCACTCCATGCCCTTGTCCCAAGTCCCTCTCCAGCTCTCCTGGAGCCCCTGTAGGAACAATAAGTGAAATAAATTTCTGAGTGATGACCATGGCCTTTCATGCACATCCAGACTACCTCTTTTTTTCAGGTATAACTGAGCAGGTTTTCAGGCAGCACATCAAGATTAAGAATGTTCCTCTTTAAAGGTAGCCTTATTTCCTTTCCTGGTTCTACCTGGCAGGAGTTTCCATCTTCCATCAGATGTTTTTAATTGCTGTGTAAAGGGCAAGCCAGGATTTGACGGACAGAATAAAGAACATCCCTGAGGATAACCAGGGAGGACTTTTACCTGGAACTAAGCTCTCAAATAAGAGATCTCACTTCCCTGTCCTCTGATATTTCCATTATGTTCCCTAGAAAAACTGAGGCCAGAAATGTGTTGGCAAATTGCTTCGTGGAACTGGTCTTTCCTCTTTATGGAGAGGAAAGGAAATTCTTCCACACTCTACAGCAAACAGCCCCAAAGTCCATCTGATGACCAGGTGACTTCTTGTGTTTATAAGGGTGAAGGTGACCTATTACTGCCCAATTTGCAATGGTAAATATCTGGCCATTTTTAGTTTCTCACTCAGAGAATGAGAATTATCACCTTTAGAACAAATCTGCAATGAAGCTTGACTTCATTCATATGGATTGAAAGTAAGAAACAAAATATCATCTCTTCATCAAGGCAGATAAATCCTTCACACTTCCTAACTGGTCAGAAAATACCAGGCATAACTTCTGACCAGTGTTACCTCCACTAACTCAAGATTGTCTGGAATAGATTAAAAATAATTGCCCAAATTTATGTTTTGGTGGTTTTTTCCTGAAATTTTAGTGGTATCCTGGCAGAGTCATCAATTACCTGTTGGCCAAGACGTTGATTGACACACTTGCACTTGTCCAGCCTGGCCACCTCTTTCCTCCTGTGACACTTCCTTGCTGTTTTCTTCCCATCTTCCCATCTTTCCACTGGCCAGTTGCCACTGAATATCTTAGAGCTTCCTTTTGCTGCGGAGAAGACCAAATGTGAGCTGTGTTCTTGGAAACTTTTTAAAAGCAGGTTTTTAAAAATATCTGCTCAGGAGAGTAGAGCAGATTCATTTTAATTCAGTATTTTCTACTGCTCAGAAACGTTGGCAGCTGCTTGAACTCCACTCATAAGGGCTAAAGCACTTCCTTATTCTCACTGCATTTTAATTCTCCCAAAATATACTTTAATACTGCTCAAGTACCACATCAAGGAAGACACTTCTCCCCACTCTCCACCTTGACAGGGTAAACTTAAAGGAGCAAGACCAAAGAGAAGGAGATCAATTTCCCCTTCAGCATAATTTGGAATAATAAATGAAAATGAGCAATGTTTGCAGTTTGCCTTTCAGCCTTTGGATGGAAGAATGAGGAAGAGCAGAGTCTCTGCCACGCAGGTTTTGAATCCAGCTGTTCACATGAGTGACTGCTTCAAAAGGGCTTTGCCTGAAGCAGAAGTACAAAGCCACTTCCTATTTGGAAACTTGAGCACAAGAGAGAGATCTGTACATAGAGATCATTAACTTCACTCACTGAGAGCGATTTCTGCTGCTTTGTAGCAGCAAAAAAAACTCCAACCTAGTCACTCATTTCCCTTCTATAGACATGATCACTGAAAGAGGATCACTGAAATGTTGGAATGCACATTTTCTGTTATATTGGGGCCCACAACACAAGAAGTTTGTTGACCTGTTGGAAGGAGTCCAGAGGAGACCACTAAGGTGATCAGAGGGATGGAGCTCCTCTGCTCTGTAGAGTTGGGACTTTCCAGTCTGGAGAAGAGAAGGCTCTGGAGAGACCTTAGAGGCCCTTCCAGTGCCTAAAAGGGCTCCAAGAGGGCTGGAGAGGGATTTTGGACAGGGGCCTGGAGTGACAGGACAAAGGGGAAGTGTTTTAAGCTGAAGGAGGGAAAAGTTTAGATGGGATATTAGGAAGAAATTCTTCCCTGGGAGGGTGGTGAGGCCCTGGCACAGGTTGCCTGGAGAAGCTGTGGCTGCCTCATCCCTGGAAGTGTCCAAGGCCAGGTTGGATGGGGCTTGGAGCTACCTGGGATAGTGGAAAGGGTGTTGGAATGAGATGATCTTTCAGGTCCCTCCCAACCCAAACCATTCCAGGATTCCAGGATTCCATGAATCAGTGTTGTTTATACAGCACTGGCTGCTTGGTTGCAGGTTTAATCCAACACCAGACTCAACAGTGCCAGGCACTGAGGAGGAATCTAAACTATGGCTTTTGTCTTCAGGACATTCCCAGTCCATTTGGAGGAGGATTCCACTGGAGAGGCAGAAGGAATAAAAGCAAAAGTGGGCATTGTGATGTGTGTTGGCGAGTCCAGTGGTCTGTTTTCAGACTTTTGCCAAGGTAAATATCTATTATGCAGTCACTAATTACTGTGTGCCTCCCCAATTCCCCTGTCTCCAACAGAACCGAATGAAATTGGAAAAGAGGCAGGAAGAGGTGATGGGGATTATCAGGGAAGTGGAACAATCTCTTTGCAAAGAGTGAAAGTAAATAAATTAGGCTTCATCATTCCAGAAAATGAGACAGTTGGGAAGTGACAGAGGTCTGCAGGGTCCTTCGAGGCCTCAGGAAGGGAGTGGCTGTTCATTCAGCATCTTCTTTTTCATGCAAAACAGGACAAACAGAACAAGGGGTGCTGGGAGTTCTGACAAGGAAATAGCGTGTGGCAGCCTCAAAATGAGCAAAATAGTTCACACAGTGAAAAAAAAAAGGACAGGATTTCTCAGCGTAGGACATAATAGTTGCTAAATATTTACACATCTTCAAAAATTGATGAGACAAATTCATGCAAAAAATGTCACTCAAGCTAAATTCAGTGGCACCTTTTCCAACCCCAGCGGTATCTGTAGGGTAGAGTAGCACCTCTCTGTCTTTTCCTCTCATCCTGTCACTTGATACTTGGGAGAAGAGATGATACCCACCTTTTCTTCACCCTTTGTCACTGTCCCAAGTCCCTCATCCAAGAAAAGATGAAGACTCCTTACCCGTCCTTTTGTTGTTGATGTATTTATAGAAAAAGTGCTTTTATGTGCCAAGTCACCGCCAAAAAAAATGAAATTGGTGACTGTTGAGCATAAAAAAAAAAGCCAAGGCATCATTTTGTACCACTGTGATCACAGGTCAGTACAAAACGAGCCCAGACCAGGTTTGCTCCTAAAATTCTGTCTGGAAACAGCTGGAAAAGATCTGTGGCCTCCATGGCGACTCTCACCACAGCACTGCCTCGCAATTCATGAGGGAACAAACACATCAGAAAAAAAAAGGGGAGAGATCTTCCCAGATAAAAGTCCGTGAGCTGCTTTATGCCTAAAAAGATTTAGGCTTTATAAAAACTAATAAACGTTTATCTTCCCATCTATCAGAGAAAAATTAAAAAAAAAAAGAAAAATATTGTGTAAGTAAATGAAAATCATAAAGAAACAAAAGGAAGGATAAAAAACAAGCATGCATTTATGAAATAAAGGCATAACCCATAAACAGAAGTGAAGCAAAGTATAAAACCTTTTCAATAAAAACATTGAACATCACAAGGCATCACCCTCCTCTAATTAAAACCACTCTCCTCTAACTAGAAACACTTGTGTCTTTTCAACCAACAATCATGATCTATGTATTAAACTTTTAGATTTTATTCTGCCTCACAGTGGCAGGTTGTATAACGCTTTGAAAATGAACATATAAGTAAGGTTTATTATTATTTAAAGCCCCAAAGTGTGGATTGCAACATTTTAATTCCCTTTTTTTTTTTTTTTTAAATTAAGCTGAACCATGGCTGACAGCCTTTAGGAATTAATATATTTGTAAGGATGCATTCCAAAGACCTGCAAGATCTACTACTACCCACAAGTAATCCTAAATCACAACCCTTCCCTACTAATGCATTTTGCTTCCCATTATCCCTGACTTATTAAAGAGCTGTTTGTGTCATTTGTAACCTCACTGAGTGTATTATAAATGGTTTATTTAACAGTTATAAGTCATTAATGTCAGGTTGCGGATACTCTTAAGGAAGATACTTATACTGTTATAGTGGAGCCTGAAGTCCGAATGGCTGCATAAGTTAAAGATCCTTGGGTGCTGCTTAAACATAGTGGTTGTAACCCCTTCATAATCTATTATTTTGGTAATTTTGACGTAAAATCAAGAAGATTTCCTGTGATAATTCACTGATTCTTTCTCATCTTTAATGTCTGGCTGAGGTGGATGAGGCAAGTGTTACATGATACAGCAGATGTGTGTTGTGAGAGGAAGAGAGGGTGACATCTCATGGCTCCATGGTGTCTGGACAATATTTTCTGTTATAAATAAGTTTTAGTTCTCTAGGATTAATTAAGTAAGTTGGTAAACATGTTAATTGCGGGAGTTGGGTTGGTCGATGTTTTCTGTGTTAATTATCTTGTAGTGTCAAGTTGCAGACACTGTACTGGGTGTAATACCTGCCTGTAACCATCGGGTGGCATACTCAATACCATGTAGAAAGGGGGAGTCTTCCAGAATGTTCCAACAGAGAAGAGCGCTGTCACCAAGAATGTGGATTGGATGTAGCACAGACCAATCAGAGGAGGATTCCGGAAAATGATTGGTGAAAAAGGCATCGTTGAAATGGACCAATGACAGCAAGAGAAACGAGCCAATAGCGTGAAGGATCCAAAATGGACCAATGGACTCAAAGGACTGGGTATAAACACTGATTCGGGGCTCAGCATGTGGTCCCTGCCCATTTGCACTGGAGAGGGAGAGCGCCCGGCACTGTGCGCGTGCCGTTTCGAGTCTCTGCTCTGCTGTTGGGGTTCGCGAGCTTACCTTGGTACCCGCTCTTAATTGCTGTTTAATTAAGTGGTTGTTCTTTGCAGTAAGGAGTGAGTGGTACTGTTTGTCTCGCCCCACCCCACACAGCAGATGTGTGTCGTGAAAGGAAGAGAGGGTGACATCTCATGGTACTGCTGGTGTCTAGATAATACTGTTCAGGGTGTTTTTCTAGCTCTTAAAAGAATAAAACAACTCCTGAAAGCGCATTGGTGAGTGATGCAGCAGAAGGAGTCCAGGCTGCTACTGTATCTGGATATCAGTAAGTTAACACAAATGGATGTCCACCTGTTTTATCTCTGGAAATGAAATCGTCCCTCTGAGGTGCTGGCAGGTGGTGGTTTGTGGTGGCCCTCAGTGGACAATGCCAGAACTCTTCTGAGGGATTCTTTTAGCAGAAAAGATCCTTTTGTCAGACTCCCAACTCCTTACGGGCCTCTGCTGATCCATTAAGGATTCTCTGCTCCTGACTCCAGGAACTCACTCTGCAAAATCTTCACATCTCCTAAAAATCCCACAACTGAGTCATTGAACTGTGGTGATGGCCATGTATGAATGTTTTTATTTATCGGAATATCTGTGTGATGCCAGCCTTTGCTCTTCTCTAATGCAGAGAAATCCATGAAGTATTGTCTCTGTGGGCAATGACCTCACCTGTAAAGACCTGAAATTTCTTTCCTGCTGCCTGCTGGTTATCCCTTGGTTTGTAGTTTGAAGCATGAGGAGTCATTTCCATTCTAAACAGGGAGATTGAATGGATCTCTCTTTTTTCCAACCCTGTATTACCACAGAATCAGAGGATGGTTTGGATTGGAAGGGACCTTAAAGATCACCTAATTCCAACCTCCCTGCCTTTTGCGGGGACGCCTTCCACCAGCAGGTGAAAAGATGCTGTGAAGGCTCTTTGCACCCTGCTGGGATTTTATTTTACAATTCAAATGACCAGGAAAAAACACGTTGTGAATTGCAGCAATGCAGTTAAATGCTCATCAGGTCCAAACACGAAACACCCTTGATTCCTATTGGGACCCCTGTACCCTGTTTCCCTTTCCAACTGCCCACTGACAGATTTCTGCTGATTCTTTAAACCAGGCTTCTTTCCAAGCGAGGAAGCTGTGGAAAGAGCTTTCCTCAGTAATAAGACCTGTAGGGACAGGGAGTTTGATTATTTTTGTGTTGTTTAAATGCGGGTTGTCCGTAGTTACAAACCATCAAAATAAGTGACATGTGCGTTGGAGGCAGCAAAAAAACCACCAAACCAGTTTCATACTCTTTGTCCAGGTTTTTTATGTTCTTCTCCTCTTGGGGGCCACAAAGTTCCCTTCTGCCTCTGGGAGGAAAGAGAAAGAAAATCCATAAATCAATGGTGTCGTGGTGTCTGCCAGGTACAGAACAAATGTGTGGAGAGGCAAAGAAAAGCAGATGCTCACAGCACCCAGAGGGCTGACTCTGCATTTCCCAACATCTCGTGCTGAAAGCTGTTTCTCTGCTGGGTTATTGCTTCTCCTGCTGCCTACCTGAACCCCAGCCCAGGAGTGTCACATGAAGGGACCACCGGGGTCATTTCTCCAGTCTCCTGGGGCTCCATATCTTACAAACAGAGTTATTTAAAATGATAATAAAATAATAGAATTGTTTAGGTGATCATCGAGCCCAGCCATTAACCCAGCAGTGACAGATCCACCACTAAACCATGTCCCCAAATGCCACATCCATACATCTTCTAAATCCCTCCAGGGATCGTGGTACAGCCTGTGCTTGGCCACCCTCTGGAGGAACAACTTTTTCCTAATATCCAGTCTAAACTTCCCCTGACACAACCTGAGGCTGTTTCCTCTCATCCTGTTGTGTTTTGCCTTCCGAGCATTCAAGATTTTAGTTCTGTAGGGATGGTATTCCAGTAACTCTCTCCTCTGATAGCCAGGAATCATCCTCCAATTTTCAGTCAAAATTCATTTCTGGCCTAAATAAATATTTTTTTTTTTTCTGGCTGCATTGATTTTTCAATGAAGTGACTCTTCTTCGTCTATGTGCAATGCTCCTGGTGCTCCTCTGTGTGATCACCTCATTTTAGTGATCTAAGTCAGGTGAGGTCTTTTATTTTTCTTCTTCAAGAGCTGAGCTTTTAATTCTCTATGAGACCTTCAATCACAATTTTCTTATCCTCATGTTTATATATTTTTTTCTTGTTCTTGGATAATGAGATGCACACTTTGCATTTCTGTTATGGATTCCCCAGGAACAGGACTGAGTGCCACAGCGCCAAGAATTGTTTCCACTAAGGAAACTACTCCTAATACATCCTCACCCTCAATGGGCCCTGGTAACTGGGATCCTAAATGCTTTAAACCATAGTCACCGTTACAGTTTGGCTGCAAAAATACAATTGATAGGACTGGAAGAGGATCTTTCTGGAAATCACAATCAGAGGCAAGAAACCAGCATTCAGAAACTGGCTTGTCTCTAGTTTTTAATGATCTAATCAAAGACAAATTGCTCCTTGGCTGCTACATGTGAAAATAATGATGAAAAATGGACAAAGGTTTGAGAAATCAAAGAGGGACCAGACCTGCAGAGGTGTTTTAATTTCTTCTGAAGTAAATGGGAATGTGGCATCTAAATGACTTCATGCGTAAAAATTATTAAATGGGTTTGGTCTGTACACTTTGAGAGGTTATTTTAAAAGACATATGCTCCCATTTTTGAAAGTTCTCTTAAAGTTTTTTAAAGCTGAGAACTGCCACAAGAAACGCCAGAATGGGTAAAGTTTGAAGGGACCACAGTGGGGTCAGCTGGTGCCACCTCCCTGCTCAAGCAGGGCCATCCCAGAGCACAGGGCACAGGATTGTGTCCAGTTAGTTCTGAGTATCTCCACTAATGGAGGATAATAAAAAAAAATCAAAATGTAATTTATCTGATGAAGGTGAGGGTAGGTGTTCAAAAGGTTTTGAGGAGGAAAATTTATTTATAAGAAGGCATCATTTTGATGTCAAAAATTAGCAGCAGTGTATGGGGCCCTTGAATCCCACTAAGAAATCACTAATTTTGAGATTCCTTAGAATATGGAGACAGGATTATTAAAAGTACTGCATTGCAATGAAGAAGGGCAGGAGATCTGATGACACTGGCTCAATCTTTTCCATAGTTAATTAGCAGTAATTGAAGCCACAATTTTCAGTGGTGGGGTGCTCTCTGCTCTCTCCCTACTTAACATCCACAGACAGACCATTTTCTCCAGACTTTATTGTTTCCCATATTTACAAAAAAAAAAAAAAAAAAAAAAAAAAAGAATTAGGCTCCATCTGCAGCTTGAGAGGCTGCAAAAGGCAAACAATTCCCCCCAGACTGAGAGCAATAATAGGTTGTTCTCCATGCAAATCGGGAAAAGCAAATGCTGGGTAATTGGCTAAAAATGAGACTCTGATGATCTCTGTTCCAAACTGTCATTTAAGACAAACAAATGTATTTGCATGTGAGGAATTCTGCCAGGGTACAGCTGGAGGAATCTTAATAGCTGGGGTGTTGATTCAGGCTGGACTGCACCATGGAGGGTGGCTAGAGAACTGGGGATCAAAGAGAATTTTGCTCCGTAGTTGTAGGGAAATTGGAGGATATCCCTTGGGAACCAGAGAGGTCCTGTACTTGTAGATACCATCATGAATGGTTATCCTGGGTCAGGCTAACAGAACATCTGGTGGTATATCCTGTCTCTGATTGCAGAGCAAGTACTTAAGGAAGTTCTAGAGTTGTATTTCCCTCAATATTTCCTCTTGGAGACTGACTTTGGACTGTCTTTGCTGTTTACAGACTTTAGGGGTGTGGCTTTGAGTAAAAAGAAGATAAATTTAGATTGGATATATGTATCAGAAGAAACCTGTGTCACCTTCTGACCTGGAGAACCGTTAGGGGAAAGACTGGTAGAGACAGAGGCTAAATGAGTTAACGTGGAATCATGGAATGATTTTTGTTGGAAGGGCTCTTAAAGATCATCCAGTTTCACCCTCCTGCCATGGGCAGGGACAGCTTCCACTATCCCAGGTTGCTCCAAACCCCATCCAACCTGGCCTTGGACACTTCCAGGGATGAGGGAGCCACAGCTTCTCTGGGCAACCTGTGCCAGGGCTTCACCATCCTCACAGGGAAGAATTTATTCCTGATATCTAATCACAATAACAATTAATAACCTAAATAACTCATAATCCAGCACTCACTCTCCATTGCAATTCAAACCTTCCCAGTTTCTCCTAATGAAGGCAGGCCCCAAAAGAGAGATATTGGGGGCACAAAGCCCAGTGAGGAGCAACTGAGCATCAGATGTGAACAAAGTCCCCTCAGGATTGCACATCCTGACCATCTCCAGGGACATGGTGCTGTAAACACAGCAGGACATTTATCATGCCATGAGTAAAGCAGGCTGACCCCAATCTTAATTGGATCGAGGCTGAAAAACCCTCTGGCAGCTCCTGGGCAACAACAGTGGGATAACTGAGGAACGTGCACGGAATGTGCTGCTGTGTTATCAGCGGGCAGCTGTGCAGTTGTGATCCATAAATCCATAAATCCTCATCGCAGGAGGAGGAGTCAGTTCAGGTTTAGAACACCTGGTTGTGGGCAGGGACTGGGCAAGTGGCAGTGGCAGTCACAGACATGGAGTGCTGCAGAGAGGGTGGGGCAGGTGATGGAATACAAAAGGTACCTTTTCCAAAGGTCTCTCACCTTGTTGTTCTCAGTTTTCTGTGGAACAGCCTAGAAAGAACGTTTCCAGCAGAACGAAATCTCTCAGAATCATGGAATCATGGAATCACAGAATCCTTAAGGTTGGAAAAGACCTCTAAGATCATCAAGTCCATCTGTCAAACCACCACACCACATTCACCACTAAAACTTGTCCTCAAATGCCACATCCATACTTCCAGGGTCGCTGACTCCACCGCTTCCTTGGGCAGCCTGTTCTATGCTTGACAACCCTTTCCATGAAGAAATTTCTCCTAATATTTGATCCAAGCTTTGCCTGTTGTAACTTGGAGTCAATTCCTCTTGCATTTGTTACAGAATCACAGAATTAGGGTTGGAAAAGACCTCTGGAGGTCATCCAGCCCCATCCCCCTGCCCAAGACAGAGTCACCTGGAACAGGTGACACAGGAACGTGTTCAGATGGAGTTGGAATGTCTCCAGAGAGGGAGAATCCGGGACCTCCCTGGGCAGCTGTTCCAGAGCTCTGCCACCTTCCATGAAAGAAGTTCTTCCTCATGCTGAGGTGGAACTTGTGTTTTAGTTTAGTTTATTTAGATCCTTGTCCTGTCTCAGGGCTCTGCTGACAAGAGTTTGGCACCATCCTCTTGGCATCCTCCTTACCTGAAAGAGAGCATTATATTTATATTTATATTTATATTTATATTTATATTTATATTTATATTTATATTTATATTTATATTTATATTTATATTTATATTTATGTGTGTGTCTATATATGTATTTAATACTAAATTATTATTATATATTATATATATATTTCCTTTTCTGCCAGAAAGCAGGCTCCAAATATTAAAACTCTGTATGATCTTATCCAACACACAAAGTACTGTGGTTTTACATGGCACAATCGGCTAAAATATCCAAGGAAATTTTGTTGGTAGGGAAGTGCAAAGGCAAGACATTCCTTTTAGGCCTGAGACTAAAAAATAAAAATGGTTTTGAATTGTGAGGAATAAAATGTCCACTTTCTTAATCCCTGTGGTGAAGAATATCTCAGCAAGCAGCTCATGGAGATGCCCTGGACAGAAGCATGGAGATGACAAGAAGTGCAGGCTTATACAGGAGACAATTTGATTTTCTGTCCTGCTAAGAGAGAGCATTTTTAAGTCTCATTCTTCCATACCTGTCTGTCATTTTACCCTTTTCAACCCATTCTCCCAGTGCTGGTTCCTGACAGCTCTGACCTTTAGCAGCAACTCAAACGCACGAGGGTGGGCCTGACACCACGAAAAGATAGAATCAGAGTTGGATTTAAATGTAAGGATTGATCTTTAAAATACAGCCTTGTTTTGGTTTTTTACTAATCGTATCTAATAAAATAAAAAAGATGGACTAAATAAATATTTGAACAAGCAGCTAAATAAAATGAAGTGTGTTTGCATGTGTATATGTGAGTGTAGACAAAGTTTCAAGAAATAAATAAAAAACATTCACAAAGATAAATATTTAGGTAAAATAATGCAGAATATGCTAGTGCAAATCAGAAATGTGTCAGAAAAACACCTGACACTGACCCCTACCCCAGGTCAACTCCAGAGTTTTGAGCCTGGCCAAGTGATGCCAGGATTGTAACAGCAGATTTCTGGTCTTAACTTTCAGAAATGATATTTGCAGTTTTTATTCCTCTTCTCCCCCGCCTAATTCTGGCATCTCTGCTCCTCAGTAAAGCTCCAGAACTCAGGCTATAGCAGAATCTGCACTTTCACCTGTCCATCCAACCTGCAAAAATTAAAAAAAAACCCCATAATTGTGTTTCATATAATCACACCTAATGTAAGTAATCAAATAAATGGGCCACTCTCGTTGACCTCTCTCTTTGTCCCCATTTAGCTGTGAATAATACCTGTGGATCCCTCAGGATTTTATCCTTCAAAGACACAAGGAGTAATAAAACTCTCTACCCAGAGAGAATATTCTGTCTCAGCCTTTTGGCTGTTGGAAGGTCTCCAGTGCAAGGGAAGTGTCTCAATTTTTGGGATTCCTAAAAAAAATGACATCTCTGTGACAACAGATCAACCTCAGCACCACGAGGAGGTGAAGGACAGCAGCATTATCCATATGGAAAGAGCTATAATTAGGGTAGACTTAAGGATTTGGGAGCAATTCCTTGCTAAGGCTGAATATTAAATCTTCACAGAAGCTTCACAGAAGCAGCAGGAATTTTACAGAGAAGATGCAAATTAAAGCTTTGAGACTACTCCAAAATCCAGACCTGTCTGTCATCCAACCCACAATCCTTTAAGGGGTTTCTATTAGGATCATGAAATTGGAGCTATTGGATACATGGAACAGGATCCATTTCAGGACTCAAGATCTTCCTGCAGCAGGAGCCTCAGGATCAACAAATGTTTTACAGTCTGTTCCATCAGCAGTTTTTGCTGATTTAGCCTCATCTGCAGCCTGGCCCAAAAGTGTGTGGTCATGGCTTGCAACAGGTTTAGGCCAGGTTTAGATTCAGGTCTCATCATGAACAAATAATTTGATATTTCTCATTACTGGTGGCAAGATAAGGACTTAATGCAATGTAGAAATTCCCCATTCCCCATTTAAAGATGTTGACTAGAGCAAGCCAGGAAGCTGAAATGACATTTCTGAGGGTCTCAGACATTTCCTTGACCCAGGAAACTTTCTAAAACATAATCTGTCATAGGTTAGCAAGCATAGTCCCGGAAGGGATGTCCTTGCTAAGGGGTGCTTACAGTTTCCTCTGGGACCTGACAGAACCTATCAGCTGGCCAGTTTGAATATGGACAATTCTTTAAGCCACTTAAAGTTGTGACCACCTCTGTGATCCACACGTAAGAATAGGCAAACCTCCCCCCCCCAGCTCTCTCCCGTTTCTGGTGCTGGGACAGGTGGCTGCAGGCCCCGAGTGGGGGCCAGCGGGCCCGGCCAGGCCCTGCTTGGGCCAGGCCGGGCCGGGCCACGGCCATCCTGGAGCCGATGGACCTGTTCCAGCCGTGGAACCCCCCCCACTGCCTTGCCGTGGGCAGCCGGAGCGGCTCGGCTCTCCCCCCTCTCCACTGCGATAAGAAAAATTCCAGCTGCAAGGCCGAGGTGAGATTAACCCTTTTATTGCTGTGAAGAGCTGAAACCCTGAGGGAAGAGAGAGAGGAGATGCTTAAAGCTGAAATTCTGTTGTGAAGCTATGATATATCAGAGTATCCCGTTGTAATTTCATGAAGATATGGGGGGTGGAGTGTTCAGCTCGTAAGCAAAAGCACCTGCGCTGAGATAGCAGATGTTGACGCAGCTGTAATTTCATGAGAAGTTTGGACAGGGAGAGATGGACCAGATGAGGACTTTTGCTCCAAATGGGAAAGAAGAAACCTCAGTTCCTAGAGATGCTCCTAGAGATAGTCCTAACGATGAAGATAATGAAGACCCTTTGCTCCCAGGGAAGGAGAAGGGCCTCTGTTTTTGTTTCTGAATGGCTCAACCTTAAAATTGTACCCCAAAAAACTTCAAGAGTGGACCCTTGAAAGCAGTTGCGGGAAAAGCTGCAAGTCGGGGGAAGGGACTCACATGCAGGCAGAGAGACTCCTCTTCCTAAATGGACTGAACAGTATTTGGAAGTGGGCGGCTGTCACAGACTGAACATCTTAAGGGTTGTCTTTTCACATTGTCAGTGGGAGAAGGGAGGAAGGTGGGGGGAGGAGGAGAGTTCTGAAGGTTGTATAATTTTTTTTTCCCTCTTTTAGGTCTGTTAATAAACTTCTTTATATTCTTTCAAGTTTGGTGCCTGCTTTGCGTTTCTCCTAATTCTTATCTCACAGAAGATAAACAGTAATGAGTATTTTGGACCAAACCACTACACTATCTTATAACCAAATTTATCTTATTTACCTAAGGGAATCCTGAAGATGGTGGACAAACTTCTCTGGTTGCAGCCTGAGGCCTTCTGAAGAGCCTGATGGAAAGATTTGTGAGGAAATGTGTCCATGGAGAGCTGCTTGTTTTCCAGGCAAACACACACCAGGAGAAACACTGACATGAAGCTGTTTTCTGTGCCTGGTGAAAGTGATAAATCAGACAAGAGACCAAGGAATAACACGGGAAGGGAATTGTGTCACTTCTCATGCCGAGAAAACGAGTCCAACCCAACCTCTTGGTGTGTTTAAATCACAGCATTCCCAAGCAAAGCCCAGGAGTAACTGTTCCCTTGCAGATCTTTAGTAGAGCAACTCCATCATCCCTCCACCACCTCATATTAAAAATCTTCCCTCCTCTACAGCCAAGGGTCAAAAGTTGTGTGAAACTTAAGTTGCCAGAACAATGTTCTTTTATTTATGGGAGAAGCTGCAGCACTGAAGCTCCAGATGGAGGCTCCTCCCATGGAGGCCATGGCTGAGTCACATCTCACAGAGCTTGGGCTCCTTTTTTTCCCTGTCTGGGACAGGTGGAGAGGGTGCCCAGTCCAGGCCAGGTTGGACAGGGCCCTGAGCAAGGTGGTGTTGGAAATAGGAAATAGACGTTCTTTAAGGTCCTTTTTAACCCAACCCAAACCATTGTAGGATCCTATGCAATGAAAGAGGGGTGAGGAGAGCCCCTGTCCTGGATATTGCAGTTATAAATCAAACCTGTCCTCGAAGCTGCATCTAAAATTTCCATTATAAACATCAAAGCCAGTGCTACAGGCACAAAACCTGGAGTTCTTTAGATGAGGAGTTGCTGAGCTCATTAAATTCATTGTTGAAGACCAACCTTGTGAATAACTGAGCAGATCCAGGAGCAGAGGATTCAGGACCACAAATCACAGAATAATGGAATCACAGAATGGCTTGGGTTTGAAGAGACCTTAAAGATCATCCAGTTCCAACCCCCTGCCATGGGCAGGGACACCTCCCACTATCCCAGGTTGCTCCATCCAAGCCCCATCCAGCCTGGCCTTGAACACTTCCAGGGATACAGGAGCAGCCACAGCTTCTCTGGGCAACCTGTGCCAGGGCCTCCCCACCCTCACAGGGAAGAATTTCTTCCCAATATCCAATCTAAACCAGGTCTTCAGCTTAAAGCCATCCCCCCTTGTCCTCTCACTCCATATCCTTATACAAAGTCGCTCTCCCTCTCTCTTGGAGCCCCTTTAGGCACTGGAAGGGGCTCTGAGATCTTCATGGAGCTTTTTCTGAGAGAAGAATCAGCTATTTAAGGTGTCTCCTCACATTTTGAAGCTTTTTTGGAGGCAGACAAAAATATCTGTGGATGCAGAGCATCCTCTGCTAGGATGGATAGGGAGAAAATCACTTTCGTTATGGACAGCAGCTCACCGAACCAGGCTGTGAACTGAGTACGTGTGAGGTGTGAACTGTGAGACCTGGAGCAGCCAAGAACCCCAGGGTTGTTTCATGCTGCAGTACTGGAGGTATAATGGGAATTATCCTTGCCTTTTAATGGGATTTAATACATTAAGAAAGCTCTCCTGTCTTCAGTTCTGTGTAAAAGCTAAGAGAGCACCAAAGACTGTGTGAGAATTGGGGTGGGTGACAGATGCAGCTTGTAGGGATGAACTTAATTTAGAGGCAAATTGAACCCAAAATTTCCTCTGCTTTTTAAGCTACTCATTCCGTTGCTCCGGGTCCTGCAGGTAAAAAGGCCACTGAAAGCTCTCCCTTCTCACCTTGTTTCAGCAGCCAGCAAAATAATGTTGGGACATGGGAACAGCCATCCATAAATAGCAGGAATTAGAGCCAAGAATGGTGGCAGCAATGCCACTGACTCTAATTCATCGTTCCCAGGGGATTATTCCAACAGCTTCTTGTATGACCCAGCTTCTCTTTGTGCAAATGACTCAGCCCAAGAGGATGTTTTAAATGACATTTTTTATTTACGTTTTTATAATGCCTTTGGAGATTATTTCCCTTTGCACCATGCCCCCAAATCTTTTTTTCATTTCTGCTCCAGCTTTCTCACTGTGCTGTGTCATCACGACTGCGAGAGGCAGAGCTGAGGAGTAAACAGTGTTTTGAGCACTACAGGAGGAAAATAAATGCAATGCAACAGCTCATCTGTTGAAATTTTAGCTGTAACGGGGTGCACTAAAGCCTGTTCATTGTTTGTCAGGGAAGCAGTTTGTATTTCCATGTAGAATTTCTTCCCAAAGGGCTTTGTAGTAAAGATGATTTAGCAGGCAGAGCTCTTCCCTTGTTCAGTCACGATGAAATCACATTCTGCTGTGTTTTTGTGGGAATGTAAGACCAAGTGCAGCCACAGTTTGCTTTTTTTTTTTTTTCCTGTCCTGCAGCTCCCAGTTCCTGTTACTTTCCCAGAGTTTTTGTGTTCATTTCAGCCCAGAGGTGGCTGCTGTGAGGGGTAAGAGCCCATGGATGAGGAGGAGCAAAGTTACTTAAGAGTAACTCCCAATTACATCTGAATGCAGAATGGTTTTTTCCATGCTGTGAAGCACGTTAATAGCCTCCCTCCAAATCTTCCTGTCCTTTCCAGGGATTTCTATGCAGTTCATTGCTCTTGAGTGAGAATAAACAAGCTCCTCTTTGCCTGGGAAGTGGAGAAGCCACTTCAAGCAAACTTGAAATCTTTGCTTGATCCCTTCTCAAAGAAGGGATTTTGGCCAAGGCAAACATTCCCGTGGGTCATTCTGGGGGACCAAATGGATGTTTCTCCTTTCTTCTCTTACTTACTGTCACATGGTGATATCCTTTGCACCAACAGACCTCACTTGGACACCCAGAGATGTTCAGGCTCTGACATCTTCCTTATGAATCTTCTCTAACATTCCTGAAGAGCAGCTAACTCATACAAACAAAGCTGATCTCACTGTCAGTGATGGATGAGGTAACCCCACATATCCCATATTTTAATAGGAAGTCCCCATGAAATTGCTTGTTCAAGTAGGTTCCTCATCCATAAAGAGTGGGAGATGTTATTTATAAAATGTATAGAATAGTCAATTTTCCCTGTATTGATATCTGAGCTGATCAATTGATCACAGTCAGAATCATGGGATGGTTTGGGTTGGAAGGGACCTTAAAGATCATCGAGTTTCATTCCCTGACACAGGCAGGGACACCTTCCACTATCCCAGGTTGCTCCAAGCCCTGTCCAACCTGGCCTTGGACACTTCCAGGGATGGGGCAGCCATAACCACTCTCATTTTCAGGAATGCTGTGTGTCTGGGTGTGATATGTAAAGACTACACATTTTTAATGATAATTTAATGCAAATCTGCATCATCTTTTAACCAAAGTGCTGATCAACTCCCCTACTTCATTCTTTTTGCCCTTCCCTTAGTGGCAGATGTGAAGAGTCAGGGACAGGTTGTCTCATTAGGACAATAAGAGAGAAAAGTTTTCATTTCCAGCTGCCAAAAAAAGGGGAAAAGAAGGAGGTGAAGAATTTATGGCATATAGATTTGGCATTTCATCCCAAACCATTCCACAGCTGAGGACAGATTCCAGTGGGGAAAGCCTGACCCCTCAGCATCAGCAGGGATTGTGCTGCTAATTTTCCCCTGAGTTTGCAGAGACAACTTCTGCTTGTGGTCAGAAAACATTCTTCTTCCCATTCAAATTGACAGGACTAGGGAAAAAGGCTCAAGCTGCACCAGGGGAAGATCACATTCGATATTAGGAAAAACTTCTTCACTGGAAGAGTGGTTAAATATCAGAACAGGCTGCCCAGGGAAGGGGTGGAGTCACCATCCCTGGAAGTGTTAAAAAATTAGTTGGATGTGGCACTTTGTGATATGGGTGAGTGGGAGTCGGGATATTGGGTTAAAGGATGGACTTGATGATCTTGGAGGTCTTTTCCAACCTTAAAAACTCAGTGATTTTAAATGAGTCCCCTGTTTTCACAGTTCCAAACCTGTGCTCAGCCGTTAATCTCTGCTCCCTGCTTGGCTCAGGGCAGGGCTGGACAGGAGGTGCTCTCTGATCTCTTGGGTTTGTAGGTGGTGAATTGCCAGTGATCTTTGCTCATGGAGTGGGGCAGGAACCTCGGGATGAATATTCTGTGCTCTGAGAAAGAGACTGACAATGCACTTTCCCCCTTTTCCAATGAATGAATGGACAATGCAGATTGCAAGATATTCCAAATTCAGACTTCAGCTGTTCTGGGCATGTTCAACATTTTCCCCTAAGGGAGAGGTAACTCCTGGAGGGAACAAATCCTGTCTGGAGAGACATGAAGGGTGAAAGTGTCTCTCTGGTGTTGAGATGGGTTTTATTGTCAGTGAGAAGGGACTGTCTCACCAGGGACAGAGCTGGGAGGCAGCGTGTGCGTGTGGCTGCTACCCCACAGCAGGAAAAATTGTCTTTGGCTTCTCTGATGCTTTCTTAAAAAGAATGATTTTGTTGCTGTGTTACAGTGCAGATACTGCAACACATGTATCAGATGATGAGACCCGTGGAAAAGAATATATATGGACTGATGCTTGATAGATATTTTCAGAGATGTTTCTTTTCCCAGCCACATGGCTGGGGCTCTGCCGAGGAACTGCTGCAATCACGGGACCCGAGGGTCCTTGCCCGCGCAGGGGAACACAAAACAACCGATGGGGAACGAGGCTGAGCAGGGGCAGGGAAACTCCGTGCCTCCCCCCCAGGGCCCCTCTCCCAGGACCACATGGCAGGGGGGAGGGACCCCAACATTTCACCCGTTTATTTTTAACAAAAGAGATTTAAAACTTAACATTGAAAACAACTGGATAAACATGAGATAACAAGGACAGTTTCAAAAGAAAACAAGCCACCCTCCTGAGTCTTTAAATGTCCAAACAGATTCTCTGGAAGATCTTAAGGCTGACAGAAGGGAGACAGGACTCTCTGAGCATGCTTTGTGGGGAAACTGAGGCAGGAGAGGGTTCCTTCCATTTGTACTTGTTGGAACTCTAAACAACAATAGTTAATTTCTTCCCTCCCCCTCTTCATCCCCCACTTGGCATTGGAAAGGGATTTTTGGGGAAACAATTGGTAAAGGCATGGTTTTGTGAGGGAAACCATGGGGTGTAAAATGGATTAGGGATAAATTGGGGATGGGGTAAACTTAGGAAAGGGTTCATATTGGGTATAGGGTAAAAGGGGAAAGTAGGTTGTGGGTAGGGAAGTTGCTGGGATGGATATTGTTTATACTTTTGTGCATAATGGCTGCCTTTGACGGGAATACCCCCAGGCCCAGTAACATTTGATGCTTGTAAACCCTTCTTTCCTTGCACTATATTAAATTGTACAACTTCCCCATCTCCTACACTTTGCAAGTAATTTTTAGGGTTATTCCTTTTAATGGCAGTTCTATGGATGAATATGTCTTCCTGGTTGTCACACCTTGTTATAAAACCATAATTTTGTTTAACATTATACCATTTTACTGTTCCTAAAACCTTAGGTACGATGATTTTTTCCTTTTTCCGAGTGGATGCTGTTTTCTGTCTTGCTGCGTTTTTGCTTTCTCTTTCGCTTTCGCTCGCTCCTGTGTTGGAATTGCCAGGGCTCTGGGGCCATCGGGGCTGCTCGCACCTGCGCGCTCTTCCTGGAGTCGCATTCGGGGCCGCGCGGGCGGGGTCGGGCTGGGCCGGGCCGCACCGCTCAGCTCCCTGCACGCCGCCACTGCTTGCCGCCTCTGGTCGCAGCTTCGCTGCCGCTCCCTGGGGCCACGCCTACATCTCGGCCGGGCCTCTGAGCGATCACCCTCCCACGCCCTGCTCCAGCGCGCGTTTCGGCTGGGCGCGGCTCCATTCCACCACCACCCACCGCCCACGCGCCGCTCCTTTCACAGGGCTCGCTCCACCATGCGCTGCACGGGGCCAAGCAGGCACCGCTGGGTCACGCTGCTCCCGCCGCACCTCGCTCCGCCACCGACACTGCGGCTCGCGTCGCTCCGCCCGCATGCGGGAGCTGCGTCGCTGCTGCTCACAGAGTGCTCGGTCCACATGGCCGAGGCCACACAGTCTCTGAGGCAGGCTTCCCTTCGCCGAGATACAGCTGACATTGCTCAACAGTCTCGGTAATTAAATAGTATTCACGAAAATATTCTTCCATCAGCATATATTTTGACTCAGAAATTAACTGTGTCCAAACGGTCTTCTAAAAGTCTTTGGTAAGAATCAAATCCCAAGAAACGTGGAAAAAGTTCTTAAACAAGCATGAAAGGAAATGTTTCAGTTCCTTTTGAGCTTGAATTAAGCTAAAATTTACAAATCATTGTTCAAGAATCTTTTCAAGTTTAAGATAAATGTCCATATGTGGCTCTGAGAGCCAAGAGTCTTTCCATGGTTCCTCCATAGTTTAGAGATGGAACAGCAAAACAAAAACAAGAAGAGAAATCCAGAGTTTATTCACAAATCAGTTGCTGTCCTTAGGAATTGGGGATCGTTCTGCTCACATTATCCACCATTTGTTACAGTGGGGATACTGCAACACGTGTATCAGACAACAAGGCCCGTGGAAAGAAATATATGGACCAACTATTGGTAGATGTTTTCAGAGATGTTTATTTTCCCAGCCGCATGGCTGAGGATCTGCCACAGAACTGTCGCAATCATGGGACCCGAGGGTCCTCGCCCGCACAGGGGAACACAAAACAACCAATGGGGAACGAGGCTGACCAGGGGCTAGGGAAACCCCGTGCCTCGCCCTCAGGGCCCCTCTCCCAGGACCACGTGGCAGGGGGGAAGTGACCCCAACATTGCTGTTTGGAAGGAAACCAAAAAACTGCCAGATCCAAAGGTAATGTTTCAAGTCACTCATTTCTTTGAACTGGGGAAATGTTTCAATTGAGCTTTTTTTCTTCTTGTAAAATGAAGAAAATTTAGAAATGAGAGTCTGCTTAAAATGCTAAATGTGTGTGTTTCCTACAGGGGAAAATGAGGAAATTATTGTCCTGCCTTTTCAGTTTCTCCCTGCACTGAAACCTTAAATGCTCTTCAGTCTCTTTGTTCATTTATAAACTCTAGGAAATTGCCACCAGGTTAAGAAGGAAATTTTTCAAGAAAATACGAGGATGTCTGAAAACCCGGTAGCTCAGAATCTGTTGTCATCTGCCCCTGGACTGTTCTCATTCACCAGTATCACTGGAGGATCACCAACCCAACACAGGAGATTCAGTAAATATTATTTGGAAGCTTCCCAGGCTGACATGAGATGGAAACACAAATTCTTTGGGAATCGGTGCTGACTACTGCAAAGTACTGCTGTCGCTGTGATCCTGCAGCCTCGTGTGAAGGCACTGATAGAAAGGCAATAATAGCACTTGGAAAATGGTAAGTGGCACATTAAACTCTGCTCCAGTTGCTCAGCTCCCAGTGATAACAAGCGTTCAGCAACAAATATTAGTTATAAAGATGCAGCACAACGTGTCAGGAAATTACAGGCAGAAAAAAAATCAATCACCTCAAAGGATGTGGAAACAGCACTAATTTGAGCTCAAAAAGTCAGAACTTCTGGGTTTGTGCCTGAAATATCCTGGCAGAAGATAAAGGTCTTATCACTTTGCTAAAATGAAAAGTGTAACTTTTTAAGAACATATTTCTGAATCCATGAAAGAAATGCCAGCATTCATTTTTGAATGAAGGATTTCAGTATTCCCTCTTCTGAAAACTCATGGAAGGCGGAGGTACTGTGTGCTGAAGGACACAGAATAATTCCCTGATTTGGGAATTCAGAGTCTTGCCCTGTTGATGATGTTTGTAGAGCTTATACTTAATGCAAGATGAAAAAAAGAAAATTTTCCATCTCTCCTGGACTCTGCTGAGTGGATCAATAACCTCCCTGCAAATTTATAATTTGCTGTTGCTTTTCAAAATGCCAAACACAAAATGAGCGGGACGGAGACTCGGAGGGGTAGTTAGCGAGGGGAATGTGTTATTGGGGAAGATGATTGAAGAATCCCATTGTGCTGGAGTTTTCCTGACATTTCCTTTGCAGGGAAGGCAGGCTGAGATCAGCATTTCCCCTCTTCTTGAAGCGTCTTATCTTCCCAGCCATGTGTTCCTGGGCTGTGTTAATGAGTGTGATATATAATACATTTCACACTGAGCCTGATTTACAAAGGATGGGGTGAAAAACCTGCCATTGCGATGGGATGGGAATCTTAATGGAGCAGAATTTTCTGCAAATGCTACAGCGTTGTAAATAATGGAGGAAGGATAAGAATAGACAAGTCAAGTCAATACCTGAGACGCATCTTAATTGCTCAGCTCAGTACAAACAGGTAGCAACACATGTTGCTTTCAGTGAGCTCAGCTGGGCAGATTTTCATGGGTTTAGCTCAATTTGTGTGGCCTGCAGTTGTTATAAATCATAAAATCGCTGAGTAACGGAATGGTTAATTGGAAGGGACATTAAAGATAATCTTGTTCCACCCCCTGCCATGGGCAGGGACACCTTCCACTATCCCAGGTTGTTCCAAGCCCCATCCAACCTGGCCTTGAACTCTTCCAAGGATGGGAATACATTTGTAAGGTCTTGCACTTGGAAAAACATAATCCAGGAGTGCAATAGGGGCTGGGATCCATCTGGGGATCAGCTCTGTGGAAAGGGACCTGGGGATCCTGGTGGACATTGAGCTCGATGCGAATGAGCAGAGTCCTGCCATGACCTAAAAAAGCCAAAAGGATGCTGGGTGGCATCAACAAAGGCATCACCAGCAGAGGTAAAGCTCATTATCCCACTCAGAGCTTGCAAGGCCACATCTGGAATATCGTGTCCCGTTTTGATCCCTGCCATACAAAAAAGTTATGGACAGACTGGAAGGGGTCCACAAAAAATGATCAACGGTCTGGGAAACCTGACATGAGGGAAGACTGAGACAAACAAACTGTGATTGTTCATCATTGAGTAAAGAAGGCTCATGGGAGACCTTGTCATCATATTCCAGTATTTAAAGGGTGGCTGAAAGGAAGATGGAGGAGAGTCCCTTTTTTTCGAGCAATCACATGGAAAAGAGGAGGGATATTGGGAACAAGTTACTCCAAGAGAGATTCTGACTGGACACAAGAGGGAAGTTGTTCACCATGAGAAAAAATGAGGCATGGAATGATCTCCCCAGGGAAGTGGTGGATTCCTCACCATTGGATAATTTTAGGATTCAGCTGGACAAGGTGCTGAACCATTCTGTGTAGACTGTGCTTTGGCCAAAAAAGGTCGGACCAGCTGATCCTTGAGACTCCTTCCAACCTGGCATTCCATGACTCCATGATTGAAAAATACACTTCCCTGAGCAGATCAAAGAAAAAGTGTTGAATTTAGTTCAGAAGTATCTGTGAAGATGCTCCAAGGGCTGGAGCTCCTCTGCTCTGGAGCCAGGCTGGGAGAGTTGAGAATGTCCAGCCTGGAGAAGACCCCAGGGAGACCTTAGAGCCCCTTCCAGGGCCTAAAGGGGCTCTGAAAGTTCTGGAGAGGGACCTTGACTTAATCACAAGGGCATGTAACAATAGGATAAAGGGAAATGACTCTAAGCTGCCAGCAGGATAGGTTGGATATTGGGAAGGAATTCTTCCCTGGGAGGCTGGGGAGGCCTCAGGTTGCCCAGAGAAGCTGTGGCTGCCCCTGGATCCCTGGAAGTGTCCAAGGCCAGGTTAGACAGGGCTCGGGACAATCTGGAATAGTGGAAGGTGTCCCTGCCCATGGAAGAGGAGTGGAACTCGATGATCTTTAGGGTTCCTTCCATCCCAAACCATTCTGTGGTTCTCTGGTTTAGTGAAATAGAGATGAAAACAAGTGGTAGTCATTAAAATCTGAAATGCTCCTTCTTGTCACGATTCATGAACTGCTCCTATGACACAGCACTGTCCAGACACTGAGTCAAAGCAAGACTTTATTTTTCTGGGAGTTATCCTTGGAAGCCCAGAGGCCAAGTTTCCCATGGACGTGTTCCTCAGCTCTTTATGTCAGACTCCTTTCTGCTGCACACAGGGCACGTCTTTCAAGGTTGTTGCAATATCAAATCCCTAATTATAGATCCTAAATGGATATGCTCTGATCCTGATGTTTACTAAACATCCACTGTCTCCCAGTGACAGGAAGCAGAAACTTGGAATTATACACAGTGAGTGTCTGAATCCAAAAAAAGAAAAAGAGGTAGGTGGGTTTCAGCTTGATGGGTACAAAACTGAAAGTCAGTTGGTTCCATTTGGGGATTTACTTCCGTGTTTTCTTCACTTGTAATTGAATGTTTTGCTTCACTTTCGGGTTGTTAAAGTATTTTAGAGAAGCCTTTTCCAGCTAGAGGCTGGAAACAAAAAAACCCTGTATTTCTTCTAGAGAGGAGAAGTCAAAGTGTTTTCCTCTCACAGGATTTATTGGATATTTTCAAAATGTTTCAATGGCAAATTTATACCACACAGGACATAACTTAATGTATTTACTGATTGAAGGGAATGACCCAATTCAACTCAATTGAAACCATTTAAAGGATAATTCTGATCCCTTTGGAAGTCCTTTTTCTTGTTCTTCTGTCTTGTTCTTGTTCTTCTTGTTCTTCTTGTTCTTGTTCGTCGTCTTCTTCTTCTTCTTTGTCTTTTTTTAGTTTAGTTAAATAAATAGGAAAAAAAACACACAAAAAAAATCCCCAAACCAAAAAAACCCCAAACCACACAACCCCAACAGTCCATTCAGATATATCCTGGAAGAGTTTGTTGATGCATTGAAAATTCTGACCTTGCCTGGTCATCTTTTATTGGCCAAAAAAAACCCTCAATAAAAACAACCCAAACTCCCCTGACCATCCTCAGAATATTTTTAGACCCACTAACGTTGGTCATTTGTAAATCTTATGGATCCCTTACATAGAACCAAATGAAGTTTTAGCTTAATGAAGCAGAAGATTTGATGAGAAAAGAAAAAACTCCTTGGAGCTTCTCCTTAGGTATATGAACTTTACCTTCCTGCACTTGCCAGGAATCACCATCTCCTGCATGAAAAATGTTTTTGATTAAAAAAATCAGATAATAAAAGCAGTTTTTGCAAAATGAAGGCCACCAGAGCTTGTTGTATTTTATGCTCCCCCCCTCACTCTATACAACATATTTTAAACAACTTTTTTCTTTAAATTTATACGCACATTAAACTTTTTTTTAGTATTTAGGGGAGTTTCTTTTAATGCTCTTTCTCACAGAGCTCTTTGCTGGTAAGCACTTGTTAAAATAATCTTCTCCCATGTGTAACCCAGCAATAAACTGCTGGAGAATGAGCTGCTAAATCTTAATGCATCCAGAAAAAAAACAGGGCCCTGGTAGGACAAAGGGATTAAGAAAAAATAAACAAAGAAAAGAGAATGAGAGAGAGAAAAAGACTAAAAGATTTTGTCAGACTGATTTTTTATTGAGAACCCCTACACTGGAATTCAGAAAATGTGGATATTTTTTCCTTGAATCTTGACGTGCTACTGCAGTTTCTTCGGGGGGGATCAGCAAGGGAGTGCTGAACTACAGGGAAGCCGCAGGAGCATTTTGCTAAGGTGACAATTGACAGGGAACATAAGGTTCTGGTGTTTAACCACCATCTGTATTGGCAACTGAAGCGTTCCTCGGTGTCTCTTCATCCAGAAGGTTCACTCCAATGCCACGTGGGGCTCAACGAGATTTCAAAGCACAGCTTAGGAAGAAACCCGATCCTGGTGCACTGGAGTGGGACCTGCAGGATGAATAAACAACTTATTCCTATTGCCTGATCTAACATTAACCTGCAGTGCTGAGAGGACACATCTTCATACCTTGAAATAGGGATCAAGAGCCGACAGAACAAATTTCTGCTGATTTAAGGGATGATTTATCCCAGAAAACAGTATAAAATGCAGCTCTTTTTTGTGGATAGAGCACCTGAAACAAGAGATTCTCAGTTAGATTTCCACAAGTATCATGGGGAAGATATGGAGCAACACATCTGCTACAGAAACATTGAATCTTAGGATCATATTGGTTGGAAAAAAGCTCCAGGATCATCAAGTCCAACCTTGGGCTGAATGCCCCCATGCCCACTCACCCATATCACAAAGTGCCACATACACTTGTTTCTCCAACACTTCCCTGGGCAGCCTGGAACTACACATCCCAGAATCCAGAGCTTGGATCTACCAAAGAGGAAACCAAACCAAGCACAGGTCATAATTTTCACTACAGAAATGCCAGAGCCTCATCAGCTGACTGCTTGCTGGCATCAGCTTGAAATGTGGAAAATATGATCCTGGCTGATCCCTCTTTAAGTATCAGGCAGCTGAAATGGCCTTGTTTTATTGGAAAACATCCCTGGAAACTGTGATTTTCACAGAATTGTAGAATATTTTGGGCTGGAAGAGATGTTCAAGATTGATTAGGGGCACTGAGCAACCTGGTCTAGTGGAAGGTGTCCCTTGGGAGGAGCTTGGAACAAGATGATCTTTAAGGTCCCTCCCAACCCAAACTACTCTGTGATTCTTCAGTGGTTTGCTCTCTCCTGAACCAACCTGATCAATACCCAGTTAATGAAAAGCACAAATAGAGCTGATCACAGAGAAATTAGAAGGCAGGATTGGACTAATTTCATCTAAATTTATGGAATTGCAATTTGTCTCCCTACAATCTCATCACCCCTTGTTGAGCACATAAAGAGAAAAGGGAGCATGTCATAGATGATTTAAATTATTTATTTTGGGTGCCTGTGTTAGGATGCTCCAAACTCCACTGCTGAGGTTTTCTAGCTCTCCATGGACTACCACAGGAGTTTGGAGTCACCAGATCAGGTGTCTGTGCCCAACCCAATAAAGTGTTCTGCTTAAAATCTCGAGTTTGAGATGACAGAACTACCACAAAAGGGAAAGTTTTCCTAAAGTCCTGCTCCGACAACTTCTGCGCCAGCCCAGAATCCTGTCCCACCACCTGGGCTCTGATTTAAATCAAGCAAGAGGTTTTCCATTGCTCTGGAAAATGCTGTTTGTGTTTGTATTTACAACTCACTTGCATTGGAATGCGCAGAGGAAATGTTTCTGTCGGTTTTTCTTTCACATCAATGTTTCCAGCTCAGTTGATGGGGCTGAGGTGGTTTATTGCAGCATGAGTAATTATACCAGTGACTTCATACATGAAAAATTAATGAAAGGAGAAACTGATTCACTTGTCTGATCTACATGTGAAAGTATGAAAAGAACTCCCACCTGGTAAGGTAAAAAGTCCTGTTTAAAGCTGTTGGGAAGGTAATGCCTTCATCAAGGGCAGCTGTAATTGAGCACTGTGGGGGCAGTTTCATTCCTTGATTCTCTGCAGCACCTTCCCCTTTGATGGATTGACTCATTCTCATCCACGGAGATGCTGTGGCTGCCCCATCCCTGGAAATGTTCAAGGCCAGGTTGGACAGGGCTTGAAGCAACCTGGGATAGCAGAAGGTCTTGGAATAAGAAGCTCTGTAAGGTCCCTTCCAACCCAAAACATTCTACAACTTTTTAAAATTTGTTTCCTCTGGGTTTTGCATGGACCAGATTAAACCCATAATGTGTGCAGATAAATGTACCACTACCCCAGGGCTGAGATATCACCCAGCTCTTTATTAAAACCATTTCTCTTTTTAAATCACCTCCCTCCAAAGGGAGCTGGGAGAGAAGGAAGACGCTCTTGTGGCCCATAAGCCGGCCTGGAGACACCTTCCCTGCTCTGTGCTGCTGCCCACAGTGATTAAATAGGAATGTGTGAAAGTTCCTCTTTGATCAGTGTGCAGAGAAATAAAACTCCTGGAGCCGGGCACAGCTTCCAAAGCTGTGGATGGAGCCCAAGAGCCAAAATCCTCTTGGGAAACCCAAGCCTGCCTGGGGGCTTCAGTGCATTAACCTCTGTATCTGGAAATTTTTAGGTGCCAACTTAAATTACATCCTTTTGATTGAACCAAAGAGAGATTTGAGCAAGCCCTGGGACATTTGTATTGACTGCACCCTTTAGTGAGTTAGAAAATAGGGATTTTTTTAGTAGATTCTGGGGTCACTGCAGTCAACAGCTTCTTTCTGCTTTCCCTGTTAGGCTGGTTCCTAAAAAAAGAGCCTGATGCTCTTGTTTATAAAAACCAACCAGGCACCACTTGTGTTTCAAGAGGAAAGTCCCCCTTTCAGCATCCAGGATTATATATAGGGAGTTGGATCAATCTGATAAGGGAGGGGACAAGCATCTTTGCCAATAATCTTACCAGTGTGCAAAGGATGGCTTTAAATAAGGTATTTCAGGGGATGGTGGTATCAGCTGATGGTTAATTCAGGGAATTGGACATTAGGGTGGGAAGTACTTAGGGGAAGGCTTGAGATTAAGGCCCCACGAAGGATGAAAATAAGGTGAGAAAATTATCCTCTTCCCAAGTTTGTGCTCAAATGTCTGGAAAACAGAGAGAGAGGGAGATCTGCTACACAGAATTCCTGGAAATTATGGGGATGGTGCAATGGACACTGTGGGCTCCCCAGAAAAGGCATATAGGTTGGACCAGAGTCTTCCACATGTTCAGGAATCTGTTTTTCTACTCAAAAAATTGCTGCTAGGGAGGACTTTTCTCATCCTACCTCACAGAGTCAAGGAAAGGCACCATAGAATATTTTGTTTCAGGGGAGAGTGAGCATGGAATGCACATTTTTAGAGTCATTTCCAAGCGCAGACAGAGGAATGTGACTGGAACAGCACAGGGAAACCAATAACCTCTGCTGTTACTGGAGTTTTTTTTGTTTCCTCATAAAAAAGAGAAAAGAAAGAGGAAGAAGGAGTGAGAGGTGCAGCGGGAAAACAAATAAAAGACACGGAAAAGGGGAGAGGTCAAGAAAAAAAGGATAAAAAGGGGAAGGGACACAAAGACAAAACATCCAAGAAGAAGAAGAAGAAGAAAGATGTGGACTGGTTTTGCTAAATGGGAAATAACCAGGATTTGCAGGCAGGCTGCATGTGCGAGACCTGTCCGAAAGCAAGGGAGAGAAAGGGTGACAGGAGAAGAGAGAAGGAGGGAGAAATTAAAGCAGCAGCAAGCGAAAAATAATCAAAGATAAATAAAGCCGACACAAAAAACGACTTTCATTTTCTCTTGCTGACATTCCAAAGTGAGCCACAGGAGCAGAGACTTTAATTTGCCTCCTCCCCACAGTCTCAGCCCCGCTGCTTCCTCCAAGCCGGGGAGGCTGCGCTGCTCGAAAACCTCCAGTACCAATTTATATGCTAATGGCTTTCGTTTGTAAATCAAGTCAGGTTCCGGCAGTGCCTCCCCCACCCGAAATTCACTGGTGCCAAATGCTGTCCATCTCCGCACTCAGGGCTGGGAATTGCCCGACTCGGAGACACAAAATACATCAAATCCTAAATAATTGGATCATTGATGGAGTTCATCCCCATGGATTAAGTTGCTGTTTCATCTCAGCCCCTCACCTGCTCAGTAGAAGCCTTTCTAAGAAGTTTTATAATTAGTCAAGCCTGGGGGAGGAAAAGAAAGTTCCCTCCTTCTTTTCCTCTCTGGTGTTCCCTAATTTCCTTCTTCAGAGCTCTTCTTGCAAATACAAGGGAATGGCACCGCTTGGAACCTATTTTCGCTTTTGAAAGTACCTGTGAGTACCTGAACAGTGCAAGTCTGGTACCCCATATCCAGGATGGGAATCAAATGAAATTATGAAGGTCCTGGGTTATTTGCTGTCTCCTGCTGGATGATTCCAGAGGGACCAAAGAAAAGAAAAAAATCCTGATCTCCCAAAAGAAAGCTGTCTCTGAAAAGCTCTGAAAGATCAAGAAGTTTGTTTCCTTAACAGAATTAGAATTGTGCTTAATTCATTGCCAGGTTGAAATAAGATATTTTGATCCCTTCTGTTCCCAGTGACAGATTTTGAAGGCAGGGAGGGAACAGCAGAATAGAACAAGAATTTTTAACCTGAAGGATGCTGATGGTGTAAAAGCCCTTGATTATAAAGACAAATTCAGGGTGGAAGTTCGGATGTGGTTTCTAATTGGCAGAGGGGTAATTTCAGCCTGAAGGCTGAAATTAGAACTTCTCATGACATGGTGCTGTTCCTGGGATTATGAGTTCAGATAAGCAGGAAGGGACACAAATTTGGGTCTTCTCCTCTGGATTCTCTGCAGAGGACACACAGCTCACCTATTTGAACAGAAAGTCCCTCCCTTGCCAAACAACCTCTGACAATCACTGGCTTTCCACAGGCCAGTGAAAACAGCTGAGTTTGGTATGCACAGGTTGTTATTTGGAGTAATTAACACCAGTCCTTAACACTCCAGGATTCCTAGGGAAGTTTCCAGCAATCAATACAAAAAAAAAAGGAAGTTATGGAGCAGTGATGCACTTCTACCTTTAAAGGCAGCCCCATCTTTGGGGACGATTTTCTTTCCACCTATTTTTGCCCAGGATTCTTTCTTGCTGCCTGCTTTTGTGGTTTATGGCACTCAAAGGATTCCCCAGTATGAGCTACAGACAGGAGAAACCCACTGCTGAGTCCAGACTGGTTCTAAAGGTGTCTTTCAGGTGAATTTGGATACTTTCCTCTTTTGAACACAGAAACTTTAAGAAATCCTTCATTAACAGCAATGGACATCAATGACAAAGGACATTCACATGTCCCAGGCTGCAGGTCAAGGTCCAGCCCTGCCCCTGATCCCACAGTGTCCTGTCTCTTTATGGGATGTCATTCCTAGCAATTTTCAATGTTGATTTGCGTTATTACTTCTATCTTGAGCCTATGTTAATGCAGTTTGCTGCAAGTCAGGCTGGCTGGGAGCAGGGTAAGAGATCTGGGGCCACCTGCTAGACTGGGGCCACCAGCCTTGGGAGCTCAAGGATCCTGATGCCAGACTGGGGGTAAGTGCCGGATAGATCAAGCCCAGATACTGGAGAGACACATTTTGTGTGTGAATATCCTACAATTTTGGTTCTGGTTGTCTGGGAAGCAGTGGATGGAGCCATCCATGCTGTCCATGGTTATGTGAGTGTCGTGAGTGTTGATGGGGTGCTGGTAAAGGCTCTGCTCTCCAGGCTGTCCATGTCTGTATATTCCTTCTGGGAATACGTGCTCCCCCCCACTGATTTCCAGACTTGAGAACATGGATCTGGGGCAGGTGGAACATCATCAGCCCACTGAGTGTGGCTGTCACTATCATCCTTTTTTTGAACCAACAAATTCTCCAAATTTTCTCTTGAGACAGCCATGTTTTTATCTCCCCAGCTCTCCCTCAGGTCAGAACCACCACATTTCCGGTTAGGAATCACATCCTAAATTCTAATCTTGATTTTTTCATTGCTATCTTTATATTCAGGGGCTCTTCCACCATCAGAATCCTTCAGGTTAAAGGATTCAGCCATGAACCTCTTGACGTTCTTTAAACAGATTAAAGGAGCCAGACTCTCTAAGCCCGGCCATGGGGTCTCAGTTCCTCTGGATTTCAAATATTCCTTCCCAGCTGGAATCCCTCTTCTCTGTCCGTAGTTGTGTTGGTCTCACCATCAAGGAGACGTCAGGACTTTGGGCAACCCCAGGACCCTTCAGCACCTGGACACACCCAGAGTTCCAAAGGAATTTCACCATGTTCTTGCAAAATATCATCTCCTCTCCTGTACTGCTACTGGAAAGGCCTTTCCCGGTACACCCCAAGCCTGACATTTTATTTTTCCCTGGGTGGGGATTGTCCTGGATGCATCCAAGCCTCTCTCCCTTGTCGCTCCCATCTGTTGAGCCTCGCAGGCTGCAGCAGCAGCTCTGTGCTGAGCTTGGCCGTGCGCTTGGTCCTATGGAATGTTGATCCTTCCCTCTCCCTGCTCTCACCAGGAATCTGCTTCTCCTTGGATGATGTCTCAATCCTTCTCTGTATTGACAATGTCCTTCAAAGTTTTTCCTCCGAATCTTTTATTGGCAAGCAACTTTTTTTTTTTTTTTTTATTCCAAGGCTTTGAATAAAAATATCAAATAAATCTTCAGCTTAACTGAGGAACATTTTTATTGAATTGTGTCCTACTCCTATCATAGCTTTTTACCGCCCTGGCACTTTTTCTTTATCCACCACACACACGGATTCCCATTTTCTCCACTAATACCACAATGAGATGTTTTGCTGAATATAGACAAAATATTCTGTTTGCAGATATAATCTCAGGGAAATCAGCTGCTTTATTTAATGAAGATAATGAAATACAAAGGACAAGAACTCTTTGGATGGCTGGCTGTGCCGTGTGATCCATTTTCCATTTCCTTTTGTTTTTACTAATTCTTATAATGGGTCCAAAGGCTTGTCTGACACTGAACAGGGATGAGCCTTCGTACACCAAGCTGATGTGCAGTGAGAGCATCAATGAGGCTAATCTTTTAAATCACCTTATTTTGATAACTAGCAATAGGTGCCAGCCCTGAAATCCAGCCCTTCCCTAACTCAGGAATCCCTGTCCATGGCAGGGCAGTTGGAATTAGATGATCTTTGAGGTCTCTTCCAGCCCAGGCCATTTTTGATTCTATAATTCTCCAATCTTAGGTCAGAAGGGAGTTTAATCCGTGGGCAGCAACTGAGACCCAGCAATTCCTTCCTTGCCTTCATCCTCTTCCAGAAAATTCAGCAAAAGTGGCTGAGAGGATTTTATATCTCAAGTGGTACCATGGCTTAGCCTGAAGGGGTTTCCTCAGAGGAAGCATATGGTCAGCATTTAGTCCTTCCCTCCGAGGCTGAATTTTCTGTGTTCAAGTCAAACTCTTCTGCCTTTCCTCTGTGCTCCCATATTTCCAGCAGGTTGCCAGACCTTTGAAGAGGACAGGGCCTCTTATTCCCCATGGAAATGCAAAATGCCCACAAGTGATGGAAGCCTAGGTTGGCCTAAGCCTCAAAGCTCAAGTTACAATATTAATAAGGGCTACAAACATGAGATAATGTGAAAAAGCTGCCAATTATTTCAGACAATTGATCAAAGCCAAGAAACTCCTGGTATCCATTAAGCAACTCTTTGATTGTCCATTCCCTGAAAACCCTCAACCCACACAGAGCAGGAGATGACAATTTCCCTTTTCATTTACTTATTTCTCCTGAACAGAAACTCCCCTGCACTTCTCTTACTTCCTGCAGAATTTGCCTCCTTCTTTCTCTCCTGCTTTCAAATCATTCCCAACATTTGCATAATTTTTTCTGGTTGTCACCCCACCTTTGGAGAGGTCACTTGTCAAAATGCTGCCGTGAAGTGTTGTATTTTAATTTTGAATTTCTGTGCCTTTGAAGCTCACATTTTCCATTAGAGAGGAGAAAAAATAGCAGCCTCCATCCTGCTGTGTACTGCATAAATCATAAATCATCATGGAATTGTGGAACAGTTTGGGTTGGAAGGGACCTTAAAAATCATCTCCTTCCAACCCCTTGCCATGGGCAGGGACATCTTCCACTATTCCAGGTTGCTCCAAGCCCCATCCAACCTGGCCTTGGATACTTCCAGGGATAGGGCAGCCACAGCTTCTCCAGGCAACCTGTGCCAGGGTCTCAGCACCCTCCCAGGGAGGAATTTCTTCCCAGTATCCCATCTCACCCTGCCCTTCTTCAGTTTAAAACCATTCCCCTTTGTCCTGTCACTCCAGGCCCTTGTCCAGAGTCCCTCTCCAGCTCTCTTCAAGCCCCTTTAGGCACTGGAAGGTCTCCCCTTAGAGCTGACCATCAGGACCATCTGTCCTCTCTCCTCCAAAATCCAACATCTGTCCTTTCTTTTCCAGTTTAGAAGTTCAAAGGGCTCTTGCAACCTCCTCAGGAGCCAAGGAATGTGGCTTTTCAAAGAAACAAACATCTGTGAAGCAGCTGGATGGTGGGGACTTTATTCAGGAGGGTGCTATTGGGACTTCATCTGTCAAGTTGCCACAGCTCCTCTGGCCATTGTGGTGGCCGATGGCCTCTTCAGAAGCCTTCAGTTATTCCTTCCTAATGTGCCAAATCTCTTTTTTTTTGTGCTTTTTTGGACACAGGAGATGAGCAAGGCCCACATCAGTGCCCTGGGACTTTTTTGGAAAACAACTGAAAACAGATCGCAGTGAACAAGCACCTGGAGATGTCTCCCACAGGGATCCCTTGAGGACTCTTCTTCCTGCTATGAGTGGTTTGGGGAAACTATGGAGGGAAAAACCCAACAACAGTCATCTTTCTTTATTTCTCTGTTCAGATCTTGTCCCAACAGGAGCTCAGGAAGAGATAGTCACCTTGGGCCCTAATTCATCTTGGACATAGACAGGAGCATAGTGAGCCCAAACATTCCTTGAGTCGCAAAAGAGAGACACTGAAGAGGAAAACCTCCTGTTCTGGTCCTAAATCTCCCAGGAATGTTGTCTTGCTCCACATGGACCTTTTCCTGCATGGGCAGCTGGAGTGAAGAGGCAATTTAGATCACTGGGAGGACCACTGTAAAATGTTATCAGCAAAAGTGAGGTTAACGTGATGTTGTAAAAGTGTGACTTAACAAAGTCCAGTGTCAAGGTTCACTGTTATTTAATATAAGAAACGTACAAAGGAAAATTGAGTTGGAATCAAACTAGAAGGATTTACAGAGAGATGTGAGACACAAAAGGGTAAAGGAGACCCTCCCAGGGAGCCATGAGGTTCAGAGTGGCCCCCTTTGCTTTCTAAATTCCTGATGGAGCCAAGGTGCATTCAGGTCCAGTCTTAATCTCAGATTTGGGCAATGATTTATGTCTAAAGGAATTATCCACACAAAGGTTATAATAATTAATATGGAGTACATAGGTTGGCAATGTTACATTATTATAAATTCAGCTTGATATTGGCAACTTACTGAGGATCTGCCATGAGTAAAGATCTCTCCACCTTGGACAAGGAAGGATCTCTCAGTCAGGAATCTTAAACCTTGAGGGTTGTCCCTGCTTCACGGGAGACTCACCTGGCACACAGTCCAGTCAGAATTCAAGGACAACTCAAATGGGACTCATCTAAAGATCCAATGTTGGGAAAACATCTCTCTGCCTTGAGAAGCCACCTTGAGAAGCGTCCCAGCCCCAGGGGAGGAGATCACTGCCATGGCAGCTCAAAGAAGGTTCATTTAGGTGTCATATTTATGGAATAAAGAATAAAGAAGTTGGTTCAGAGTCAAACTGCATCAAATGGAAATGGATGAGTGAAACTCCTTGTACCCCCAAGTTCCTCTGTTCCCTGATAAATGAGCCTTGGAAAAGCCACCAGTTATTCATGCTTTGATCAGTGTTCCACGCTCATGTGCATCGATGCTCACTGTGTCACTGTGCTCCTCTGTGGTTTTCCTTGAGGAGTTCTTGGCCCGGATACAGCTCAGGCTTTGCCTCCTCTGGGTTCTGGACCAAACTACTGCTGGTTTGGTTAAGGGGTTGAGTGAATCCATCAGAGCAGCCCAGATAAAAGACTTTGCATTTCTTCCATTTTCAGACTGTTCCCAATTTTCCAGCACAGCCACATTTTCCCAGTGTAGCAACCGAGACATACAAATTCTTGCATGTGCAATGTACAATTTATCCACCTCCACAGCATTGCTGTGCTTCATCCGTGTGAGATGATGGTGAATTTAGAGAATGGGTTGGGTTGGAAGGGACCTTAAGGAAGATCTCATTCCACCGACCCCTGCCATGGGACACCTTCCACTAGACCAGGGTGCTCCAAGCCCCATCCAACCTTTGAACACTTCCAGGGATGGGGCAGCCACAGCTTCTTTGAGCAACCTGTGCCAGGGCCTCACCACCCTCCCAAGGAAGAATTCCTTCCCAATATCTAATCTTAATCTCCCCTCTTTTAGTTTAAAACCATTCCCTTTGTCCTTTCACCATCTACCCATGTAAAAAGTCCTTCTCCCTCATTTTTATAAGCACCACTTGAGTATCGGAAGGCTGCAGTGAGGTGTCCCCAGGTGTTCTCTCTTTGCCTCAGGACTAGAGCCTGGGGTGGCTGCAGGATCACAGGGACACAGGACAGTTCAAGGGGACCTCAGGAGTCCCTTTCCAAGCTGAACTATCCAGTGACCCTCCCTTGTAGCCCCACCACGGAACAACCAGAGTGCAAACCAAAACCACACGGACCTCCTGCATCCACCACCTCTGGCAGTGCTTTCATTTACAGTCCCAGGAACACAGTGAGGAGAAGTGCTCCCTCCTTCCAGCCTCCTTTGGTGGGAAGCAGCAGGACCTCCTGATCCAGCTCTAGGCCAGTGATCCAAGGTTTGGGATCTCCTGCCCTCCCAGCCCATCACCTCATGAGATGCCTGGTGATGTTTCCCTTCCCTAATGCTACACAATCACTGAATCCTTCAGGTTGGAAAAGACTTCTAAAATCACCAAGTCCAACCCAGCACTGTCGAGTCCACCAAGGATCATGGAATGGCAGATGTAGGGTGAGAAACACCTCCATAGGAAGGAGGAAGGCCTGGGACTCACCACTGAGTACTGCTGATTGAAGAAATGTTGGATCATGGCTCAGGGGAAGGGGGAACTGGGCTAAGAGATTCCAGGCAGTCCCACACATCTGCAGTCATCCACATTATTTTAGCCAGTCCAAGATAAATCATTACCTCTGAGGACCTACTAGGCCATGATGGCTTTGGATGAAGGCTCTGGAGAGCAGCAGTCCTGAAGCCCATTTTCCCAAGATTTAGTCTTCCTTTAGTCCTGCCTATAATCCCAAAATCTAACTGGTGGTGGAGCAGAGTCAGGGAGATAAGGGCACTTTTTTTTTTGCTGGAAGATTTCAGCCATTCGAGGATAAGCACCAAGGAAGAGAATAATTTGTTGCTCAGTTAATTTCTTCTTTCACATTTTATGAGTGATATCCTTAAACCCCTGTGCACTGAGCCGAGCTCCTGCTTAGAGTCTGCCTGGTCATGCAGGAGGTGCCAGGGAAATCCAGGTGAGGTTGAGTCTTCCAGTACCTGATGGGGGACAACAAAAAAAATGGAGAGGTACTTCTTACAAGGGCATTGAGGGATTGGACAAGGGGGAATGGCTTTAAGCTGAAGGAGGATAGATTTAGATGGGATATTAGGAAGAAATTCTTCCCTGTGAGGGTGGTGAGGCCCTGGCACAGGTTGCCCAGAGAAGCTGTGGCTGCCTCATCCCTGGAAGTGTCCAAAGCCAGGTTGGATGGGGCTTGGAGCACCCTGGTCTAGCAGAAAGAGTCCCTGCCCATGGCAGGGGGTAGAACTACAGGATCTTTAAGGTCCCTTCCAACCAAAACCGTTCTGGAATTCTGTAATTGGCTTTGCAGGGATGTGGGCAGGGTGGCATCAGCATTACCCTGGCCCTTCTGGAAAGTTTAACCCCACATCCCTGCCCTGTGCCAAAAATGCTGCCAAATCTGTGTTAAATCTCAGCCCTTTGCATCCTACAAAATTGGGAAGGAAACATCGCGTTGTGGGTTTGAGAACTGTAAATAAATACAAGCTGCAAAGCACAGAAAAGGGGATTCCTCATGTCCTGCAAATGTACATTATAGGGACATGTATTTTTAGAGGTGTGGAGAAGATACAAAGCTGAAATTTGGATAAACTCAGACCCGTGTTATGACTCTTCCAGAGTTGAGAGCCCAGGTGGCAGCTGTGGGGCCAGGAGAGGTTTCCCAGCCCCTAGGAGTGATGCAAAGCACACATGGGGCGCGGGCAGGGGCGCTTTTAAAAAGCAGACAGGGCTGGAGTTTCCACCTCTTTTATTAGAAATAAGACACATTCATTTTGTGCTCTGAAAACTGTACAGAAAAAAAAAAAGAGTGTTGAGGAACATGGAGAGGAAGGAGGGGAATGCATGGAAGGCGGGCAGGGCATGGGAAAACAGGATTGACGGGAGGAGCTGAGCAGAGAAAGTCGAATATCAACAGTTCTTAAACAAACATTTATCTCTGTAATTACATAACATCGTTAATGTCCTGCAAAGGCGGCTGCAGTGAATGGGTGAGCGGGGCAGGTTGGAGTGAAGAGGGCAGGCTCAGGTGGGCAGGGCAAGGGAAGGAAAAAAAAGAAAAGAGAAAAGAATTAAAACACAGTAGAAAGATATCTGTATGCTAAAATTCATAATGTGTAATTATAATAATTACAATATCATACAACCCGGCATCTGAGGGAGGCCTTTGTGCTTTCCTGTTTCATAGAATAAGCTAAAATTGAACAATAATATCACAGTTTTATGAGTAACCACTTTCCCTACTTTTTAGCTATTTGGATTTATTTAAGTTTTCCTTTCCATCATTCTTATCCTGCAGTTAATGGCAAAGGAAATGCCACTGTCCTTGGAGATCACCCAGGTGGCCAAAGCAATGTCACATCAAGCAACATCTCCCCGTGGGGGAAGCACAGCTGGGGGCAGTGATTGGTTTGCACCTTGTACCCATTGGTCATTTTCCCTAAAAATGTGGGGTTTGGAGTTTTTTTATTAAAAGGAGACCCAAGCACAGTAATAACTCAGACCCTGTTCAAGCTTTGCTGCTGTCTGGCACAATCTGGCCACTCAAAACCAGAGATTTGTCTCCATCCACCTCCAAAACTGGGAGTTGGTCCAGACATCAGACAGTGCTGGGAATGATGAAAATAATAAAAATAATAAAGTCTCTGTGTAATGTCAGTGGTACATTTTTTAATGATAAAAATATTGCATTACACTTTTTGGGGTGAAATGTAGACATCACATTTTTTTTGTAAATAACCTTGAGAAATGTTTAATGAAGAAAAAATTAAAATATTTTTTTCATGGTGAAGTGAAAAGATTTTATGAGGAGGAATGTCCTGCTCTCCTGATCAGCTCCACCTCTCCCTTCCTGTAGGACCATGAACGTGCTGCTGGCTCTGGGCAGCGGGGAGGGTAGAGTAGAGCCAGTGAGGGGAAAATAAGCAAAACTCCAACTCAGTAACGCAAAACAAAACATTGCAAGCCAGTGGTGAAGGGGCTGCCTATTCCCACCATCCCAAACTTTCCGCAGAGCAACTTGCCTTCCACCTTCAGCAGGTGGCATCCTCACCCCATGCCTGCGCAGTCCTACAGCACAGAAAGGCATTTGAAATGACAGGAGCCAAAGAAAAGAAAGGTCTCGGGTTTCAAGTTCTCTTTTTATTGAAGAAAAGAAAAGAAGAAGGAAAAAAATAGATTATTTTGTTTGTTTTTTTTGTCTGTTTGTTTCCAAGTGGACGTTATTCATGTTGTCAGTTTGTCTCAATGTCCTAAGGCAACGTCTCTGTTTACCAATATCTCCAGGTACAGCGGCAGATCTGTCTTTCCCTCTTTCTCTCTCTGCCTTCCAGGGAGGGGCAGCTTGGAATAAATCTGAGTCCGAAAGCAAGGACAAATAACAGAACAACAAAAAAAAAAGGATGAGGCCAAGAGGACCTTTGCAAGGCCCGTGCTGAGTTTATCTATTTAACAGTCAGTGACACGACCTACATTCTCCTTGTTGGTCTTGTTGTCTACCACCTTCCACCCTCTCCCTGGAGATGGGGTGAGCAGGATTTGGAGATCTGGAGCTGGTCCTTTCCTCCCATGCGGGAGCTCCACCGGGGAGGGATGAGAGGAGGAAGCCCCACCTCTGCTCTCCACCCAAGCCGCGGGCGACGCCACCACATCGCCCTCCGAGGGGACCCGCTGCCAGGTCATGGCGTGGCGCCCAGGAGTGGCAATGTCCTCATGGCCACCGCTTGGCGTGTCCCATCTCCTTCCTTCTTGGGTGAGCTGGTGAGGGAGAGGCGGGGAAGCGAGGGATGCCCCTCGAGGCTGGGTCTGCCCCAGCCAGGCCACATCCCAGAGAGGCTCCTTTTGGTGTCCCCAAACAACCCTGATCTTCTGTGGTGGCTTCTGGGTGTCCTTCCACACCTCCCCGGCTCCTGGTGTGCGGCAGTGACCCGAGAGCATCTTGGCAGGGTTTGTCCCCTGCAGCCCCTCCCCACCCTCTTCCTCCTCCTCCTTGCTCTCTTCCAGGCTCACTCCTCCAGTCCTGCCTGGGAAAGCTCGTGTTGTCCTGAACCTACAGCTACTATACTCTATAAAGTAATATTCCCCCTCTCTGCTGAGAACAATACAAAAGTTACTCCATCTTACCAAAGGTTTCAAAAGAAACCAAACACTTCTCTGGCTCGGTTCCGATTTAATTTAATCATTTCTTTAAAACGTGGTTTTGTTTTGTTTGTTTTGTTTGTTTTCCGGAAAAAAAAGTCCTTTTTCTTCCCTTTCTGTTCAGACCTCTGTCTGAAGGTCAATAATGTCTTGTCCCACCAAGGGGATGGTGGCCCCTGTTTTCTCCCACTCTACAGTTTTTAGTTCTAGGGGAGACTGTGCCACAGGTTCGATGTCCTTTTTAACCCATGATGGTGGCGACTGGACTTTCCTGATGCCTTCCCAGGGTCTCTTGTTTGGTGTCTGCTGTTTTTCTTGCTGCAGGAGGAGGAAAGTTTAAGAAAGGGGAGAGAGAGAGAAAAAAAGAAAAGTTAGTACAAAATGCAAGAAATACCATGTTTTTATCTCCTCGTGTATCAACAAATCAGCTCTTCTGTGCAGCTTCTCATCCAAAATAAAGTGGGGTATCAATGAAAATGACACTTGGTGTACAAACTATTTTCAAGAAGAAATAGTTTTTCTTTCCACTGCCACCTCCATCACTTAATGCCTGGATATTTCAGCTTTCACCTGAGGTTTTTACTACTGAAAAACTGAGTGTGGTTTTAAGAATTTCAGATGTTTTTCTACTTCCACAGATGTAGTGACAGGACAAGGAGTGATGGCTTTAAGATGAAGGAGGTTAGATTTAGATGGATTTTGGGAAGAAATTCTTCCCTGTGAGGGTGGGGAGGCCCTGGCACAGGCTGCCCTGGAAGTGTCCAAGGCCAGACTGGACAGGGCTCAGAGCAAGCTGGGATAGTGGAAGGTGATCCTGCCCATGCCAGGGGGTGGAATTACAGGATCTTTAAGGTTTTTTCCAGCCCAAACCCAGTCTATGAAATCGAGAATGAATCAGAATGAAACTGAGATTACGACGAGGTCTTTCTGAACACCCACTGCATTTGATGCACATTCCCTATGCAGCACAGCTAATTATAGACTTTAATTGCAGCAAAACCTGCTCCCTGTTCTGCCAGGGAACCAAATCCCTGCTGCTGGAGGAGCTGGAGCTCAGCTCTGAGGCTGAAAACATTTCCATCAACTCCACACCAAGCCTTGGAGGCTTTACCGACCCAGTCTGCCACCAGCATGCTGCCATGGATATGGATCCAGAAAATCTCTTTCCATGTTTCTGCTGGTACACACCAAGACAAGGCTCTGGGGAGGGTTGAGGGGCTGGGAAATGGGTCTGTTCTTCAGTGGGTAAAGAAAGGAAAGGTTTTAAATGAGTCATGCCACTCAACTTCTCCCTTCCAAGCACCAGTGATGCTTTTCAGTTAATGATCCCCACAAAACCACTCCAGCACTGGGCAAGGAAAGGCTTCCCTGGATGTGCCCGAGCCCTTTTGAGCTACCTGCCTATGGAGAAGTGGGAAGAGTGGGAGGAAAGCAGCTTGTGGAGGATGACAACAAGGAGGGAAAAGCCTGGGAAGAAGGTGACGAGCCAGACACGCAGGGGACACGCAGCCCAGGACGTGTCACAGCTTGGTGCTGTCACCAAAATGTACTGACTGAGGGGAGATGAAGCCACATGGAGGCTGCAGGGTCACTCCAGGATGTTGCTGAGATCATGGTAGCTCCGTAGGAAACCTAAATTCCCATCTGCTGCAGGCTCATCCAGCAGCCTCAGCTTCTCAGTTTGTCCTTTCCTAAGATGTTTTTGTCAGGCTGCTGTTTCTCCCAGCTCCACCCTGCAGTGCCGACAGCAAAGCTGCTGTGGAATTATCCCTATGGGACAGTTTTTACCGGATCACCCACGCCAGGAATTCCAAACTTTAATATAAAATGAGCTTGAAGTTGGTCCTGCACTCTACAACTGCCAGGGAGAAGGCTCTGGGTGAGAGCATTTGGTGGTTAGAGGGTGGTGAGTGTACAAACCAGGTAAACATCTCAAAGTGAAGTACAAGCATTCTGAAATTATTTTCATTCAAAGGGAGAAAAGATAAGTTTTAAAGTACTTTTAAAGAGAATTGTTATTTTTTAATCAGGATGTGTAAAAATCTTGCTCAGAAGAATGTAAAACACTCAATTTCTTTAAATCTGCAGCTGAGGTTTGCATTGAACTCTACAATACAGAGCTTTCCTTATGCTGCTGGTGTTATTTGTACTTTATTCCATGATATAACATGACAGTGATTAATACTAATAGGACAGAAAAAGTGATAAAATTCATGACTTATTCTATTATCTTTTTTGGAACTTATTTTAGAAGCACTGCAGCTAAAAACTGGAACCCATTTAACTCTTGTGTGTATCTTAATGAGACAAGCTGGAAGTTTCCTGCAGGGAAACTTCCACCTACAGTGTTTTTTAGAGACCATCAGTCTGCCTGAAAAGATGCAGCAGGAACACAGAGGAAAAAAAAGCACACGGAGAGTAAAAACTGGAATGAAATTCAGTTTCCTAAAAGGTGAAGAAAAACAACCTTGGTCAGGACACATTTTTTTTTCAATGACAAACATTTTGTTTTCTGCCACAGCTGCTGTAATGCCACAAGTTTTCAAAGCTGCTGATGTCCACAGCTGTATTAGAGAGCGGCACAAGCGATCTAATGCATGAAGTTCATAAATAATTCAATTTTCCCCTCAAACAAAGGCCCTTTTTTGATGGCATTATTTATGGCCACCTTTGGCATCAGGTTCGATTCCCAGACAATCCCTGTTTTAAGAGTCTCTCTCCATCTGCCATACTCCTGACCTTCAGCCTCTCCTTCATGCTGGGAGGATGCTCACAGATCTGATCATGCACCCTGAACGTGATCAGCAAACCTCAGAGCCCTCCTTGTCATGGGCTAGTGGGCAAGAGCAGCTGAAAATCCATGGAGGGAACAGAAACTGAGAAAAAAAACCCAAACAAAATAACAAAATGATGAGCTCACATCTACATCAGTGGCCTCTGATCAGCCCTGTCACTGGGGAGCAACACCTAAGGGTGACAATAATTATTTAAAACCTAGACATTCAATTTTGTGAGTTGTTGAGAAGAGAAAAATTAAGAAAGGAAGAGAGAACGAAACAGGAAATATTATTATGGCAGTGCACAGCTCCATTCTGCACCTGCGTCTTGAATATTCTGGGCACTCCACAAGCTTCCTTATAGAAGGATAAAGGGAAAATGATAAATGTGGCCAGTTTCCAGCCATGCATAAAGTTATGGAGAATGTCCTGTGGGAGGAAAGATTACAGACTCCCACCTTCAGGTCTTAAAAGAGATTATGGTTGGATGTGGAAGAGGTCTGGGAAGCTCTTAGAGGCTTGTGGATGGTAGGAATCGACCACTGATGGTGGGGATTGGGATCATCTCTTCCAACAAAGGAACTCCAGAGCACCAAGGAGTGAACCCTGGGAGCTGGGCCTGCCCACAGTGCCCAGCCAACCTCCAGGCCACCTTTCCACAGCTCTCTGTTCATCCTGAAAACTTCCAGACTCAGGAAAATACATGGAAACTCACAAAAGCAGCATCCATTCAGTGCTATCCAGTGAAGTGACACCACTCTGCCTCGGGGGTCTTTGGGCACAAATTCCTGGAGTTTTGGGGATCTTTTTGAAGATGCACCACCACAGGCTGGCCCTTTTATTTTTCCAAGCTCTTTTTCACTCTGCCATGGATAGGAGGCAGAAACTGCCCTTGGGTCTGACCCCACATGGCGATTTCCATCCTCCTTATCAGTGTGATGTGTTATCTACCTGTGACTGTGTCTGGCTTAGTGACTCCAAAGATGTCTATTTAACCTTAAACGATGAAAAAGAGTTTTAGAAAATGAGGAAATGATGAAGGGAGACTTGCTTTTAGTTTCCCATTTCTCAGGAAAGATCAGACTTCTCTGGTGATGCTGTGAGGGAGGTGCTGGCTCTCAGGGGTGGCTGCAGAAGGACTCGGTGCCCACTGGGATCTCTGAGCAGGTTAATCAGCCTGGCAGAGCTCTGGGAAGAATGCTGGGAGACAAAAGAAAATCTCCTCTTGGCACAGGGCACCCTGGGAATTGGTAGCAGGCTCCTGGGAACAGCTCCTCTTTTCTCTCCCTCCATATGGAAAAAAGTTTTTATGGAGTCTTGGCCACTTGAGTGGCACAGAGAAACAGGCAGTGGGATCATGCTCCAGCCCTGGCATTTCTCTCCAGCTCCACTGTGGGGTCTTAGCAATCCTTGCAGGCAGGAGGGAAAACTGAGCTGTGCGTAGAAAGGAAAGAAAAAAACCTGGAGAGAGGGATGTGTAATCCGGCTGGAAAGGGCGCCGGGGCTGGCCCGGGGCCTGGTGCCTCAGAGACAGCCAGGGCTGGCCCCAGCCAGGGGCTGAAAGCACCAGGGGCTGCTCTGCCAGTAACTCCCAGGGACAGAGCCATCATTCTGGCCTGACACAGCCCAGGAGGGAGGAGGGAAATGTTTATCAGTCCCTGCCTGGTGCCAGGATTGTGGAGAAAAAAAAAGGGGTGGGAAAGGAGGGAGCACCCAGACTCAAAGCTGGGGTAAAACCAGGTCCAGGCTGGAGGAGTTCATCATTCTGGTGGCATTGGGAGTCTCCTTCATTCAGCCCTGACTTTCATTTTAGCTGCAAATTTTTAAGGTGGAGGGAGAGGATTTGGGGTAAAGGATATTTAGGATGCAGTGCCAACAAAACCCCCAAATCTCTGACACAGACAGAGGCAAAGTGCACTGAGATAATCCACACATCCCTCTGCTAAAGCTGGTCCTGGCAGGCTGCAGCCACCCGTGCTGGACTTGCAGTGGGTATGGAAAGGTGATGGTGGTGGAGCAGGCACCTCCCTACCCTGTGGTCTTCAGAGAATCATCATAAAATCCCAGAATGGTTTGAGTTAGAAGGGACCTGAAAAATCATCTCATTCCAACCCCTGCCGTGGGCAGAGACACCTTCCACTATTCCACATTTCTCCAAGCCCTGTCCAACCTGGCCTTGGACATTTCCAGGGATGGGGCAGCCACAGCTTCTCTGGGCAACCTGTGCCAGGGCCTCCCCACCCTCACAGGGAGGAATTTCTTCCCAATATCCAATCTAGCTCTGCCCTCTGTCAGTTTGAAGCCATTCCTCCTTGTCCTGGTACTCCATCCCTTGAGAAAAGTCGCTCTCCCTCTCTCTTGGAGCCCCTTTAGGCACTGGAAGTGGCTCTAAGATCTCCCTGGACCCTTTTGTTCTCCAGGCTGGATAATCCCAATTCTCTCAGCCTTTCCTCACAGCAGAGCTGCTCCATCCTCTGATCATCTTGGTGCTCCATCAGCTCCATGTCCCTCCTGTGCTGGGACCCCAGAACTGGACAAAAGGTTCCAGGCGGGGTCTGACCAGAGCAGATTTGAGGGGCAGAATCCCCTCCCTCACCCTCCACACTTTCCTGTGCTGCCTCCAGGGATCCAGGCTGGCTTCATCCAGAGCTCCTGTATCCCAGTGCAACTCTTCTCCTTAGGAGCAGCATCCCTGCAGTGCATAAATACAGCCCAGGGGTTTGCTCTGAGGCACAGCTTTGACTTCCCACTTCAGCCAAAGCCCATGAACCGCTCAGGCTGCTCAAGCTGCACCTCCCCATGTTTGTTTTGTGGGCTTTTTGTTTGGTTTTGTTTGTTTTCATTTTTTAACACCCAGTTTTTATGGTTACCCTGAATTACCCCAAGAGCAATTCAGGGCTTTCCACTGAGCACTCAGTGATAACTCCCCTGGAACTGGCTACTCCCGTGCTGTTTTTCCTCTCCTCTGGTGTCAACCTGAAGGTTATTTCCTGACCCAAATGGTCTCTCCCCATGACAGTGATGACTGTAGGACCAGGATGAAGTTATTCAGAGCACAGAGCAGGGAATTTGAAAGATAAATGTGGTTCATGCTCATCTAATCCATCCTCAGATCAATGTTGATGAAAAGTGATTAGAAAACGGGAAAGCTGTCTTGTTTCTTTAGAGAATGATAAATTTTCCTTTCCTTCTCGGAAACAAGTAGCTGCAGTTCCTTCATTTTATGCTACTGAACTACAAAGATTATGCTTTTTCTTTTTTTTAAAATTTTCATTTAGGAGAAAAGCAAAATAAAAGGAAGCAGCTGGCTTTGTTCAGAATTTCATTAAATTAAATTATATTTTAAAAAAGAAGTGAAAATAATTTGTGGTTTTAACTTGGAAATCAGTTAGGCAACTTGAAATACCCAGCATTTGCTGGGCTATAAAAATTTGTCTTCTGCTTCTGTATTCTCTGAAGCTCATCCATCCTGAAGGGGTGGCTGTGAGACAAATTCGAGCGAGGCCACACAGCTGAAGGTGAACAGGCTCTGGATCAAGGAGGTCTTTTATAGACTCCTGAAAAGCCTGAAGGCTGCACAGAAAGTCTGTGGTCCCACCAGCACGAGGAAAAGGCTGTTTTCCAGAGTATCCCTGCTGTTAATCCAGCTGGTCCAAGCCCAGTCTTTTTTGGGACAATGCTTATGGTCTGTGAAGAGCCCACCTGAAGGACTAAATTCCCTAAAATGCTGAAAACCCTCAAGGCTGCCTTGCGGGAGCACCTGGGGATCCAGGAGGGGACCAAGAGTACCCAAAGCATGTTTTTTAATAGAGTCTTTTATTTAGACTCTATAAAGAATTATTCAGACTTTAGAGTATAAAAAACCAGGAGTTTCCATGTGCTGGTGGCACTGCCTGGTGCTGGAGCAGAGGATACAGGGAACAGGTTTCTCTGGGACAGAACTTTATCCCCTAATTCTTGGGACAAAAGGTGCTGGATGATCTAGAGGAGGAGGTGAACTTCTGATTGATGGCGTGTTTGGATACCTGGGAGCTGGCAGATGGTTTACGGCTGACTGAATCAGGATTTGACGTCATTTTCATAACAGAATTTATTGTGGTAATTATCGGGCTTTATGCAGAGCTCCTCCCTATAAAAGCTGCACTAATTGGTCTGTTAAAATTTGCCTTCAAGCAGTGCAGAGAGGATTAAAGACATGGCACAGAGAGACCCTTCCCAAAAGAGGAGCTTCCACTGCAGAGGGACACCCAGCCAGCAGCTTCCCAATTTCCCCATTCCTGTAGCAGAGCACACCAGGGAGACACAGCCCTGCCAGGGGATGAGCTGCAATATTCATCAATATAGAATTATGGAATCAGGGAATGGTTGGGATGGAAGGGACATTAAAAACCATCTCATCCCACCCCCGTGCCATGGGCAGGGACACCTTCCACTATCCCAGGTTGCTCCAAGCCCCGTCCAGCCTGGCCTCGGATGTTTCCAGGGATGGGGCAACAACAGCTTCTCTGGGCCTCACCACCCTCACAGGGAAAAATCTGTTCCTACTATTCAAACTAAACCTGCCCTCTGTCATCTTAAACCCCTTTGCCCTTGTGCTGTGACTCCATGTCCACTTCATGGTCCTTTTTTCTCACCAGTCCATTAGGTGGCCAAAGCCAGTGCTGGTGAAATGGGCAAATCTCCAGATGTCCAAAGAGGAAAGATAAGAATAATCTCATTTCAAGAAAAGAAAGTGACGAATCAAGACAGAAACACTGTCCAGAAGGAAATAAGGAAAAGTTAGGCAGAAAAAACTTTGTGCCTTTTTAAAATGGGATTTGGAGCAGGCGCTTTTCAGGATCAACAGAGATTTGGGATGGGATTTGAGAGTTGTGCTTTTTCCCAGAGAAGCTGTGGCTGCCCCATCCCTGGAAGTGTCCAAGGCCAGGCTGCACGGGGCTGGGAGCAACCTGGGATAGTGGAAGGTGTCCCTGCCCATGGCAGGGGCTTGTGATGAGATGGTCTTGAATGTCCCTTTTAATCCAAACCATTCTGTGACTCTGTGATTCTGTGATTCTGTGACTTATAAACTGAGTCCAGACCCTGCATGTGAGCTGCAGGACAGGAGCCAAAGCAAAAGCCATTCCAGCTGCAGGGAGCTGAATGTGGCAGGGAGCTAATCAACAAGGACGAGCAAATCCGAGGAATTTGCAGAGCTCCGTCCAGTGCTGACCTCGGCACAAGCGAAGAGCTGCTGTTTAAAATGAGTGCCAAGCCAGATGCTGGCAGGAAAAGAGGGATATGGATGTGATTCCAGCTTCTCTAATGGAGCTGCATCAAAGGATTCCTGCTGAGGGGGAAGGCAGGAGCGTCACTTCCAGTGCTATCAAAGCTCAGGAGAACCAAAACCTTGGCTTTTTTAAAAGCCTACAAACCACTGACCCTTCTCAATGTCCAGCCCAAACCCTGGAATTTCTTTAGCAATTAACTCCCCGGGAGTAGGAGCATTTGAGATGTAAAACCCTGAGAATATTTCCTGTGTAGTACAAAGCAGCTTGGAAATAACCACTATCCTGCTTTAATGCGGAGAACTCTCAGCTACAAGAATTCAGACCTGGGTAACTCTGTGTATTTAGGAGGAAACAGGGGAAGAAATTGAGTGGTGGAGCCCACAGTCTGCCAGGCAAAGGTCAGGCTTTGAAAGGGAGAAACAAACTTGCAGCAAGGTTTTCCAACAATGGGATTTTTTTCTTTTTTTTGGTAGCAACTGGGGAGGGAAAGAAGGAGTCAAAGTGATGGGAGTGATTAGGAAGGAAGACCTCTTCTGTCTGAGTCAGTCCCAAGCTAACATCCCAATATACATCCAAAATATCCCTTACATCAAGAGACATCTATAATCCAGGTGGAAGCCGCTCACTGCTTATTGCAGCCTTAAAAACAAAGGTTTGGTGCATCCCAGACACCAAGAGAGCTTGAAATTTTCATCAGGATGCCTGCTGGGGGTGGTTGGGTATTTTGATGCAAATCCTGCTGTGGTCGTCTCCAAGCCTTTGGCTCCTTTCATGCTTCCTGGTTGCAAATAAGCTGTCGGGGGGATAAATATTCCACACACACAGAGCTCATTCAGTTTTCTGCTCAGGGGCTACACCAGCTTCCAGTTTGGTCTGTTATTTAATGGAAGGGCAACAGTGTGAAACCTCCCCAGGCTAGGGAGGAGGACGAGCACAGCAAACCAGCTGCTCCTGAGATGCTATTTTTAGATTCTTCCATCTCTTCAGGTGGACAGAGAAAATCTGTCCCAAATTCCAGCATAACAGGAGCAAAGAACAACCTACAACCCTGAAACTTCTTTCTGAGTAAGGAAAAAAGTCAATTCCACCTTCCTCGCTTTACCTGAAGTCAAAGACTGCAAGGGAGAAAAAATTTGCCACAGAATATCCAGAGTTGGAAAGACCCTGCCAGGATCATGTTAAGGTCATACAGAGATTTATCAGTGCATGAAAAACCTGGCTTTTCAACTTGGCAATCACCAGATCTTGCTGGATGGCATCCTGCTCCTATCTTAATTCCCTAACATGGAAAAATTAACTTTAGGAAGTAGTGTCTACATCCCTGATCAGTCCCTACAGCCACAAATCACAGGATCCCAGAGTGGTTTGAGTTGGAAGGGATCTTAAAGTTCGTCTCATTCCACCCCCTGCCATGGGCAGGGACACCTTCCACTGTCCCAGGTTGCTCCAAGCCCTGTCCAATCCAGCTTTGGACACTTCCAGGGATGGGACATCCAATGCTCCTCTGGACAATCTGTGTCAGGGCCTCACGGGGATGAATTTTTTCCCAATATCCCATCAAAATCACCCTCCCTCAGCTTAAAGCCATTTTGAGTGTGACCACGTTTCCCTCCTGCAGGGCCAAGGCTTGAACACCACCTGGATGTGTGGTCCTTTGTGCTTTGAACATGGATCCTGCTGGAAAATGTGATTTTAGTCAGGAATAGTTCAGGGTGCTTCCAGTGGGAGCATTTTACAGTTGAGGTACAGACACAAGAAAGTATGTGTCACATGGAATAAATTTTATGGAATAAACTGGAAAAGAAAATATGGAAAAATCCATGTTTATTCCCCAAGGAAGGGCAATTCTTTATTATTGTACTCCGAGGCTCAACTTAGTTCAGCATTAGGAATGTGCTTTGGTTTCCAGCAAAACGACTGCAGTAAAACAATACCTGTGGCCAGTGCCACATTCCTGGGAAAGCCTGGAATATCAGCAAGATTCAGACCTGCCTGGCATTCCAGGCACTATCCTGGCTCCCACAATTACCTCTGACATACCAGCCCCACTCATTAGTGAGCTGATAGCAGTGGGGACACTCCAATCCCAGCGGGATGTGTATTAGGACTCCTCAATCACAGAATTAATTCCCAAACCTGTCTCCACTTAAAATTCCCTACAACTCCCTGGAATGAGGCTGTATCCAGGTGGGGGTCAGTCTCTTTTCCCAGGTAACAAGGGATAGGACAAGAGGAAATGTCCCCAAGTTGTGCCAGGGGAGGTTTGGGTTGGATATCAGGAAAAATTTCTTCACTGAAAGGGTTGTCAAGAGAGATGCGATACTGGATTTTGGAACAGGTGCCCAGGGAAATGGTGGAGTCACAATCCTGGGAGGAATTTTTAATTGTGGCACTTGGGGACACGGTTTAGTGGTGGGTTAATGGTTGGACTCGATGATCTTAGAGATCTTTTTCAACCTTAATGATTCTGTCAGTCCCCCACTATGTTTCCAGCTCTGCCAGTAACTATTCTGGGACAGTGAGCAAAGGACATTTTTTAAGTGTACACAGCACTAACATTTATCCCAAGTTTCCATGTGTCAGGATACTTAAAACACATGTGCTTGTACAAAACTTTGTGTCTTGGCTGAAAACCCCTTAAAAAGGGGGTTATAAAAATCATATTTTACCCTTGAAACTGGAGAAATTCTCAAGGGTAAATAAACGTGATGGTTGAATTTTCCACCCCTTTTCCTAAAGAGACGGAAGATCTGCTCCTTCATCCTGTTCTTATGTTGGTGTTTCCTTAAAATCTGACCATTTAGGAGTTCATGTGAAAGGTGCTCTGTGTTTAGTGTGATAGGGTAAGTGCACTGGAATACAGTGGGGATGGCATTTGCATTAAAATTAAAATCTAAATTGATCCCTAAAAATGGCCAGCGCCATTCCTAGGAATCCCCACAGGATGCCTGTCCTATGCAGACATTTAGTTCCAGTTTCATCAGCACTTTTCTGACCTTGGAGTTGAGGGAGGAGACAGGAACAGCAAGATTAGGACAAGCTTTGTATCCTGGAAAGGGCTGAGGACAATGGGACATGCTGCCAGGAGAGGTTGGGAAAATGCCAGGCTTGGAGAGAGACTTGGGAGCTTGACTTTGTGGTTGTTTATTTAAAAGGGAAATCAGAGAGAACAGCGATGCAGGCAGATGGAGCAAATGCAGGAAATATCCCTTCTACTCTGGGATGAGAAAGGGTTTAGGGGTATTCCAGGATCCTGATGACCTTGTTCATGCCCACAAGGCAACGAGCTTTCTGTGTTTGGATTAATGTCATGGAAAGGGTTGGGATAAGTCCAGGATGCTCTGCAATGCAAATGAAAGCCAGACTTAAGCTAAGGTCTGTTTTATCGCTGTCACCAGCAGAAACACTCCATCGTTTTATAACCTAAACATACATAAAAGAGAAAACGTTCTTTTGTTGTTCCTTTAATCCCTGTTATCTGCTCTTTGCCTTCTCAGGATGAGCTGAAGATGGGGCCTGAGTTCCAGCGGGGTCCTCAGTAGCAAATGGTAGAAAAAAGGGGTGGAAAAACCCTATTTATTTGACTTTGTATTGCTTTGGATGTTTTTTAAACCAATATCCACTCCTGACTTGCCAATCCTGCTCTGCACAAGCTCCCTCTCTCCCGTTACATCCAAGGGAAAAATCCCAACTTGAAAAAAATTCAGTCAATATGCAAAAGCCCCCTTCAGAGCCTCCTTCAGCAGCTCAAAGCTCTTTGATGCTGACAGCAGCAACTTTATTTCTATACAGATGCATCTCTGAAATGCTAAAATCTTCCCAATCTATAAACCCCTCCTGCAAACAGACCACAGATTATCTTTTACACTGGATTTAAGCATTTTTTTGGGTTTACAGCTGCGTCACACTGAAATAATTGCAAAAAAAAACCCCAGAGAGGTGACACTGAGTGAGACACATTGGGATTCTGGGCTAAGCAGGGTTCTTTGATCTGAACCTGTAGATCCACAGCCCCTCTCGCTCTGTTACACTGGACAGCCCATAATGACACCGTGCCACACACAGTAAAAGTAGGATTTGCTGGGATAACATCTCTGGAGCTTAGCACAGCAACGCTGTGAGGTCAGGACACCGACCAAAGGCTCTGTAATGCTCTGCTTCCCCCCCAAAAAAACCCCAAACCTCTGGTTCCATCACCCTCCGAGCTCTGCTCTTGCCTCTGAGGGAGTCCCATCAAAGTAAGCCCCACCAGTGCCACATTTGCCACATTGCAGGGGGTGCTGCATCCTGGATCTGTCTTAGGATCATGGAATCATTGAGGTTGGAAAAGACTTCCAAGATCACTGATCCAACTGTTAACCCAGCACTGCCAAGGCCACCACTGAACCATGTCCCCAAGTGACACACCTACATGGTTTTTGAACACTTCCAGGGTGGTGATTCCACCACTTCCCTGGGTAGCCTCTTCCAATGCTTGGCCACCCTTTCAGTGAAGAAACTTTTCCACATACCCAACCTGAACCTCTGCTGGTGCGACTGGAGCTGGTTCCTCTCGTTCTAGCACTTTTTACCTGGGAGAGAAGACCGACCCTCAGCTGGCTCCAACCTCCTGTCAGGGAGTTCTAGAGAGTAGAAGGTCCTCCCGATCCTCCTTTTCTCCAGGCTGAGCCCCCACAGCTCCCTCAGACTCTCCTCATCAGACTCCAAGGCTCCAGACCGTTCCCCATCTTTGTTGCCCTTCTCTCCCCAGCCCCTCAGTATCTTTCTTGTCACAAGGGGCTTTGATTACAAATCACCAAGAATTGTTATAATTCGCTCACCTTGCCTCTCTCCCGAGTGCAGGCAACCCCAAATTTAATTTCTTACTTCCAGCCTGGCTCCGCCACTTGTTTTTCCCTTCAGCTGGAGCTGATAGAATTCCTTGCAGCCTTTCAGTCCTTGCCCAGCTGGCTGAGACATGTGGAAGGTGCCATCTGCCTGCTCTTCCTTATTTTATTATCTACACCACTTATTACACAGGCTTCTGATATCTGTTTCCAGTCCCAGATCTCTGCCCCTCTGAAAGGCTGAAAGGTTCTTCCCTAAGTCTGTCTCCTTTAAAGGCCCCTTTTCCCTGGAACTTTGCTCCTATCGAGGAAAAACATGGATGTCACAGGATCACAGAATGGTTTAGGTTAGAAAAGACCACAAAAATCATCCAGTTCCACCCCCTGCCATGGCCAGGGACACCTTCCACCATCCCAGGTTGCTCCAAGTCCCATCCAGCCCGGCCTTGGACACTTCCAGGGATGGGGCAACCACAGCTTCTCTGGGCACCCTGTGCCAGGGGCTCAGCACCCTGACAGGGAAGAATTCCTTCCCAATATCCAAGCTAAACCCACTCTCTTTCAGGTTAAAGCCCTTTCCCCTTGTTGGTTGTCACAGTCTTGTCACTACATGCCCTTGCCAAAGTCCCTCTCCAGCTCCTATAGGGACTGAAAGGCCACCATAAGCTCAGCTTGGAGCTTTCTCTTCTCCAGGCTGAACAACCCAAATTTTCTCAGCCTCTCCTCATATGAGAGATGTTCCAGCTCTTGGAGAACCTTCATGGCCTTGCCTGGACTCACTCATTTGCATGTGCTCGTATCATGGGTGATCAGCTGTCACAAATAACCTACATTTGATTAGGCTCCAGTCCCTAAAATGTGCTCCCAACATCACAGCTTCAATCCCACTGCTGTGGCCATCCAAAATATCCCATCACTGCCACCCTGGCCTCTGCCTCAGCCCCACAATGGCGGGGAGATGCTTTTCCTCTTTCTGCCCGCTCCACTTTCCACCCAGATCTCCTCATGGTCAACCCAATTTCCAGATCCCACCTAAGAGCTGATGAATAGGGCACAAAGGGATGACCTGGAAGGGAATACCAAGAACAGACACAGGGCAGACAACACCATGGACAGACATGGGGACAGACATCCTCCTCCTGGGCTTCTGTGTGGTGCATGTGTTTGTTGCAATGTGCATGGATAGAAAATCAAGGAAAAGTGTTCAGGGAGTGCTCCTAAATTTCCTGCTGTTTCCCATGCTCCTGCTGGCACCAGAGGCCTTCTGGAAGTGTCTGACTAACCTTGCTGTCCGTTGTTGGAGACTCCTTCTCCTTCTCTGCGTGCTGGAGTTTTCTGTTCAGGTCCTGGAACATGTCTTGGTGACGTTTCCTTGTGTGCATGATTTTCTGGAGCAAACACAAAGGGCCCCAGGTCAGCAAACCCCATTCATTAGGAACATATCCTCCCCGCAGAGTCACATCATTAAATCCCAGCTCTGTCTCCCTGCAGGTGCCTAAAACACCTTCAGCATTTACTGAGGACCCACTGTAGCACTGCCTTTATTTTCAAGCCGAGATGGGGGGAGAAAGTGGAAAATCCTAATTTTTGACCTATAAAAAACCCTTAAACTTGCAACAATCAAATTTTTATACTGTAGAATTTGAGCTTGACTGTCAATGTCCTAGGAAGGTTTGCTGCCCTTCTTTAACTGATACCTGTCCCCATGCCCAGCCTCTCCTCAGTCTGTCACCTCTGTAAATGTATTCAGAGGTCACCCAAACATGTAGAATTCGGGTAATTTCATCAGAAACTGTTCCACAATCATATTTTCTTTTTAATTTGACCTGCCTGCATTTCACTTCTACCTTCTGCTGCCCAGAAGGAGAGGCAGGACAATTTCTAGAAGGACTTCACTCTGCATGTAAGAGCAGGTTGAATATGGATTTCCTGAGCTCTGCCAAGGGCTAGATAATTGGAGACGGTGGCTCAAAAAATTTGGGACCAACATTCAGAAAGGGATGTACTCACCTCAAAATCTAACTCTGCGTACCGGGATTTCCGCCTCTGGGTATTCAGGAGAGAAAGAGATAGGTGAAGGTTAGTAAGGGGTTAAAACAGGGAGAATCCTTATCCTTTTCCTTCTTCCTGCACCTTTAACATGTTTCTCTGGCTCTTCATGATGGGAAATGCCAAATACTTAGAATTATTGAATCATTTAGGTTGGAAGGGATCTTAAAGATCAACCAGTTCCAGCCTCCTGCCATGGACGGGGACACCTTCCACTAGACCAGGTTGCTCCAAGCCCTGTCCAGCCTGGATCACTGGGGTTTTCTCAGCTGTATCATGACTGAAACCATCAAAAAGGGAAATAGAGCAGAGGATATAAAGGGGAAAAGGTAAGGCAGACCATGTGCCTGGCATCAAAATGAACAGTCCTTGAGAAATTAACTTTTTTTTTGACTTTGCAGCACCTGTAGGGCTAAAGACAGCTGATCCAGCAAGGGAAGGTGTCTGTGGAAGTTGTGACATCACATTCCAAAATATGTTCCCATGGCAGTGGTCCCTCAGGGTAATCTGACACTGGCATTGCATCCTGGCCTGCATTTTCCCTAAAGTTCTTCTTGTCAACCCCCTGGAGTCGCTGGATGGAGGGCAGACACCACCCTGGGCTGAGAACAACACCACAATTCCCACGCTCACCTCCAAGGAGCTCATGGAGAGGGTGGAAACGGTCTCACTCTTGGACACCACGCCCGAGTTCCCTGAGTCACCCGTGTCACACAGGCTGTTGGGAATCTGTGACTCGTTGGAGATGTTCTGTGGAGCCAGCTGCTGCTGCTGCTGGATCATGGAGGAACCCTGCGCCTCACTGCATGCCATGGTCACCGGCTCCCGCGGGGGACTCTTGACCACGAAGCCGGGGTCGGTGGCCATGCTGAGGTGGATGAGCCGTGTCTGAGGCATCTGGTCGATGTTGATGCTGTATTTGCTCTCATCTTTGGGTTTGGCCCTCAAGGTGGATGTGTTGGTGGGCAGGATCACGTAGCTGGTGTCCAGGGTCTGCTCTTGCGCCCGGGAGAGCTCCGAGTCCAACTTCTTGAAGATGTCCCCGTCGCAGATGTAGATGGATTTTGGCGGCTGGTTCTTGTCCTTCTTCAGGGTGAGGGAGTGGTTGCTAAACTCGTTCAGGTTGATGGCCCCCAGGTAGTGTGGGGAGCCCTGAAGGTGCATCTTGGAGACGTTGGCTGGAAGACTATTGAAGTTGGATGAGCCTTTCTGGTGGTTGAGTTTCAGTTTCTCTTCGTCGGGCAGCGACGGGCGCTTCAGGGTCCCTGTGATGGTTGAGGTTCTGCACGTGGTGATGTCTTTGTTCAGCACTGGGGAGACAGAAAAATGTCCTCAGCACCTCACCTGGCGTTTTGTTCACACATCAAGACACCTCCCACAGTCACTCCCCACCAGCACCTCTCCCAAAGAGGCACAGTCGTGTTTAACATTATTTCTGTTTTTAAAATCCAGGATACTGAAGGCAGAACTAAAGCCAGGCAGGAAAAAATTCCTTATTTTGGGATAATTCTCTGTGATGTGAATTTTCCAGCACAACCATGGCCAAAACTCCCATCTAGGCCAACATATTGATAACAATACACTGAAAAACAAAGACATTTTTAGGTATTTAGTACATCTAGTATGTGCATGAAATCTATATATTATTAACCTGTGGAGGTTAAAATAAAGGGTTGCTTTCTTGTAAAAAAAATTATTTTGATTCAGAAAATAGCTGAAATACAACATTATCAATGATTCAGATGATCATAAAATCATCAAATGCCCTGGGCTGGAAGAGACTTTAAAAGATCATTGAGTTCCAGCCCCCTTCAATTTTTTTTTTTTTAATTAACTCACTAAAATACTTCAGGTTGCTCTTTTCCCTTAACAGTTCCAGTGTTACTAAATAGGTATTTTGAAACACACCATATTTTGTTATGAAATCCAAACTGTTCTCCAAAAATTTTTACATTCCAGTATTCATGGCAAGGCTTTGTGAGAGCTCATTATTTGGCTATTTTCAATTTCTCTTCAGGAAAGCAAGTGGCAACAGGAATATTCCTTTAAAAAAGAGGAGAACCTTGAACTGAGGAGGAGGTGAACAAGTCACAAAGGACATTTGGACACTCATTCCCACACAACACTGTCCACAAAAAACCATCTGCCCCTTTTCCAGGCATAATAATCTATGGTTCAGTTGATTTCAGGCTGCAACAAAGATCTTGGGAAAATAAGGACATCAACCTGGATGTCTCCATTGGGTGAAAAAATCAGAAAATCATGAAAATCAGACTGTGGGGCAGGGACAAAGTGTTGTGAGGGCTACTTACCCACAATTTCAGCACAGGAAAAGAGAAATAAATGCATGTTCCCCTTTCACCCATCTCAGGAAGAAATAAAAATGGGTAAATGGATCTTTTTAGGACTAGGGAGGAGGATTTTTGGGGTAAGCTGACATTATTCAGCTGTTCCATGTGGGACAGGGGTGGGACATGGGCATCCCATGGCACTGAGGACGCACTGATTTTCCTACTGGATCAGAGTGGGAGTGAGGGAAGACCAAAGCTCCCCCCCAAGACTACAGAGCAGGCAAGGCAGGATGAGCAGGGCACCAAGGAGAGTAAAAAGAACTTGTAAAAAGCTTTTAAAGCTGAAAAGTCTGGGTGCAGCCACAGCAGCCACGATCATCTTGGCATCGCTGGGATAAATCAGAGCAAGTCAAACCCTTCCCCTGGGAGTCCCAGCAAGGTTTATCGATCCAGGCTCTTCTCCATGCTTACATCAGCTGCAGAAAATAGGTTTGGAGAGGTTTCCACTTGGCAATCTCCAAGCATGGAGCAGAGTGAGCTTTCAACACCGAGCCCTGGACCTGTCCTACCAGGGGATCTACGTGAGGGGGTTATGAGTGGTGTCAGCCACATCTCCAATCCATCACAAGAGGGCAGATGGTGCCTCCAGGAGAAATGATGGCCAAAAACCATTGGACAAGTTCCTGGGTTTTATTATTCAATAAGCAGAGTGCATGGGATGGTGCACTACTCCGAAAGGTCTCTGAAATGGGGTTTATTATTAACCACTTATATTGGCTCACTCTAGTGGAATTTTATGAGAGGAGGAGAATCTCTCCAGGCAGACATCAACAAACAAATTGTAGAGTTGGATGCTGGCAGAGGAGGGGAAGCTTAGGCTGTTGGCAAGCTGCTGATCCAGGGGCTCCTGCCCTGAAATCTCAAACAAATCAGCTCCTTCCCTTCCTCTGGGAAACTCAATTTGGGATTAAGAGGTGTGGTGGCAGATCCAGAAAGGGGTCTGCTGGGGTTTACAGCTGACTCTGCCTGGTGAATGTTCACTGACCATCCCCTCGACCTAGACATGGCCTCACACACACGTTTTTCACACGTGATTTTTTGGGACTGAGATATTTGGTATCAAAAGAGAAGGAGGGAGACAAATGAGAAGAGGCTGACAGCTCGAAATTAGATTAGAGAGCGTGAGACAGAGAAACAGAAAAAAAAATTGGACAGACCCTGAAAAGAGATAAATGGACAGAAAGAGACCATGAAATAAGATATCACAGGGGTAAGTGAGATAAATATACTGTGACTGTGATAAGCACAGGGAGAGGGAGTGAGGAAGAGAGAAGGACAGGAAAAGATAAATAAGATATAGATAGATATTAGACAGATAAATGATAGTGACAGTGACAGACAATACACAGAAACACGGTGACAGGGACAAATGTTGACAGATAGAAATACATAAATAACAGATACAGCAAGACAGACAGCTGAGGACAGAGATAAATAAGTGATTGCGAGACAGAATGCAAGAGATGAATTATAGATAAATACATTAGAAGCAGATAAATAAATGATAGATGAGATAAAGAAAACGATAAATGAAAAGGACAGGTAGGTGTTTATAGAAAGAGAGAAGAGGAGAGAAAGAAAAAGCCAAGGCAGGGAAAGAAGGAGAGAAGGAAGGAAGACAAGAAAAAAGGAAAGAAGGAACACAAGAAAGAAAGAAAGATCAATAAAAAAAGAGAGAAAAGCTTTGTCATAATGGTAACTGAACACAGAGTGTGTCCTTGGCTTGGGAAGATCCTGGTTTGGAAGATATGAATTATGCAAGGTCCAAGCAAGCTGGTATTTCTCTTGCTTGGGAGAGGGGAGAAGTCTCGGAGGGCAAATGAAAGCCTCAATATCTACAAAGGGTAAGAAAAATAACCTCAGCCAAAATGTCAGGCATGCCAGGACCAGGAGAGGATGAGACCTGTAGAGAGGAATGGGCAGCCAGGGAGAATCCAGGCAGCACAGACACCCCTGGGATTATTGGGGAAAAGGGGCTGTCAACTCATGCACATCCTCAGGATTCAAAGGAACCTGTGTGACGAACACACAGCAGAAAGGAGCAGGCAGAGGAGGAGAGACCCAACCACTTCCAGGTGCCCCAAAGAGTGCTTGGAGCCATCTGGAGTGGTGGGAAGGCTCTCCAGATTCCAGACTTTCCACAAAGACACCCTTGCTATGCCCAGAGCTGCCTGAGGCTGGTGTGACCCCCTTGGGCAGGGGTTGCTGGAACAAAGAAGGATCACAGCAGGAAGAGATGGATCCCATCTCTTCTTCATTGACACTCTTCTCTGCCACCATGTTACACGGCAAAAATAATTCCTCAGAGGCAAGGCTTGATCTAAGTTAAAAGGCCAAAAGAGCTTCAGGAAAATAGGAAAAGCAAAGGGAGAATTCGGGGTGTTGCTTTCTTTTGGCCGGGGTTGAAAGAAGGGCAACCCAATGCGAGGACATGCAAGGCACTGAGACACACACAAAGGAAACAGAAAGGGAAAAAAAATGGCCTAGTTCAATCCCCAAACCAGGTCACTTGCTGATTCTCACCTGTGATGTGCTCACCTGATCTACAAGCCATGTCCACGTCCTTCTCGAAATCGGTCTGAAAGACACAGAACACAGAGGACGTGGTCAAAAGGGGGTGGCGGAGGACAGGAAAGCTCGGAAAATGCAAAACTCCCCACTTTAATTAGTGAGGTGGGCACAGCCTTTGCCAGGAGAGCAGAGGTGAGAGGTTTTGCTTGGATTTTCAAACAAGGAAAGCACACCACGTTTTTCCACCTGTTGGCTTTTGAATTTTATCACTGATAAACCGAGAACATTGCGTTTCAATTGGGGTTCATCTGCTCATCCATTCACTTATTCCTGGGCTGCAGATTAAAGTATCCCCCTGGAAGATGTTTATTCACACTTCTAAAAAAAGAAGGGAGCAGGTTCCTGGCCTGAACTGTCTTGGATATGTCACTCCACACATAATTTTAAATGGATTCCCCTCCATTTATTAAAGAGATCTGGGGATCCTGCTGGGAACACCCCATCCCCACTGGACTTTCTTGTGATCTGTCACCAGGTCACATGAAGCGGGAACAAGTCTCTGTTTCTGAAACTCTTTAACGTATAAAATCAATGGCTCCCGCAGGCACAAAGGCTGAATAACTTTTTCAAGTGGTCTGCACAGCCAAAGAAAACTCCTTTCTTCTCCCAGTAGGAGTTAATCCTTTTTCTGAAGCTTTGAGCAGATAACATTTCAAATAACTGGATAAACTGAGTCACAGCGGGCCGTGAGCTTTCATGGAGTATGGGAAAGCTGCAGAGTGGCAAAAGGTAGAAGAGTTCACTGATTATTTCTGGTATCATTTCAGAAAGACACTTAACATAATTGTATTAATGTGATGAAATGAAATCCATTTGAATACTGTGAAGAATGTGGGAGAAATCCCCATCCCCCTGGGATAAACACTTTAATATCAGCAGGTTGAGAGCCAAGAGTTTTTGAACTATCTCAACCTTCCTGATGTTAATTTCCCAGTAAATTCTTTGGGATATCAAAAAAATCAAAAAAGAACAGAAGAGAAATACGACTGAAGTAACATTAGAATGGGCAAATGGGATGACACAGAAAAATATAATCTCATTTTCGTGATAGGAGTCCCAGAAAATGCAGCTTAACAGCCTGCACTAGTTCTGCTGATAAATAAATGAAAGACAGGTTTATATTTAATACCAGTCAACAAGATTTTGTGGGGAAAACAGTTCTACTCAGCTAAGCTCCTTTTCACTAGTTGGGCAGATTTGGAGATTAATGGAACAGGTAACAGCAAAAATGCTGTATTTTGATTTCTTTGGTGATTTTACAAGAAAATAACATTGCGCCCCTCTAAAAATATCAGTAAGGAGTCATCGCTCACAGCCAGATTCCACAGCTTTTTGGGCTGGAATGTGAGGAAGGTGATTGTAAGCTCCCTGCTCCTCCACACACCCATCAGCAGCGCAGGAGGAAATGCAGCATTGCTAAAAACTTGTGGCTGAGATGGAATTTTGCATGGTGGCTGATAATGAATGGAAAACGTGGAGTTGTACAGAGATACAAAACCCTGAAACTTGGGATGGCGACAACAGACTGACAAATACAGGACCCACTTTTTTTCAGGATGCTGAGAATCTGAAGTTATATAAATAATTTGAAGGCATGCGATTTACAGGAGGAGAATAAAAAAGCTCTGGGTGTTAATTTATGGAAAGGAAGATTGAGACTGGGTGTGATGATGGTGTCTATTATTGAAGAAGCCAAAGCACCAGGCATGCAAGGGGCTCTCTAATTACCCACAATTAGGCAGAGCGAGAACCTGGCTGAAAATGAGAAGACTCCGCATTTAAATGAGAAATGAGGCTCCTGTTTTTAGCAAACACCACTGAGGTGTGGTGGAATTAAATCTCTCAGGATTGTGCTGTTTGAAATGAGGCCTCGTACCCAGGCACAAACTGCCCAGTACAGGAGTGACTGGAAAAAAACCATCACTGGGTTGTGCTGTAGTTCTAATATTAACCAGGAACTGTTGGAAGTTGCTAACATCCTCCGATTCTCCTGTTATCTTTATCTTAAGACCAGAAATTAAATGTTTCTTGCATCAAATCACAACAGTGGAGCAGATGCAGGACAAAGCCCCACAGTTTATTCCTTTACTGTTTGTAAAGGACTTACACAACAGGACCACGATTTACAGAGCTTAAACTATTGCCAGTAAAGCAAAATGTGCTTTTGAGAGAAAAAAAAATCCCTCTGAGACAGCATTTTTATGATAATAGCCCCACAGACTGTGATTAAAACAGTATTAAACTACTGCTTCCTAGCTCCAGCCAGGACAAAGCAGCTTGATGGGGATGAAAAGGTCTGGAAGACCTGGGAGGTTTATTTTGGCTCTTTATTTTTCTGAGAAAGAAAAGATCTCACCAAGATGTCTGCTAAACCTGGTGTGCAAGTTTCAGAACCTTAAAATTACAATGCAACACCCCAGATTTGTGTGGAAAAGTCTATTTTAAGTGCTGTGTTTGCTCAAGCAAAAGTTTAAAGGAAATAAGAGCGGTGATTTCAGGATCTGTGATGGACAGAGCCCTGTGCTTGTCAGTTATGAGTTAAAAATTCCCATAAATCCCCTAATAACAGGGGAGGTGGGAGGTTTCCCTACCATGAGCTGAGCATGTCCATTCTGAAACGACCCCCCTGAGTCTCCATTCCCTTCCTCCTGACGATCCACAACCCGGCACTTCACAGCATCCTGGACCTGCAGGAACAGATTGGCAAAGGTCAGACTGACCAAAGCACACTAAATTCTGCTAAAATCAAAAATAAAAATAGCCCTCGTTAGATCAAAAGGACACCGACCCCGCTTTAGCAGCATCCAGGCATTTCCTTCACATGGTTTATGTGTTACATATTTCACACACTGAAGAGCAACTCAGAGGTTTTCCAGCAATCCTGGGTCACTGCTTAGGTCGCTTCTATTTGCTTGATTTATACAGTGAGGAATAAAAATGTTCTTTATTTTGCAGCTTGCAATATGTTTACAACGGATGCTCCTGCATTAATCACTGGATTGGTGTCTACAAAGTCTGATTGTGATCCTGTAATATAAATCTGATCCCAGACTCACTGAAATAATTGGGAAAAGAAAAAAAATCCCAGTGACTGCAATGGGAGTTAAAGGCATGCTCATATTCATAATGCAATTAGTGGAAGGAGTCTCAGCCAAGCCAGTGGTGTAATTCCATTGATTTCATTGGCCTGACATAAGAAATTAATCTGTTTTACTTAATTTAAAGGAACTGTAAGAAGATAAAATGAAAAAGAAAAAGCCCCTTCCTGTCTCTGTTATTAATAGTCTCTCCACTCAGCAGGATGAAAGGAATAAAAAAAAATAAAAGATTCATCCTTTTCTTCCCTGATATAATTCACCATTTTAAATCTCCACGGGGAAGCTGAAGAGAATTTCCTCAATTTCCTTGCTTGATTATTGCTGGCTGTACTTCCTAGCTGGGATATCAAGGTGTTAATGCCAGCACAGATTTCATCCTGTAAATCTCAGTGCATTTTGCCCCTGTTGAAATCAAACAAATGGCTTCTTTAATGTGGCAGTTTTGGAGGTGGGGTGCGAACATTCTGGAAATGTGAATTTTGGTGGTAAACAAGCAAAGCCTGACATGTTATCCCATCTCAGGCTGCCCACCAAATTCCACTCTGCTTCACCCCTCCTTTCCTTTGACCAAAAATGTCATGGACATTTTTGTGGTCATCATCTCCCCAAAGGCAAAATTTGTAGGGTTAGAGGAGTTACCATGCTGGCTGGACACTTCTCCAGGTGATTTTTATGGGAAAGAATGTTGATTATATAAAAGATAACGACTTGTCCCTCTCACCTCCCTCCTGAGGATGCAATGGACCATCACGATGACAAATCCCTCCAAGGAGTCGAAGACGGCAAAAAGGATCTGGAAGAGCGCCGAGCGCCGGTCAGTGATGGCCAGCACTGCAGACATCCAGGTGAGAGCCAGCAGAGGCAGGACCACACAGGAGCTCCAGAGGGAAGCCCTGTCAAGGGAGAGGGAAAGAGAGCTCAGCTCCACCTCACCCACTTCCAGGTGGGGTTCTCATTCAGCCTCCAGATCCCACCAGGCTTCTCCAGCCAACATCTCCGTGTGGGAGACCTTTCCTAAGCCCCTCTCCCAGGGAAGCAAGAAGAGGCTTTGCACTCACTCTACCCAAACAGGGGGGACAACTTCCCAATGGTGCAGTCATGCATAAAACCAGAGGTGGGGAGGAAGGATGCAGATCCCTCCCTCCCCCTTCCCCGCCCTTCCCACTCTGCCCCTAATCCACCACCACGGCTTTTCCCAAGGGAAGGAGACAAAATACAATCACTGCAGGTTGCCAAGGGGAAGGGGAACAGTTGCAGCAGAGACTGGTCTGTCACGATGGCTGTCGGCACTCAGGTCACAGACACTTGGACTTCCACAGCACATGGAAGACACCAACACTGGGACGTGTCACGCTTTCGAGTGACTCGAACGGACAAGCAGAGAGCTGATGTGCAGACTGAAATATTTGTACTGCTCCTTTACTCTACAGCTGATGGTCCCTACAACACTGAGAACTAAAACCCGACCTAATTTCCCTGTGGTCAGAAAATTTTCCGCTTTCTTGTGCGATCTCCCCAGCTGATGCTTTGGAAAAAAAGCTTTTTGTTCCGTGTTTGACAATTCTTGTAAGGAAGTTTATTCCTGTGTGGACATTAACTTGAGATTCAAGCCACATCTCCATTCACAAGACAGAAAACCAGACAAAACGAGTTTTCTGTGATGCAAGTGCTGCCCCAGGAACCTCCACTTTAGCTGGGAATGATGGCCCTGCAAATGGGAATGCAGCTCTTCTCCCAGGGACTCTTCAGGCATCCATCTCTCCAACCAGAAAAAAAGATCCCAAACAGTTTTAACAGCTGACTAGGGAGACTTTAAGCTGTCACTCATCCCTTATATTTGGCACCAAGAATATGAGGAGAATTTCTCTGTGGGCTTTTACCTAACAAACCAGAGCAGACCTTGAATAAAAAGTGGAGCTACAAGAAAATCTCCAAATACAAACAAATACAGGCGAGACAAGAAATTACAGGACAGATACCATGACACACGTTTTGCAGTACTTACATGGGACTTGCTTACCATTTCCTGATCTATGACCAAGGGTTTAATGTTTACTTGCTGGTTACCTCACAGACCCCAGTGAGAGTTTTCCCTGAACAAAGCTGGAGTTTGGATACAGGTTTGGACATCAGGATAGAACGCCCTGGCTTCATTAAGAGTTTTTCAAGGATTGTTACATCAGTTCTGCAATGACCACACACTGAAGTGACAGTTTATTTTTATAGTCAGAATGAGACCCTGATTACAAATATTCCTACGCCCTGTCCACACTCGGATGTGTTCCCTCATGGTATTATTAAGGAATTAATTTACCTAAGGGAGCAGGGAAATGGAATCTTTTTTTTTTAAATTAGAACAAGCATTGTGAGACCTCTGTGTAAGGTAGAGGCCATGATATAATCTGATACCTTGTAATTTTATCTTGGACAGCAAATGCTGTTCCTTAATGCCCAATAAGAACTATGATTTCAAAGTATTAAAAAACACCCAAAAAAACCAGCAGACAGCCCGCAACCAAACAACTCCTAAACAGAAATTGCTTATTCCAATTCTCTGGAATCTGCCTCATTACACTGAAATCTCTCTTTTCTGTCATTTGTGGTAGTGCCTTCATATATCTGACCAGGCAGCAAGTGCATGAAAGACAAAATCAGAGAGGCCAAATGAAAAGTAAGATCTGGTTGATAAGGAACCTCTCTAGATGTGTCTTCCATGCAAGTATCAGCAAACACAACATGGCTGAGTAGGTGGAATAATTCCAGCAGCAAGGGGAAACCATAAAGTTCAATAAAAGCTGCTGGAAAAGGTCTGTAAGAGACAACTCTGCTTCCTGGAACTATCTGGTCTTCCAGAACACTCTTGGTGCACCCACTCTGTGGATGCTCCTGCCACCAATGTGCAACAGGAGACCTGGCAACCACACCTGAGAATGGATCTGAGCCAGGTCTGAACCAAACATCTAAACCTGGGTGGGTTTTCCATTCCTGGAAAGATCTGCAAACTCATAAAGACAATGATCTGGAGCCAAGATTTAGATGTGGATTTGGGGTGGTAAGGGATGCTGCTGAGAAGGTAAATTATATGTAAATTATGTTTCTGTTCAGTAAATGGTCAGATTTGAATCCACTGGCTTAAAAAAACCTGCTTTAAAAAGGAATTATTTGAGTCAATTTGCTCTGCCCTTCCAACCAGATGATGAAAACATCATCTGCCCTTCCAGCTCAGCCAATGACCACATGTTCAGCCGGAACAAATCAGGATTTTCCCGAGTTGTGCTGACTTACACCAGCTCGCAGTTCTGCTCTCTTTGTGATTCACCTTCCAGATGCCTTCTCAACAGCATTCATCCCTTACAAAATTGATGGAAATGCTGCTTGCCACTTAAATGCACCATCTTTATTCTCAGGCAGCAGATGGCAACAGGTCACAGGAAATGGAATTTACTCTAATTTCACTTGCAGGGCTCTGCTTAGATCTTTGAAATATTAAACTCCAAATTAAAAGGTCCATTAAAGAAATCAGGTAAAGACTGGAATTTCAGGTGAAAACACATGGGAAGATAAGTGGGTTTTGTGTGAGACTGCCCTTAATTCTACTTGCTGTGAGCTGAATTCATAGCAGGACTCATATTTCTGCCACCCTCCCACCTGTCCCTTCTTTAGGAGGCACAGTGAATCCTTGAAAGATCCCAGAATTACTTACAGGACCTAAGAAACATCACATTAGGGTGCTTATCATGAGATGTGATATGATCAATCATTATACAGTGACATTGTGACCACCTAATGGCTTTTCGTGGATTAGCCATGATCAATAAATCCATGATTTTTCTTGCTTGGGACAAAGGAATTAGCAGGCAGATCCTCCTATTTATCCCATTTATGACAGCCCTTAGGATGAGTGACAGCAGCATCCAGGGAAGATCATTACAGCATGCTCAGGAAGCAGGATGCTGGTTTGTGGTGTGGTGACCCTGACATGTCAGTGTCACTCAGCAGGACAGCCGTGGTGTCACAGCTGTGGTGCAGAGGAAGGGGGATAATTTGGGATATGGCATTGCCACAGTGCAACCAGACTTAACTGCAAGGATGTGTGACAGCATGGCCACACTATGGCACCGTCCTCAGCTTTGTCACAGAATCACTGAGGTTGGAAAAGACCTCTAAGATCGAGTCCAACTCTTGTCCCAGCACTGCAAAACCATGTCCCCAAGGGCCATGTCTACACAGCTTTTAAATCCCTCCAAGGATGGGGACTCTACCACCTCCCTGAGCAGCCTGTTCCAATGCTTGATCATCCTTTCAGTGAAGAAGTTTTCCCCAATATCCAACCTGAACCTCCTCTGGTGTAACTTGAGGCCATTTCCTTTTGTTCTGTCGCTTGATAGGAGAAGAGCCCAACTCCAACCCGGCTCCAACCTCCTTTCAGGGCGTGATAAGGTCCTCCCAATCCTCTTTTTCTCCAGGACAAACAATCCCAGCTCCCTCAGCTACTCCTAACATGCTCTAGAACATGGGATCTACCATAGGAAGCACCCAGCCTTATGAAAGCACACAGCAGACCCTGCTCTGGCAGCAAGGATTTGGCCAAAATGACAAAATCCAGCTGTGGTTTTGTCCTTTCTGTAGCTGGAAGCACTGAGAGTCTTTGTCTTTGGAAAAGAAGCAGAATAAAGGGATTGCACTTAGAGGAAAGCGATGGAAAGAGCAAAAAGAATGGGTTTGGAGATAAAAGATCTGCATGGAGAAAGATGAAGAGCCCTGCCCCGAGAAAAGGCGAGTGCAGGGGGACGCACAGGATATGCCAATAAAGACGTAAAGGGCCATTAGAAAGGGCAAGGTGATCAATTCTTGTCATTACTCAGCCCTGACAGAGCAGCAGCAACGTAAGTTAAAGAAGCAGCAGAAGGAAACAATCTCTTTATAATTCAAAACCTGCTCCTGGAGAGGAGCTCTGAAAAGGGAATTGGACTCATAATGGATGGCTCCATAACACCAGTGGTTCTGCTGCAGGAAAATCACAGTGCAGGGATGTGCTTTATTTATTCTCTCATGCTTTTCTGCTCCTCTGACTTGCATTCACAGAATTACAGAATCATGGAATGGTTTGGGCTGGAAGGGACCTTAAAAATCATCTAATTCCACCCCACTGCCATGGGCAGGGACACTTTTCACTAGACCAGGCTGCTTACAGCTCTATCCAACCTGGCCTTAAATGCTTTTTAAACACTTAAACACTGTTCCTCCCAAAAGCAAGAGTGTTGTCCCAATTTTAGGGACACTTTCAGAGCAAATCCCTGTAACTCAATGCCCATATAACCAAGACAGGAGACCTGTAACTAGAAAAGAGGGGGAACTCTGCTTGCTCTTCCCATGCACAGGGAAAAAAGAAACACCTGCTGTGATTTTTATTTTTCCCAAAAAGATGATTAGACTCCCAGTAGCTGCAATATAAATAATAAAATTAGGGGAACAGGAAATCAAATGCCTCTAAACTGCCCCGAGCAGCCTGATCTAGCGGAAAGTGTTCATAGTGGGGGGGTTGGAATGAGATGAACTTTAGGGTCCCTCCCAACCCAAAGCATTCTGTGATGATTTTATAACACATGAGACAGGCAGGTGGGACCAGACTTCTTCATTATTCACCTTTAATAAAGGAAGGTGTTCTCTGAAAGTCCAACAAGGACTTGCAGGATCCAGGTTTATCCCCAGGTAAGGATAGGATTTCAAATTCCTTGAACCATGAGAACAACACTCTCCTGAGGAACAGTCTCCTTCCTAAAACCAGCCAAGCATGGAAGTATTGATTCACATTAGTGCTGGAATTACAACACAGGCAGAAAATTTGACAACTAAGACTCCCTAAAAGGATGTTGAGCCAAGAAAAAGGACAAAATCCATAGATGGGAGATCTGACATGTGAATGCCTAAGGATTTAAGAGGGATGATGATGAGAAGGGTCACGAGGAAGCCCTGATATTGGCTCTTGGGTGGGGTGCCTGGAAAAATGTACTGTGCCAGGGCTTTAATCTTGGGCCAATCTCTTCCCACTGGTCAGAGCCTGATAGTTCATATTTCCAATGAGCTGCTTAGCAGGAATTCATAAAATCATGGAATGGTTTGGGTTGGAAGGGACCTTAAAGGTCATTTAGTTCCAACCCCCTGCCATGGGCAGGGACACCTTCCACTAGAGCAGGTTGCTCCAAGCCCCATCCAAGCTGGCCTTGAAGACTTCCAGGGATGGGACATCAACCTCCACCCATCCATCCATCCACCCATCCATCCACCCGTCCATCCATCCGTCCATCCATCCATCCACCCATCCATCCATCCACCCACCCACCCATCCATCCACCCATCCACCCATCCATCCACCCATCCATCCGTCCACCCATCCACCCATCCATCCACCCATCCATCCATCCATCCATCCATCCATCCACCCACCCACCCATCCATCCACCCACTCCCCATCCATCCACCCATCCATCCGTCCACCATCCATCCATCCATCCATCCATCCATCCATCACCCACCCATCCATCCATCCATCCACCCATCCATCCATCCATCCATCCACCCATCCATCCATGCATGCATCCAGCCATCCATCCATCCATCCATCCATCCATCCCTCAGCACTCCCTGGCTCTAAGAAAGCCCCTGAGATGCATTTCCCATCTCAGATAAAATAATTTTCACAGGTAGAAAAGACAAATTAATTATAAAGCAACATCTCCCAGGCTGAGGGTGCCCTACAGGCAGCAATAAACAGGAGGAAATGTGGGAACAGAGGTCTTCCTATGGAAAAACCTGCTCAGCATCTTCAGCACAGCCTAAAGGGAAGGATTTATTTAACCCACACCTGCCAAGTCAAGCTAACCCCTAACAGGTCACAGATATCCAAAGATTTCCATTTATCACTCCCAGGTCAAGAAATCACAATTTCCAGTATTTTTCTACTTCTGCCACTTTTCTCTCCCATTAGTTCACTCTGTTCTCCCTCCCTTACACATCCCCTTATCTGACCACAGATATCACCACAAAGATTTCCAAAAGCCAAGAAAAATGGGCTAAAGGATCAATTTCTCATTCCATGCTATCCCAGAAACTTCTGGAACCCATGAGAGGGAAGCTGGAAAGGGCATGAGCAACCCAGCAGGAACAAGGCAGGAACACCCTTGATGTGTTCTCCACCAAAAATTTATGGCTCAGTCCAGGCCAGAGAGGACCCAGGAATCCTCATGGCCTTTAATCCACATTTCAAGACTCCAAAACTGAACAGCAAAGCTGCTCCAAAGTCTGGGAGGATGGAGCCCAGCAGAAGGGTGGCAATGGCACGAAGCATAATCAGGGCCTGGCCTTTTGGAAAACCTCACTTACAATAAATTTGGAGGAGAAAAAGCAGGAACAGTTCAGCTGCAGGATGAAGTGGATGTCAAGGGGAAATGAGTGAAATTATTCGTGTATTCCTCAGTGTTCCCTTTGCAAGGAGAAGAGCATGGGACACTTGAGGACAAACAACAAAATTGATACTGGACCCTGTCATCTGAGGTATCCAATCTGCTGGGAAACAAAACATTAAAAAATCCTCTTAACAAGAGCCCTCCAATTTCTATCAATCCACTTAAATTAAAGAAGCAGGATGAATAGGAGATCTGGCTTTCACATCCCTTTTTTTCCCCTCATTTGGAGATGAATCAGAATTTGTGATTTATCACAGACCAATGTCAGACACTATAGGAGAGGGACTTGAGACTCTTTAACTTTTAAAATTAATTTACTATGAACAGAAAGCCTCTTCTATTTAAGAGTCTAATTTATTAATAGTAAATCTTCTGCTGGTTTAACATTCCTCTGCAGTTACAGGAATCCAAAAAGCAGTGAGCTGCTCATTCCAGACTTGTGGTACATGCGTCTGGACCAATTCCATGTCACCATCTCAGCTGGGCACTGCTGAAAAAGGTGAATAAATGACCTTAGCAGTGAAAAATAAATCAGATTTTGTTCGGTTTTTCATTTCACTGAGAAAACCACAGAATCATAGAACCGTTTGGGTTAGAAGGGGCCTTAAAGAACATCTCATTCCAACCCCCTGCCATGAGCAGTGACACCTTCCAGGTGCACTTGAGCTTTGATTTTCTTTTATCTTTCTACATTTTGAGATCTGGCACTCGGCTGCCTCTTTTAGTTCAGATTAATTAAAGGTAGGAATTTTTGAACTGCGAATGATCTGAGACTGTTTCCTTCACACGTTTTGCATGTATTAATTTAGACATCAAAACCAAAGTGTAGCATCACTTGCGTGTGATACAGATAATAAAATTTCCAAAAGGGAAGGAAGAAAGACAAACCTTCCCTCATCGCTCTCCCTCCAACCTTAACCTTTGGGAAAAAAGCCAACCACATAAATAGCAACAATTTCTCCAGCAGAACAAAGCTCTGGCATTAATTTTTTTTTTATTTTCTTTTTTTTAAGCTAACTCCATCAGCATCTAAGAAGAGATTTAACAGCATTTGATTTTCATAACTCAGAGCTATGAAATGCTTTAAGATTTGGAGAATTAATTCCAAGTGCTTTCAGGGGTCCAAAAGAGGCAGTCAACACTTATCAAATCAGACCTGCAGGCCTACAAGGTATTAAACTTAACTTTACCATTTCATAAGAGGAGAAAAAAAACCCACTTAGAAGTGATTCACCAACTCACTTAAACCACACTCAGTGCTCTGCAGCCTCTGGAGGAAAACACTCAAGCAAAAGATGGATTTTGGAGTCCCTGTCTACCACCAGAATTACTGGGAATCACATCTTTAAGTCTGGAACTCCAAGAACAGGGCATTAAACAAATACACAGCTTGCAACAAATGCAGAGTCCCTTTGTCTTCCATGGGCTGCTCACATGCTTAAATCTGAAATCTAGGCATGTCAAAAAGCACTTTTCAGGATCCAGCCCATCAGCTCCAGGGGTGTTTCAGGAGCCCTGCACTACTCATGGCCCACAGAATGAGGTCAGGGAGAGCTGGGGGATGTCAGGGAGGTGGGCAGGGACATGGGGAGAGAAAACAAACATGGGCTGGTGAGTGCAGGGAAATGGAAGAGGGAAATAAAAAATGAACTGAAAAGCGAAAATCAAAATGAAATTAAAAAGAAAAAAAAAAAAGTGGAAAGAAAGAAAGAAAAGAAGTTGAAATTAGAGGAACTAACATGGCGTTACTGGTGGCTGTGGCCGAAACTTCAGCAGAAGAAACTACTCCACACTTGGAACATTTGAGCGTCATGCCGTAAAGGGGCACTGCCATCTGACTGCAATTAAAACCAAAAGACTGAAACAAAACAAAACACTTCGCTCATGAGCACAAACGTCGAAAGGAAAGGGAAAGAGAAGCCAAAAAAGGGAAGAAGGAGAAAAAGGAACCAACCAACCATACCCAGTTTGGGAAGAGAAATGAAAGACAGGCAGGAATTAAAAACTCTCTCATCTGTACCACTCCAGATGCGGGGAATGGGGGGAATGGACAACTCAGAGACTTGTTGGTGCCACTGGAGAGGGTGGAACTGTGTTGGTGAACATTTTGCCAGATTCAGGGTGTCTGTCTCTGGCACCCACGGAAGAGAACCCTGCTCTCCCAGTCTCCACCTCCTTCTTTTTGTTTGTGTTTTTTGGTTGTTTTTTTTTTTTTTTTTTTTTTTTTCTGAGAAATTGCTCTTTTCCCTCCTGGCCTTTTTGCTCCAAAACAAAAAAGGTGGCAGGGTTGTGCAGTAGAAGGCAAGAAGTAGGGCTGTGGGGGCTGTGCCTGCTTATCTTCTGTCCTAAAGCAATCAAAGGGATATTTTCACTTATTTTCTCTGATTGGGAGCTGGTGAGACCAGGACAGAGGCCACTCTTTGGTTGCTTCATCCCTGATGAAGGATGAGACTCTTTCATGTCCTGAAGTTAATCCTGAGCTTGGGTGTTTCCTCAGACCCCCAACCTGCCCTGAAAGGAACCGGACTGGCTGACTGCTTCTGAGACATTCCTTCTCTCAGATCCTGTTCTGGAGCTAAAAACATCTTTGGGATGAACGCTGAGAATTATTTCCGACTGTCACTCCCATTTTTTCCGGATGGGACCAACCACAGAACCAGTCCACTGAGGGCTGCTGGCATGAGGGGATCTGCTAAAGCACGTCCCGGGGATTTTTAGCAGCTGATGTGTGGGAACCCACCCATTCAGCTCTTCTTCCAGAGCCCAGGAGCCACATCAGCTTGGCACTGGCCCCGTTTCTTCCCAGAATCTGCTGGTTGTGTGCACTCCCTGGTTTGCACAGATCCACATCCACAGCAGATCTGGCCTGGAAAACGGGAAGGAGTCTGTAAAACATCCCCCAGACCCTCCTGCAGTGCCTAGCATCAGAGAATACATGAAATCCCTGCCAGAGGACAGCGGGTCTGTCATCCCTGGGGCGTGGTGGGGATGCTGCTCAGGGATGTTTGCCCTGACCAGGAGGGGTTTTACGGCCCTGCCCTGCCTGGGAGAGAGATCACTTCTTAGCTTTGGTGGCTCTCTGTTCAGTCTCACTGCAAAAAGACATCCTGATGAGCACCAACACAGCAGCAGCAGTGGACCCAGTGGCCCGCTGTCAAGTGGCTATTGATTGGTCTTTTCATTAATTACAGTGACATAAGTCATCATTCACGTCCAGATTAATAACTAAGGCATCCCACAGAAGCTTTCAGACACAGAGGAAACTAGCTCCTGTGTCCATAAATAAATACTTTCCAGGAAGGATGGTGTAAATCCTGTGAGGACAATGGCTGAACCAAAGCTAAAGTGGGTCTGGAGAGGCACTAGGTGCATGACCCTTTAAAAAAAAAAAAAAGAAAAAAAGCTTATCCCCCAAATCTATAAGCCACAAAGAACAGATAAGCAGAGAGACAGAGAGAGGCAGAGATAGGCAGCAAAAAGAAAAAAGTAGATTGACTTGAGGAATTTGATGGAAAACTGCACCAGAAAAAACATGAATGACACTGAATCACAGAGAACTGGCCAAAAGACCACTGTAACACACAACTGTAGCTGCTGTTGTGTGTGTTTATGCAGAAAGTTGCAAGCAGTGGGCACAGATGTGGATCCATTTATCTCCTAATTCATTCTGGTTGGGGGCATGAGGTTGTTAATATATTGAATTTCCGTAGCAGGTTTAGATTGGCGCCTGTGCATATGAAAGGGGAGCTAATGAAATAATCACAGTGAATAATGCCTTCATTCAATTTAGCTTTTTCTGCTTCCTAAACATCCACAAACAGCTCATGGGCTCATCTGGTGTGTTCACTGGAGCCTGGACTTTGCTACCTTATATTGAGCAGTGCTTTCCACCATCCAGAGCCCGAAGAGCAGGAGCGCTGCTTCCAGCAGGAAGCATTCCCAGAGGAAAGGCAATCCCAATCCCTCCTATATTAATGCAGTTATCATCTTCCCAATCACTCTCTTCTCTCTGTGCTCTGACAGTGCAGCTCTGTTCCACCCCATCAGGACATTGTGATTATTGCACAGCGATTATTTCACACAAGGTTGTGGGGAAAACTCTTCTTGGGTGGTTTCTGTGACCAACAGAGATAAAAGGAAAGGTCCTCAAGGGGGGACAGGGCTCCTGTGTCTCCCCAGGAGTCGCAGAGGAAGCCCAGAGAGATTAAACTCAGCTAAAATTAGCCTAAAATATCCCCTATGGTCTCATTCTTCCTCCCTGCCTGTGTGAGCACACAAATGCTGCTGGAATAAACGCTGGCTGAATACATTTAAAATTCATTTTAAAGGCTCCTGACACTAAAATATTCATTTTTTGGGAGCACTCCCTTCAACAGAGCTCAAACACTGGTGGCCACCAGAGACCAATTCTGCTGGGATGGTTTTTTCCCATTTCCAGATGGGTTTTGGGGCAGTTGTGGCCTTTCTCCAGCTCTCCAGGTATTTGCACCCCATTCTCTACAGCCTGGTTTTGTGATCCACCTGTAAAGTCACTGCTATTAGAAAATCCTCATTTTCTGACAGATGTGACAACAATAATCACAGCAATTTCCACTGCTAACTACAGGGGCAGAATTATTGTGTCTCAGGTATTATTTCATGAGAACTGCTGGCACTGATGAATTTGTGACAACCGATCTGTGGCATGTGTGCTGGGCTCCTCTTAATATCCAACAGCTCTTTTTTTCCCTATTTTTGGGGATATTTTTTTTCACCCTCTTTAGAAATTGTTTTTGCAGCACTGAACCATACTTCTTGCCTCTGCTAAAGGAAACACAACATTTCTTTAGACCATCTCCTCAGATCCAGACATCTCCAAGGCCGTTACTCATTCTGATTTTCTTCAAATCTACCTTCCAACACGGTTCCCAAGCCCAGGCCAGAAGCGGAGAACTAAAGGGAAAGGGGCACCAGGACTCTCAAAAGTGCTCCCACACTCTCAGCAGGGACACTTGGGAAGGGAGAACAAAACCACTGAGCACAGAGAAGGCTTAAAAGTGCTGCACACACACACACGGACACGAAAGAAGGGGGAAAAAGGAGAAAAGAAAGAAAAAACAAAGAACATCAGAAAAATGACTTTTTTGTTTGTTTGTTTGTTTTGTTGCCTCGCAGGTTTTGTTTTTAAAGCCCAACTCTGAGTGTGATCAATAACCAGCTGCTGTGTATTAAATAAGGTCACTCCATGTTTGGATTAGAGAGGGAGAGACTGAGAGGCAGTGACTCGCTGCTTTGCTAATCCAATAAACCATTTTATGGCAGCGCTGACTTTCAAGTGCAATTATCCTGCTCCAGACCCTGCCTGGCAGCCTGGGTGTTTTCTTGAGTTCTCTCTTTGTCAAGAAGGCATCATTCAGAATGAAGCACTTGCTTGGTAGCAGCTGCTCAAAGCAATGCATCAAGGTCACTTCTTCACGTATTCTTCAACCCAGCAGCAGCTGATATCTCTGATCGTCCAAATCTCCTCATTATCATGGCCATGGTACTGCTCAGGCACCAAAATTCCCCTTTGCTGCACCCAGGGACCACATTTCTTGGCCATGACAACACTGCTGATAAAACATGAGCCTGAACAGGTCCCTGTGTTTCTCACAGAATTGTTAAGGCTGGGAAAGACCTCCAAGATCGAGTCCAACCTTTGACCAAACCCCTCCATGGCCACTAAACACTGTCACAAAGTGCCAGGTCCACTCATTTTTTGAACACTTCCAGGAATGGTGACTCCACCACTTCCCTGGGCAGCCTGTTCAAAAGCCTGGTCATCCTTTCAGTGATGAAATTTTCCCTCATATCCAATCTGAACCTTCCCTGGTGCAACTTGAGGCCATTTCCCCTTGTCCTGTCCCTTGTTACCTGAGAGTAGATTCTGGTCCTCATCCTCACCTCACCACTCCCTATTTCAGGGCGTTGGAGAGAGTGATGAGGTCTCACCTGAGCCTCCTTTTCTCCAGATTGAGGCCCCCCCAGCTCCCTCAGCTGCTCTGGTGCCCCAGACCCTTCCCCAGCTCTATTCCCTTCTCTGGACAGGCTCCAGCCCCTCAAGGTCTTTCCTGGAGAGCAGGGCCCAAAACTGACCCCAGGATTTGAGGTGCTGGATAAGAATTTGCCTCTACCCTGGGTTTTGCCTCTACCATTCAATTAAAAAACATTTCCACACAACTACTCCATAGTACAATGCCAGGAACATTGAACCTCATCCATATTATCCTCTGAGACTCAGTGGAGACCTTCTCCCTCCACTTTTACAGACAGAATATATCCATATATCCACTGCTTTCTCCACCAGCCTCCAAAGGTTTCAGACTCTGCCCGTGGCCACGCAGAGGAACCAGAACATCTCTTGCTCTCCTCATTTCTTTGTAAACAACTTCTTCCTTCCAGAACACAGCTGTTACCCACAGTGATAAATCAAATTCCTTCAGTGGACACAGGGGAGCACAGATTGCTGCCTCTCCCAGCAGCAGGTAAGGACAGAGCTTCTCTAACTGCAACAAGCCAGGAAAGGCAGGGGGAAATAACACACATCAGCCAGGCTGACCTGTGCATCTGATGTGACTCAGAGCGTCAGCCTGCCGTTTCCATCCCTTGCTTGCAGCAGGGCACAGCTCAGGGATAAAATCTGAGCAGGCTGCAGGCTCGGTCCTAGAAATGAAGGGAGAGGCTCTCATCCTGCTGGATGGCAAAACGGCTGCTGCCAACAGTTTGGGAGTAACCCAAGAGAGAGCCCTGCCCGGGAGCTGCTGCCCCAGCTCAACTCCTGGGAGACACCAGGGTGGAAAGAAATGTGGAGTCAGCTCTTTAATTTATACTCCAAAGGAGAGCAGGTAACACAAACCCTCTGGATTTGGGAATGGAGGCTGTGGAGAAGATAGAGAACCTCAGGTGGCGGCAGAATTTCTTCTTGCAGTGAAGGTTCTTAACTCACCTCTCCTACTGCATCCATCTGCTGAGCTCTTCTCTGCTAGACCTCCAGAACCCTTCCCTTCCATCACACACCTTTGCTGTCCCTGGGACACCTGCCAGCCTTCAGACACGGCCCCTCTGTCACCCAGCTCTTGCCATGTGCCACACTCAGCAGTGCTGAGTCTCTCCCTGCTCCAGCCGCTGTCTCTAGGAGTTAGTGACAAGAGTCACTTTGCTCTCCCTCGTTTCTGGGAGGATGCATCAGCCTGGGCTGAAGCCATTTTAACAAAGAGATGAACTTTTATCATTCCTCCACAGCAGAACAGGGCTGCTTCATAGATTTTGTGTCCTGCTGCACTGAAGGACAGGGCAAAGAGATTAAATCAAGTGTGTTTTTTTCTTTTATTTTGTTTAAATATGGTTTTGCATTTTTTGTTTGCATCCCCAACCTCTTTTTTCACCCCTTGCCTGGTTATTGATCACAACCTTGGGTATTTTTGGGTTTTATTTTCACTCTTTACTTAGATGTATTGATAAGGCATACCCTGCCCGTTCCTTCAGTTTCTTATCTGTTATTCCATCTTTGGATACAAGTTTGTTAAAAACCAGAATGCCAATAACCATGTTCACCTGTCAAAAGAGAAACAACACACAAGTTTTGTTTTCAAGTGGGTCAGGTCAAACTCGGTGGCACAGAAGGGTTCCTCCCACAGCCGGGTCACACTTCTGCAGGCCACCACCCCTGGTGTCCCCTGTCCCCCCTGTCCCACCTCCCCTGGCCGTGCATCAGTGAGTTCAGGAGAGCAGAATGCAGCTGGCAGCACACCCAAGAGGTTGGAGAATCATTAAGATTGGAAAAGCTCCCCAAGATCACCAAGTCCAACCCTTAACCATGGAGCAGGAGAGACTGGGAATTTCTCAGATTGCTGCAGGGCTGCTTGAAGCCCAACTTTGCTTGAGGTCCAGCAAGGCAAACTCCAGGCACAACAACAATTTTTTGGGCTAATCCAAACAGAGTGGCCAGGACAGAGGACAGCAGTGGGCTGACACCAGCTGCTTCCCAAAGCACCTTCTGGAGCCTGTGCTGCCACAGCAGCAACATTAAGAGAATGCAGACAAGATGTGACAGTTCTTTCCTGGTGAAACACCACTGCTGCTCCCAAAGTAAGAGATGGAGGGGCACTGGAGCAGGTAGAAACATCAGCTGCTCAGGTGGGATGTCTTGGGAGATATTGCAGATGGCACAGCACAGAGACTTCCCAAAAAAATCAGTGGGCAAAACAATTCCATGCAGTCCTTTTGTCTGTTTTCCTCAGGGTGAGAGCAGGGATGTCTGTGTCAATCAAAAATAAAAATCCACAGTGAAACACAGGCTGGACAGAGCTGAGGTCCTGCAGAGTGACCCCAAACTCCTCCCTGGGCCTTTCCAACTGCATCCACTGCTGCCAGCTGCATCTGCTTTACAAACCCCATCCGAACCTCAGCGACACGTTAGTGACACAGAGCACCACCCCCTGCGTGCAGGCCCGGCACTGATGGTGGAAAAAGGTGACATTCTCCTGGTTTCACTGTCAGTGGAGCAGCTGGTGGTGATAGAACCCTGTGGTTGATGCTGCTTTGCATGTGGGGCTTGCAGGGAAATGTTTTAAGGCCAAATCCAGAGATAAATTCATGTGACTTTACATGTTCGTGAGTTTAAGAGATCCTTCAGAGGTGGTCCTAAGAGTCACCTGACCCAAAAGAAGGGACCAAGCCTCTGCCTAATTGCCTAAATCATCCTTGAAACAATGATCAGCCTTTCTGCTGGTCTCACCAGCTCACTGACGTGGAGTCCACAGCTGGGAATCCATGGAAAATCTCAGAAATTGTGGTTATTTTTGTGTGCATCAGCTGCTGGGTCTGTGGACAGCTGCAAGACCATTTCTAGAGTTCACTGTGGTATTGATTTAGAGAAACAACATTGGCAAGTCAGGCACAGTGACACAGCCAAGGATCATCAGGAAATCAAAGCCTGATTATTAGCTTGGAAAGCACTTTTAAATCACTGATCCTTCACCGTGGAGGAGGTTGGTGAGGGCAAGAGAGGTTTTTTCTTAAGGTGCACCCAGGCAGGAGGAGAGATGGGGTTGAACCGTGGCTGGATCTCTCCTAGGGCTGGCCCAAGTGTGCATACTCATTCCTATGGAGCAGGGGAGATGACAAAGAGCAATTCTGCACTGGTTTTAATAAAGAAATCAATCAATCAATCCAGTCCATTGATCACCACGATCAACATCCTGCTCTGATCCTGGCTCCACTTCTTTACTAGGTCAGGGATACAACATGGATATTCTTCTAATAACTTGAAAAGTAGCTTTACTTCTTTATCTCTGAGGTAACATCCAGAAGCAAAGCCCAAAATCTCAGATTCCTGGAGATATCCACTACCTGACCACTGATGACTCTGCCTTGACTTCATCCCACGACCCTCTCCCTGCCTTCAGCCTGCACACAACTATCACCAGGCTGCTCCACATGAGCTGGGCGAGCAAAACTGCTTCCAACAGCTCTGTGTTTGAGGTAGATGAGGATTTTTAAGAACAAAGGTCAACCCTTTATCCTTAAAACCTGCAGCTGTTCAGTGTCAGTGGCCTGAGTGCGGGGTGTGAATATTGCTGAAGCTGCAGGCCAACCACCTCTGGGGTATTATAACTGAGCTCATCCATTTGCAGGTTCCCATTTATAAAAAGGCTTTCCATGCTTCTCCTTCTCCTTCCCCAAGCTCTTTGGTGTCTCTACCAGGGCAACATTCATGTGTCACCTTGGCCAGGAATGAGTCAGGGAGTCTGAACGAGGTGTGTAGCCTCTCTCTTGCTGCTGATCAGGGCCAGACACCCCCAGAGATGATTCACCACTTCCCCATATCAGCTGCAGGAACCACTATTTGCATGTGTTGACCCCTCTGTGAGGACATTTCATTTCCTCAGCTTGATGGTGAGGGAAAACTAAGCTGCCAAATGGAAGCGGGCTCCTGTGTCTTCCTCATACATTAAAAGTGCTAAGGAAAAAGAGAAGGATCATGTCCCTTGTTGTTGGCACAACAAAAGCGAGGTGCTTTGAGGCAGCGGAGTGACTCTGGGCACTACCAAAGCTTCCTCCCTCCGAATCACTGTGTCACAACCCCACATGAAAGACCTCAGCTCACACCAGTTTTGATTTCCTGCAGAGGAGGGGCCACTGCTGGCTTTTCTCTTTGTCACTGAGATGAAACGATGGCACCAAGGTGGTTTGATGTGCAGTGACAGCGCTGAGAATAGAAGCAGCCTGAGCTTTTGTGGAGTTATTCTCCTGTAAACTCCTGCTGCGGGGCATTTCATCCCCCAGGCACTGCACGAAACAAAAGCCTGAACTGAAGAAGGAACTGTGAGTGTCAACAACCCCATTCCTGTGGGAATCTCCAGGGCTCTGGAGCCTCAGAGGGCATGAAGCTCCTCCACTGGATAAAACACTGGGCTGCAGAGAAACTGCAAGAAGACGTTGGGGCTCAAATATGGCTTTAAACCCATGGGAAATTGCTGCAGGAGGGGTTTCCTGGAGGAGCAGCAGTTCTCAGATTCTTTCAGCCCTGAGGCTTCTCATGGCCAGTGAGGCTCCAGCAGCAGGGAAGGAATGTCACCTCTTGAGTGACAGTTTAAACTCAAATAATAACTGACCAAGGTTGGTGTTGGGGCTGTGTTGGAGCCAGGGGTGGTGGGACAGGAGAACAGAGTCCCACCATGCAGGAGCTGGAGTTCAGGAATATTCACTTTAGCCTTGCCATCTCTTCGAATTCAAAGCCAACGTGACATGTTTAGGGTCAGAAGGGACCCCCTCAGCACTGACTTGAAGATCTGGATTTCACCTGCAAACAAGGACGCTGCTCACATGCACTGGCCTGGGATGGACCAGGAATAAAAGCTGGCTGTGAGGGCACAGCCTGGCCTGAAAACCAGCAGGAACAGCATTTTCTGAAGGAGTCAATGTCAGAGTTTTCCACCATCATCCTGCACTTCCATCCAGACAGAGCAAAACCAAAGTAAAGCATGAATCAGCTGTTAGGGGGCTCCAGTGAGAACAGAGGTGGAAAGCTGAGAGCTGAGGCAAATTACATTTCAGAATCAACCCCATCCCAAACTGCTGGCTTTGCTCGTTATTCCTGAAGGAGAAAGCTCCTCAAAACACGAGTGGAAATAAAGAGGGGCATTCTTGGGTTGAAAGAACAAGGAAATTGCTATAAGATATAGAGGGGAAAAAAAAAAAAGCTTTCAGACAAGCTCAAATACCAAAACGACAGCAGCTGCCGGTCCCACGAAGGCATAGAGGAGTCCTCCCTCTAACGACAGCCAGCAGCTGGAAAATGAAGAGAGAACAGAAAGTCACCCAGTGGCAAATGTCCCCAAGAGGCACACATTGGCTTCTTCCCTTTGCCTGCAGAGTTCAGCCTGGGAGGTGACACCCAATGGCAAAAAAAAAAACAACAAAAAAAACCCAAAAAAAAAACCAAAAAAAAAAACCAACTCAGACTTTAAATCAAGCAAGTTTTGCTTCCCATTTCTCCTGAACTTGCATAAAAGCTCCTCTGCCCGGGGAGCTGCCCGCAGGATGGCATTTGACAGGGGAATTCATGCAAAATGAAGGAGAGTGCTCTGTTTCAGACCAGGTCCTGGAAGCAGCTGGAGTGTTTTGCTGGCAAGACGATGCTCTTGTCCTACTTACTCAGGAGAAAGAACAGAAAGAGTGGAAATTGTCCCTTCTTATTTGCTGACCCCTGTGTCTGCCAGGGGCTCAGGTCCAGGGGTGCAGGACATTTCTTCCCTCCTTCTGAGATTGTCCCCATGGGGAAATTTAACAACACAGCAGTGAGGTGGGAATCCACAGCATTCCCTGAGTCAAATTCCTTAAAAAATGAGCTGAATGTGGTGTGTGGTGCCTCTTCTGGAAACCAGCTTGTTCCTTCTCCCTCATACCACGTAACCTGAGAAGGACACCTCCCTTCTGCACTGACCAGATGTGGAATTTGGGCTCCTGAACTGCCTGGTGCCTTCTCAAACTGAGGGAGCTCATTTGAGACCTCTTGGTTGAGGCCCTGGAAGCGTCCAAGGCCAGGCTGGATGGGGCTTGGAGCAACCTGGGATTGTGGAAGGTGTCCCTGCCCATGGCAGGGGGTGGAATGAGATGACCTTGAAGGTCCCTTCCAAACCAAACCATTCTGTGATTCTTTGTTTTTCAGGTTTGACTGTGAAGTCAGGAAGGAAACACTTTTTCTCCCTGTGAGAGGGACTGAGTCCTGCCAAAAGATGAGCAGAGCACTTGTGAAATCTCCGTCCTTGGAGACATTCAAAAGCCACCTGGGCACAGCCACCTCCAGGTGTTCCTGCTTGTGCAGGTGGTTGGACCAAACAAATGTGAGGCTCTGTGACAGCCATGACCATCCACAGCAGCACTGGAGCTGAAATTCCCATATTTTTTTGGTGGGAATCCAGCAATTCAGGGCATGGACACACAAATTAGGCACTCCAGGGCCAGGAGAGGATGGGAATTTACACTGTGTCAGCAGCCCCTGGGAAAGTTTGCATGCTTTGACAGGGCAGAACCCTGGAGAAAATGTGGGATGGAGTAATCCTGTTTCAGCAGGAAATGACCGTGCACTCAGCACAGGAGAAGGCAGGAAACCACAAAGGAGATGGGACTTTCTCCAAGCTCTTAACTCACCCTGCAGTAATTCACTTGCCTTGCCCTCAGCAAGATGCCTTCATTCTGCATCAGGAGCAAGCTGATGCTCCCAGGGGGGAAAAAAAAAAGCTTTCTTGGAAATATTTCAGTTTTGTTGATCAGCCTCATATGTTTTTTTACTAATTCTGAGTTGAAAAAATGGGGTTTTTTTCACCCCAAAACCATGGAATGTTTCTGGAAAGGCACCCCCAAAAAAGGGAAGTATTTCAAACTGAGAATTAATAGTAGGATATTCTGGTTTTCTCCAAGGTCTGAATCATGTTTATGTCTAAATTAAACCTGTAATGTGCTAATTTAATCAATTTTGATTTCTTCCTGATAGCAAGTTGCTCTGCCACAAGCTGTCTGAGAAGCTGTAATAATAAAATGAATAATCAGCTGAGGAGGGAGGGAATAAAATTGAAGCTTTGGAGCTCTGTAGTAATTGGAGGTCTCCCTAAATGCAAGAGGAGGGCTCCCAAATCCCAGTCCTTGTCCCAACCTTTTTATCCAACACTCTATCCTGATTTTTGAGATGTTTTTTCAGTGTCTCTTCCAACTGGTGGGTCAGATGAAGAAATCTGACAGTCCTGCACCGCAATTAGTGATGAGGACTTGGTGCAAAGAGGGTTCTCATTCCTGTGCGGTCCCTGGGAGCACCAGGAACTGTGAAGGTGAGATCACACATCAGCGAGCACTGGCCCTGATCCCTTCTGACTGCCTGACCTCCGTGCCACAGCACTTCATCAAAGCATTTTCCAAGGCTGTCAGAGGTGCTGGCTGCCAGCAAGGGAAAGGAAAGGGTGAAGGAATATCCAAGAAACAGAACTGACAGCAACCCCCAGTCTAGTGGAGATGCTTTTAGCCTCGTGCCTACGAGGCACAGAAATATTTGCATTTCGCTAAGAGGTTCCTTTATACTTTCCGAGGGATCTCTTCAGTGATTTTTTAAAAATAAAATTATCACTGGAAGGGAGGAAAGTGAATGGTTTAACAATTCCTAAGCAGTGTTTCCTCGACTGACAGCAGCTCTTGTGTTCAGCACAAAAAGAACCTTTTTTTTGCGAAACATCTGATCCTTTTGTGACTCTGCCACAGCACAGATGGGAGGTGGTGGCTTTTGTCCTGCTCCTGGGAAGGGTTTGCTTCCACTGAGCCCTTTTTCACACTGCCCAGCCCTGCCAGCAACAGCTCTCACCTCAATCCTCTGTAAAATCAGGCAGCCCCAATATAATATTTTGAATAACTGAGATTACAGCTGGGAATCAGGGCAGTATTTATCCAGAGATTAACCCAGAAGCCGCTGAGATACCTGTGGGTCACAAAATGCAGTGACACTCCAGGACCCTGAGAAATCTGCTGTGCTCTCAGAAAACTTTTGATGGGCTCTCTTGTGGGCAAGGATGCAAGCTCCCAGCACCAGTGGCACAACCTCAATTATTCACTTCAAGCTTTAGGAGGTTGGTTGTGAAGCTTTAGAGGTCCAGAGGCAGTCCCTGGAGCACCGGCTAAAAGGAGAGTTATTATTCAGGCACTCAGCCTAAATCTAAGGAGGTGATCAGTGGCAGGTCCTTTAAACCTCTGGTACCCCTCAGACTTTCTTTGAGACTGGAAGTGCAGCTTCTACTCCACCGCAGCATGCTCCAAAAAGCTGCAAAATGTCCTTTCAAATGCAGTTCAGGCAAGAAATCCTCTCCTACCCTCGTGACAGCTGGAGAGTTGGAGTGTCCTAAGTACTAAGTAATAAAGCTTGAGTGAGTGGCTGCTGGGAATCACGACTCACAGCACAACACAGACACACCCCAAATCCTGCAGCATATTTTCAATTTTTAATCTGAACCTCTCTCTCCCTCCTCATCTTACGACTCAGTGGACCACTCTGGCCAGCTAAATGGTAAATATTAAATATACTACAAGCTCCCTAAACTCAGCACTGGCTCTGATCTCTCTGCATTAGAGCTTGGGGACATGGCCAAGCCTTTGATGGGACAATTCTTGGTGGGACAGAGCCTCGTCCTGCTGCTCAGTTGTGTTTTTACTGTTAGAGAAAAACTTCATCCCACGCACAATAAAAAGACAGGACCAAACCGGGTGAAATCCTGCTGAGGTTCCAGGCTGAACACCCTGCTGGAGGTTGCTCCGCTGAGGTTGGTCCAGCCTCACGACACATCACACATTTCACACCCTGCCCCCTCCACCAGCTTTGCCCTGAGAGTCTTTAACACTGAGATTAGCGCTGCAATCCCTTCAACACCTGCAGCTGTCCCCAAAATGCCCTCATCACCTTGTCCCGTAGTTGGATGCCAGCGTTTTTTACCACTGTGAGTGGGATGAGAAAAAAACCTGCTGTTGAGTGGTAAATTCTGTGCTCACCTAAATATCAGCCCTGCTTTGACTTAATGTCCACCTCTACCACGGGAGCTCATGCACTGCTCATGCACTGCTCTTGGGACCCAGAAGCTGCAGGATTGGAAAGTGCTTTAAAGGACTCTGGGTAGTCCCTTGTGGTTTATCTTGTCACCTCTTGTCCCCTCCTTCTCAGGGAGGCACGTGCTGTGATTAAAGCTTTTCCTTCCTTCTGCAAAATGGAAACATTGGGCCTTGAAAGTCTGCAGTGCCCATTTGAAATGCCCTGTGAGTGCCCATTACACACTGGAGACAAAACTGGGCTGAAAGGACCTTCAAGATCACCTGGTGCCAACCCCCTGCCATGGGCAGGGACACCTCCCACTATCCCAGGTTGCTCCAAGCCCCATCCAACCTGGCCTTGGACACTTGCAGGGATGGGGCAGCCACAGCTTCTCTGGGCAACCTGTGCCAGGGCCTCCCCAGCCTCACAGGGAAGAATTCCTTCCTCATATCCAAGCTAAACCTCAAGTTTCAGAGTTCAGCTCTGAAGTTGCTGCTGTGCAGTGCTGACTTCACTCTGGAGGAGAGGGAAAACCAAGGGCTCCCCACACATCAATGCAACAGAGCTTTTAGGCCTCTTTGAGCAGGAAAACAGGAATAAGTGTGAATGCAATGTGGTCTATTGGGGCACCCTGCCCAGCTGGGCCCACAGCAATATTTGTTTCGTGTTTTAAAATGCACCAAAGTGTAAATGCAACTCTCATGACAGAGATGTTCAGCACCATTTTATTCAGCACCAGGGCTCGTGAACCCACCACTCACTGCAAGTGAGCTCTGTTTACCTCTGGCTCTTGGTAAAGCCAATTCCAGCAGGAATTAATAGACTCATGGAATGGTTTGGGTTGGAAGAGACCTCAAAGATCATCTTGTCCAACCCCCTGCCATGGGCAGGGACACCTTCCACTATCCCAGGGTGCTCCAAGCCCCGTCCAACCTGACCTTGAACGCTTCCAGGGATGAGGCAGCCACAGCTTCTCTGGGCAACCTGTGCCAGGGCCTCAGCCCCCTCACAGGGAAGAATTTCTTCCCAATATCCAATCTAAATCTATCCTCCTCCAGCTCAAAGCCTTTTTCCCTTGTCCTGTCACTACATGCCTTTGGAAAAAGTCCCTCTCCAGCCTTCTTGTAGGTCTTTTAGGTACTAGAAGGTACCAAAGTGTGGAATTAAAGTGAGATGGCAGCATTGGGAATGTCTAATGGGATCTTTGAGTTTGAGAGGAACTGTTGTTCTCCTCATGACTTTGGTGGGACTCACCAGCTTTACCACACACTGGGAAACATGGAAAGAAGACAAGAGGAAACCCAGAACCATGGAATATCCTGGAAAAGGACCCACAAGGATCACTGAAGCCCAGCTCATCAAACTGGACTTGCTGGGGTGTGAAGGCCCCACCACCACAATTTTGGTGACAAAACATCCTGACAGCAGAGCTGGGAAATGGTGTCACTCTGGCTGGGAGCACAGGACCCCCTTCCATCCCCTAGCATCCAGCCCTTGGATGCAAGGAGTGACAGAGTCTTCGGGGCTGAAAGGAGTCAGAGGATTGGCAGCAAAGGGAGGAGAGCTGGTGTGACCAGGCAGCCCCTGGGAATGCTGGAAAGTCAGCCCAGCCTCTTGGCCGCCTCGCCCTGTGCCAATGTGAGAGCAAAGCAGGAGCCCAGCAGGTTTTGTCACACGTTGTCACCCTCCTGGCTGCAGTCTGGAGTGTGGGAGATGCTGGCACAGTGGTCCAGGGAAAAATGCCAGGGAGTTCTTTCCTGCATGTTCCTCCCTTCCCCGCCCAGGAATTTTTTGTGTGGTCAACGTTGACCACAAAACCCTTTAAAAAGCCACAAATCTTTTTGCACCAATTCCCACCAGCCTATAGACAAAAAAAGAAGGAGGAATATCCAGGACTTCCCTCCCACCCACCCCCCCCCCGAGGCTTGTTCATTATGAATTGTTCTCATGGATGTGCCTGGAGCAAAGTGCCAGAAGCAGCTAACCCACGGAAAAGCCAAAGGGAATCAATTTGGGATCTCGGTGATGCTTCTGCAAACCAGGCTGTGTTTTGTCCTCTCCTGAGTCCCACAGCAAGCACTGGGTCCCTCTCCACCAGCACACGCTGAAGGTGGGACAGGCAAGCCAGGTGCAGCCAATGCATCCTTCAGGAATTCTGCCTCGAGAAATCCCCAGTCCTGAGCCCCCTGTGTCGTGCAGGAATTTAGGCTGCAAAGAAAACGGAAAACGCTGCTGTGCTGCTTGAATTCTCCCCTGCAATTAAAATGCAAACCCGGGACCATTTGGCCGTGGGTGTGCAGGATGTGGTGGGAATCGAGGGAGAGCAGGAGGCTCCACGTGACATTTCCTCAGTGGGACGATCGAAGCCTCATCTGCTGCCAGCCACATCAACAGCTCCAGCCTCAAACACTGCCCGTGTGGGATGCAAACCCCTGCCCAGGAAGGCTCTGGAAAATGATGGGATGCAGTAGGGAAGAGCCTGACTTATTGCTACAAAAAACATTATCCTTGAACTGTCACTATGCATGAAATTTCTAAGATTTTTAACAACAGATGGAAAAAATAATATTTCATATTTTCTTCTTCATTTAAAATTGTGCTAATGCTCAGCTCTGAGTGAGCCTAGCCTTGCCTTAATGCATTTTTTACCTCCTCCGTTATTTCTCCTCTGTTTTCCTTCCCTCATCATGAGCACATAAAAGTTTCCTAAAGACAAAACCTGTGGAATTTGGAAAACAGGCAAACATGGGATGCTGTCAAAGCCTTGGTTTCCACAAGTCAGGCTCATTCTGCTGCCTTAAACTGAGCTGAGCTGTTTTGAAAAGGTGAGGCCAATCTAGCATAAAAACAGATTAAGGAAAAAAAAAAGCTGGTTTTAATTTTTAAGCATCCTAAACTTTAAATATTCCACATTTTCCCTTAAAAAAATACATTAAAAAGCTCTTAGTAAAAGGTATTTAGATCAAAGTGATGTCATAAATACAGCAGTTAAACCTAAGTAGTCTCTATAAACTTGTTTTCAACGGAATACACAATCCAGCACGGTCAGATGACGGATTGAGGAGGTAGGGATGCAAGAGATGTCCTGCACATGGGAATTTCGCTCCCAGTCTGTCTCCTGTGGGCCAGTGGCTGGGTTTTGACAAAAAGGATGGAGGATAAAACAGGCGGGAGAAAAGGAATCCTTTACTCACTAGTTCACAGTGCCGTATCCCTTGGCTTTAGTAAATCCCACGGAAATGGCAACCACCAAGGCAGGGAGCCCTGTGGAAATGAAACAGGAGGAAATAGATCATTTAATCACATGTGCAGCCCTTCTCCCACTCAATATTCCCCATTTTTCCAGAGTTATTCCAGCACCATCCATTCCAGCCCGGCTCTGTGTCAGAGACTGAACTCAGGACCCCCAGAATCAAAAGTAAGAACCTTAATTATCTCTGTTAATTAAATAAATACCATGAACTGTAATCAGCTCCTGCTCTGTTGTGGTCTCAGCAGTTGTGGGGGGTCTCACAGTAGATGCAGATGCATAAAATTGATTTATTTTATTCTTGGGTACTTCAGGATGTCTCTGAAGTTGGAATATTCAACCACAACCCAACTCAAAGAACTCAAACATCAAGAGCTTTGTTTGCACTCAGTGTAGGATCAGCGACCCAAAATCTTGCCCCAAATGAGACAGAAAAGGAAACAAAAGCTGAGTTTCCCTATCCCAAACAGGTCCCCCAAGATCTGTGAAGGAGCAGGTTCCTCTGAACAACAGTGAGAAAGAGCTTCAGGTCTCTTCTAGGATCTGTGGAGGTTTAGAGTCCAGCTCTTCCCTTTCCTTACAGAAATGTCTGGGTATCGGCTCGCAACATCAGGTTCTTCAGCTCTGGAGGTCTCCACGTGGCTTTTTATAGCCCTGCTCCTCGTGGCAGGAGGAATTAAGCTGTCTCAATGCTAAAGATGGGAAAATCCCATTAAGAATCAGCAGGATCAGTAGCCAAGGGGATTAGTGCCCCTTGACAAGGCCCTACTAATCTGTGAGCTGCAGAGGTCATGGCAGGCGACCACAGGAGATCTGAGGAATGCGCAGGCACAGCTTCCAAACAACAATCCTCTGGGAAGGTGGTCCCTCAGCAACACAAACCATCCCGAGAGTGATTCTTAGTGAGGCTCTGCAGCAGCTGGGAGCCACAGGGCTAAGCTGGCTGGAATGTGGAGCATTTGAGGGTTATCCTACAGGGAAGTGCTTCTCTTCCCATGTGAGATTTCCAAGCCCAGGTCACGTTTCATCAGTCCAAACCCAACAGGCAGTGGGTCAAAAAGCAACTCTTTTAATATTGCTTCCTTCTTCCTTCTTCCTTTCTCCTCTCCTCTCCTCTCCTCTCCTCTCCTCTCCTCTCCTCTCCTCTCCTCTCCTCTCCTCTCCTCTCCTCTCCTCTCCTCTCCTCTCCTCTCCTCTCCTCTCCTCTCCTCTTTCTCCTTTTCCCTTCCTTTCCTTTCCCTTCCCTTCCTTTCCCTCCCTTCCCTCTTCCCTTCCCCCTTTCCCTCCCTTCCCTCATCCCTTCCCTCTTCCCTTCCCTTCCCTTCCCTTCCCTTCCCTTCCCTTCCCTTCCCTTCCCTTCCCTTCCCTTCCCTTCCCTTCCCTTCCCTTCCCTTCCCTTCCCTTCCCTTCCCTTTTCCCTTCCCTTTTCCCTTTCTATTCCTCTTTTTTCTCATTCTTTTTCCCTCATTGACTCCTGCTCCTCTTGCTAATGCTCCTTCACAACTCATCTGGACAAATCCTGGCTGCTGCATTCCTTATGGTGACATCGATATGGCATCCCAGGGGAAGAAACCACATGGGAAAGGACATTTTCAGGAATACAGCTTGGTGCAAGAGACCCTGGGAAAGAGGAAATTTGGAAAAGACTCTGCCAAAAATAACAACTTGTTCTTCGCAAAGTGCTTCTCTCCGACATGATAATTATGCAGAAATCCAGAGTGGGGCTGTGAACCTGGCATCTCCAGGGACTGGCTTGTTCCAAGGCCGGGTAGAAGCCTCAGTTTGGGCTGGGAATGGGTCTGGACAAGGAGCAGCTACTACAGGTGGCAGCTACGTCATGGTAGTTAAGCCAAAGAGCATCATAATGAGAGGTGCAGCCCTGGGAGAGCTGTCAAAGTCTAAGCGAAGTTAGATGGGATTGGATTGAAAAAAAACCCACCAAAAAAATAAAATTTCAACCTAGTTTTTTTATTATTGTCAAGAAATTTATTCCTAACTGTCCTGTTCCATACACCTGTGCTACAGACAGTACCAGCAATGCTTTGGGGGCTTTCTGCACAAAGTGAATTTAACAGTTCCAAGTAACCACTGAAAACCTCTTTCAAAGAGTTTTGTACTTCCAGGTCAGAGGAGAATCAGGCCATGTGTTAATCATGTTCCACTGGAGAAGATGTTTGCTAATAATTCCCAAAAGCCATTCTTGTTATAAACAGCTGAAGACCCACTCAGAGGCTGAGCTATGGCAGCATTAAAAATCCAGCTGTGGAAACTGTAACAGGGTCATAAAAATCCTGACAAAAAATATTTCTTCTTTATTGGGGCTAAATATGATGACTGAGTTGTTTCCAGAGAACAATTTATCTGCCTATTTTAAATCAGAGAATATCCTGAATTGGAAGGATCCACAAGGATCATCAAGTCAAGCTCCTGACCCTGCACAGGATCACCCAAAGAGTCACACCATGAACTTGAGAGCATTGCCCAAGCATGCGAAGCAATTATTAACAATTATTATTACTAATGATAATTTAAAAATTGAATTGCAAAGTTGCACATCCAAGAGGAGACCAAAGAAATGAAAAATAATCCTCCCTGCTGCTGAAATTCTCTGCAGCTTCAATGAGCTACAGCTGAGAGCAGCTGAGAACTTGGCAAAGACGTCTCGAACAAGGGTTTAGAGAAATGCAAATGTGCAAAGAGGGGAAAGGGGGGAGAACCAACCCATGACAAAGTGAATTGTGCTAATTATTTCAGATTATGCTCTTTAAAACATATTTTTGGCTTCTTCCCTCTTACAAGTGCCATTAATCCCAGCTCTACAGCTGAAGTCTAGCAGGATGCTAAATATCCCAAATTCCCTTGCTGCCTTAATAGGCGAGAGTGTTCTTCATTTCTTGTCCTAACCTACTCCAAATGGTTATTATGCATCATTTATCAGCAGTGCATCCTAGCTCAGAGCTGACTACATCTTCCTAGCAGTGCAAATTATGCTTCTACACATGTTGGGGGATTTTTTAATTTTTTTTTTTTTTAATCCGTACAGACTACAAATGTGAGTGTTGCTCATCCAAAATTCCCTCAGCTAACACGCCCATCTGTCCCAGCTTTTACAAACCAGGGGGAAAAAATCCCTTTTTATTACCTAGGAAAGCTATTAGTCTGTTACATTTGATATCCCTGATGTTGCTGGAGTCACCAAGGAGGGATAAACATATGCATGAGCACACCCAGGCTCCTGCAGCCTGTGCTCTGCAGGTATTGTGGTTCTGCTCCTGCTACACAGAAACCCCCGATTTTAATAACACAATTTATTCTCCATTGTAAGCAAAAGCTTAGCAGGGAAAACTTAAAGGGATGAAGGTGCTGCAACGAGGACGGCTCCAGAATGAATCACATCAGGGTGCTTGGTAAGCACCAGAAATCTCTTGCCTGGGGTGAATTGTGAGGCTTCAGTAGTAAAATGAGACATTAACAGAGCTCAGCCACACTCCTTTTTTTTTTTCCTTTGCCTCCTCGCTTCTCAGCAACTTTTTGTGCTGCTGCTCCTTTCAAACACGCCCTTGTTATCGCTTTGAAAGCCCAGGTTTATGGGTTTGTATTTGTTTTCTACTACAGAATGCATCATTTAAGGCTAATAAATTAAACATACGGCAGAGGCAGAGGGAGAAAAATTAGTTGCAAGCATCTGCAGCAGTCTCATAGTTAATTTGTCTCCAAAAGGCGCTGCTGCCATGGAGACGGGATTTCAGAGTTTGCTTCACTCCAGGTTGCTCTGCAGAATCTTAGAACCATAAAATCAATAAGGTTGAAAAGACCTCGAGGATCATCGCATCCAACCAGGTCCACCACTAAACCACGGCCCAAAATGTCACTTCTTCATGTGTTTTTGAGCACTTCCAGGGATGGTGATTCCATCACTTCCCTGGGCAGCCTCTTCCAATGCTTGGCTATCATTTCAGTGATGAAATTTTCCCTAATATCTAATCTAAACCTTCCCTGGTGCAGCTGGAGCTATTTCCTCTTGTTCTATTACTTTTACCTGGGAGCAGAGCCTGACCCCCACCTGGCTGCACCCTCCCATCAGGGAGTTGTGGAGTGCCAGAAGGTCCCCCCGAGCCTCCTTTTCTCCAGGCTGAGCCCCTTTCCCAGCTCTCTCAGCAGCTCCTGGTCCTCTAAACCCTTCCACAGCTCTGTTGCCATCCCTGGGCATCCTCCAGAACCTCAATGTCTTTCTTGTAGTGAGGGGTCCAAACCTGAGCCCACAATTTGAGGTGTGGCCTCAGCAGTGCCCAGCACAGAGGGACAATCCCCTGCCCTGGTCCTGCTGACCACAGCATTGCTGATCCAGGCCAGGATTCCCTTGGCTGGTACCATGTACCAGTGGAACACATCCAACACGGAGGGAGACAGACAGAGAGAAAAATAGAAAGCAAGAAACAGACCCAACCCCAGGAATAACCACCCCCAGAGCACCCTCTGAAACCTGAACTCGACTCCTCTGTTTTTGAGTGCACTGGGCAGGAGGTTCAACATCAGGGCTCTTGGTTGTGCTTTTTAACCATTTCAGCCCTTCTTGAAACCCTTCCAAGAGTTCCAAGCACCCTCCTGAGGAGCACTGGTCTCTCCTGTAGCCTGAACCTTCTCTGCTCCGCAGCCCCCGAGTCCTCACCCCATCCGAGACACAAGAAGCGCTTGCGGATGATGCGGTTCCGTAACCGGCCCGTCACGGCCATGTAGGACTGCCAGGCCTCGGTCAACACCCAGCAGAAAGAGGAGAGGAAGAAGAAGTGCAAGAAAGCCGCCACCAGCGTGCAGATCACCTGGAGAGAGGAGGAAAGGAGGACACGTGAGAGGAGCGGCAGGCGGAGAGAGCAGCGGGGAGCAGAGCAGAAGGTGAGGGGAGATGCTTCCAAACCAGGCTCTGGAACAAAAAGTCAGGGAGATCAGGACACGGAAATGCAGTTTAGGGGCGGGCAGGCTCCTCCACAAGCTTTGACCTAGCAAAGACCAAAGCTTTAAATTTAAATACTACCTGGAAATTGGCTGCTCTTAAGCATGACCTCTAAGAAAAGGCCAAGGTTAACACTTCAGAAGAATCGTGGAATTACAAAATTGTTTGGGTGGGGAGGGACCTTAAAGATCATTTAGTTACAACCTCCCCAAAACGGGCAGGGACACCTTCCACTAGAGGTCTGAGCACACGTCCCATGCTGGTGCTTTCTGGGCTTCAGCAGGATTTATTTAATTTCCAAAACATCCAAACTACTGCCACGATCCTTTCAGGGCAGGGGGGATGAAGTAGTTAGTAAACAGTGCACTAATCTCAGCTCAAAAGGTTTGCAAAGCACCACGTCCCTGGCAGCCCAGCCATGGAAATGAAATCTGAGGAAGGCAATTTGGATGGTTCCCCTGCCAGGGAAACAGCACTGAGTGAAAGAGCTAAGCCATGAGAGCAGCATGAAACCACGGCTGCCAGGGGCTGGGAAAGGACTGCAAACATGAGGGCACAGCTGTCCAAAAGCACATAAACTACCAGCAGACAGGAGAGAGAAAATAAAAAAGAAAAAGAAAGAAATCCCCCCTAGATTAGAAAGAATTTCATAATGGTGAGCTCTACAACTTGGTGGGGAAATCTCACAAGGGAAATGCAGGCAGCTTAAGCCATTTAAAATTAAACTGGGGAAAGAACTGGCAAATGCATTATGAGGAACAACCCCAGAGTGCCAGGGAGATGGACTGGAAAGCTGACAAGCTCGTCTTTGTTTTAACTCAGCAAGGCCAAATCTTTCACTGGTGCAAATTGGTGCCGCTCTGTTTAACTCAGCCAGTTTTCCCCCATCTGTGAGCTGAAAACTGTGAATCAATGTACCCGAGAAGAAAATGATGGGAAGAAACTCCAGTGGCTCACAAGGAGAAGGGAGGGCAAATAGATTTTAAAAATGACTCTGGAGGAAAAAAAAAAAATGGCTTCAGGCATTTGGGGGAGGGGGAGGTTTATAATCAAGAATTTCTTTCCTTTGAGTGATATGGGCAAACACGGACTTGGCTTTACGGTCAATGAACCTTTCTCTTTTTTTCTCTTTTTTCAACCACCAGCATCTTTCAACCCAGAGCTCTCATGCAGAGAGTGGCTTTTATCATGATTTTATCGGGTCGCTCTAGATTCATGCACTGGCACCACCCGACGTTATCAGAGGCTGTGAATAAAAGCAAGACCGTGTGTTCTCTGAGATAGGAACTCTCTTTTTAATTCCAGATTTGCATTTGACACCAAGTCCCTCCGTATTCTGCTTAGAAGTGGATTCTGGATGTCAGATCAGTACAAATAACATGGCTCAACATGAAAAGGTCCAGTAATTTTCATATTTTACATGAATCCTAAAAAAGGTGGTTCCTATTCATCAGCTTACAAACGCTACATGAAACAGCTACAAACAGAGGATGCTTCCTGGAATGGACTTTAAGAGATTGTTATTTTAGAAACCTGGGGTTTTTTTGGCTGATATCAGGTACAACACTGTTCATGTTGCCTTTTGGATTTTATTTCGAACCAACACAGTTCTTCCTTGTAAAAGGGAAAGAAAAGCTTTGCTTCACAATTTAACACCACAGAGATACATTTGGGTTGTTTTTTTTTCTCAGATGAGGAGCTTTGATAGAAAGGGAGGAAGAGAGGAGGGGAAGACAAGAGAAATATGCACATCTCAGCTGGACCAGGATGAACCCATCGCCTCAAATGAACTTGGCCAACAGATAGGCAGGCAAATAACTTGCTTCTGCAACCTCTGCTGCAGGTTTTCCCTTCCTTGTGGGGAAGACCAAAAATCCCCATTTTTGGGCTAAACACAGGGATATGATGTCCCAAGATGCAGCAGAGCTTGTCAGTCTCTCAAGGCCATTAGCCCTTGTTTTGCTTTGAGAGGAGAAATCTGTTCCCTTGCAGCACAAGCCTCGGAGACACGGCCACTTCCTGCAGCATCCCTTTCCTCTGTATCCCTGGATTGCTGACTGTAATTTTTTTTTAGCCTTTTCCCAGGCCTTTCATCTTCAAAAAGCTTAGCAAATCCAGGCGTGGAATCTTGCCTTTGAGGTTACACGGATGGAAATCCAGGGAGAATTCGACATTTCCAGGGGAAGCCGATACCGCAGAAATCTCCTGGAGAAGCTGCAGTTATAAATCAATCACCAACATTTTAAGGCGCTCTGTTATCGATAACTGAATGTGAATAAAATTTTAATTTACGCTCCTTCATCTCTCCTCTGTATAGTTTTCTTTCTCTGTTGCCTGCCAAAGACTGTTTACTAGATGGCTGAGAGGAAATCCAAGAATAACCTCGCTATTTCTGGGGTTTCATGCATATGGATGTGCAAAGAGCTAATCTGCCTCCTGCCATCACTGCCGGGAGCTTCGAATCCCCACCAACAGCTCCGACCGTGAACTCACAGAGTCATGGGACAAAAAAGCACCAGGGAGAACCTGGGTTCATAACTGGGCTCTGGAGGGGGTGGGACAGGAGGAACACATCCAGCTCCTGTCCTGAGGTAAAGAAGAATCACCCAAGAGGAGGTCCAGCCATGGTTTGTCCTGTTGAGCATCCCTCAGTGTTTCTTTCCATGGAAAGAAGCTCCCAGCACACGTTTGGTGCGACAGAAACCATCACCAAGGAAAGCAGGAGCTTGGTTCACCCTTTCTCCACCTCCTGCCATCTATGCTGGCAATGAAAGACAACTCTGCTCTGGAAAAGGAATTTCTGAAGGGCACTTTGTAGCAGGAGCAGAGTTGGCTGCTTGTTTCCACACTTCTCCACACACACACAGGGCTCCAGCAGCTGGAAAGCTTTTCCTAAAACAACCTAATCCTAACCCAAAAGGCCTTCCATAGAAATAAGTCCGTGATTCCCTAAATCCTTCAGCTTCTCTGCAGGAATCATAAAATCACAGAATAGGTTGAGTTTTGGGAGAGACCTTAAAAATCATCTCGTTCCAACCCTGTGACATGGACAGGAAGATTTTCTCCTTGCCCCAAGCCCCATCCAACTTTGCCTTGAACACTTCCAGGGATGGGGCACAGTTTCCCTGGGCAACCTGCTCCAGTGCCTCATCACCCTCACAGGGAAGAATTTCTTCCCAACATGCTTCCAGAAGTGACACCACGTTCATGCTGCCAAAGCAGGGGATCAAAAACCCAGCTGGTCACTGGTTACTGTTAAGCAGTAACTAATTTTTGACTTCTGATTGCGATTTTGGCAGCAGAAAGAGTGGAGGAGGTGTCTTGCTTCACGTTTTTTGACTCAACAGTTATCATGGTTTGGAGCATTTGGGAAGATGGGAAAACTTACAACAGGAAAATACTAACGGTGAGCAGTGATTTGTCATGCCAGGGGATCCTGAAAGTGCTGGAGCTGGAAAAAAGTCGTGGAGGCAACACATGCCTCTCCAGCTGGGTCTGTGGGAAGAGAGCAACCAGTGCTCATGGCTTGGAAAACCACGCTGGGTCTCGCCTGGACTGCTGGAATCACTCTGGGATCTGCTACGAGTCCCTCATGGCCCTGCAGCGCTCACAGTGCATCTGGCAATGCTTCCCATCCCCAAAAAAGGTTGGACAGTTTTGTGTCCGTGTTCACTAACATCTGCCAAGTACTTTCAGCTCAGAGTATAAAAACTGCTGGAGAAATAAATGTAAAGCTGAGAGGTTGTTTGTTTGGGGTTTTTTTTAAAGCTTTTTCTCAATCTGTCTTTGTAATTTTTTTGAAAATAAAACGGTTAAAGCCTTGCAAATCACCACGCTTCTTCACCGTGCCATGTGCCAGCTACTCTAGGCAGATATTCAAAAATATCACATTGGTTTTAATCAAAGCCCTGAGGATGCTGACAAATTATCAAAGAGAGAGCGAGAGAGAAAATTGAAATCTGCCATTTAGCCATGTCTTTGACATGTCGCTAATTAACAGATGGAGGAAAAATGAGGAAGCGCTGCCTGAATGGATCATTTCAGTGCTAAATCAGGGGGAAAGCAAACAAATAAACAAAGCCCCAGCAGATCCCTTACCTTATTCCGGGTCTGGGTCTGTCCGATCAGGATGAGGGCGTTGGAGGAGATGATGGAGAGGCAGAAGTTGATGAGGATGACGGAGCGCTCCGAGCGGATGTACCTGCAGCGAGAGAAGAGGGGAGGGAGACCCACCCTGTCACAGCCTGCCCTGGGTGACCTCTGAAAAGCAGCAATCCAGGCCAGGCTCTACAGAATTGCCAATTTCCTGCAGATTTTATGTGCTAGACAGACATGAACAAGGCGGGGAGGGAGGGGGAGAAGATGTCTCCATCATCCCCCATCAATGCTGGAGTTAGGAGCCAACAAACGAGGGGCCAGCCTAGTCTGAGCCCCTCCTAAAACAGTAGAGCGCTGCAAATCTTCATCAGCTCTGCCCGCTTGGAAGGGGGGGGGACTTGAAAAGGAGCTTGAAAGAAAACGAACAGGCAACACACGGAAAAGATTCCCAACCAAGAAGAGCCACAGGCATGCTGGCGATGGAAGCAGATTACAAACACATGCGCCTCGACAACAAAGTGTGTGTGATTCAGCATTCCCCTTCCTTTAGCCTAACAACCCCTCCTGAGGTGAGAAGTTGTGAGAAGCATTTCTGGCTTTTAAAATATTTTTCTTTTTTTTTTTTTTTTTTTTTTTTTGGTACCACTTCCCCGAACTAGGCCAAATACGTAACTGCAGCTGTGGGTTTGGGACATCAGGGACAGCAGTGAGGGAGCTGTTGCCTTCAGCACCTTGCAGGAGCCAGCGATTTGTCATTTCTCATTTGCAGCGCAGCACCAAGCTGGCTGCCGAGGTAAGCGCACCACAACCAGTTCAAACCACTGGCTACGGAGGGAAACTTCTTTGAAGGCACTTTTATGTACCCAATAAAATGAAAAGGGAACTGCAGGAGTGCAGGTCCTCAAGGATTGACTCGAGATCTGACCACACCAACACTCACACACGTGAATTATCTCAGAGATGCTGCAAGTGCCCTGCCTGAATGCCAGATGAGTCGAGAGGAGATGCTGATGCTTATATAAATTAGAAACAGATGTATTAATCAACCAGCTCATCCCTGGAGGCTAATGCAGGATTATTTCCTATATTCCAGCACATCAACAATTTATGTTGGGAATTTAATTTCATTAATTAATTTTAGCAAGAGCGAGTTGGTTGTGCCTTGGCTGCAGAGTTTTGAGTTTCTGATGAGGAGGGCAGGATGGGTTTACTGCACGTGTGTTCTGCCAAGGGTAAATGTGTGCTTTAGACCTAATGAAGGCTGTGAAACTTTGATTTTTAACTTTGCCTTGAGCCGTACCTTCATACAAACATGAATGGTGAGGCTATGCTTTCCTGAATGCAAAAAAACCAAAAACCCAAAAAACAAAGGTAGCATGAATCCCTACTTACTCAGTTGAAAATCTGGTTTATAGGAAGTTCTCCCTGAAACTCTCCCAGCCCCAGAACAGGCTGCAAAATGTAGGATCCCAGCTCAGCAAGAAACTGGGTTGACAGGCTGCAAAATGAGCTTCTGGTTCCGTTCACAGCCAAGCTGAGCCCAAATTTCCTGATTTCATTGGGCTCCATACAATGCTGGGCATCGCCTGGACCCTGCTCCATTTGCGGCTGGAGGGTACTGAGAGATCAAACTTCTTGTGCTTTGATTGTGTGAAGTAAAACATCAAATCTCCAGTCAGCAGCTTCTAAGGGGTAGAAAGGGAGATTTGGACTCTGTCCCGGTGGGAAGGAGATGGAATAAATCTGTGTAGCAACACCCTGATCCCACTGCTATTGACATGAACTTCTAAGTCTCCACTGGTCAGAAAAAGGAAAAAAAAGGACTTGACCATAAATCTGTATTTTAATGTAAGGGGAAATAATCCAGCTGTCTTAAGACTTTTCCCCCCCTTAAGCCCCCTTAAACCAGCTCTCTTTTTCCCTGCTTCTCTTCACACCCTGAGAATTTCTCTTGTTCTCCAGATCCCTGAACCTCCAAAGAACGAGATGTGGGTTGGCAATGAACAGAATCAGAATAATTTAGGCTGCGGAGAAAAAAAAAAAACCTCTCAAGTTCCCAGTCCAATCCTATGCCCAAAAAAAGGACTGATTTCAAAGTCAGATCAGGTTTCTCAGGGCCTTGTCTGATCAAGATTTGAAAATCACCAGGAACAGAAACGCTACCACCTCTCTTGGCTGACTGATTATAGCACTAAACTGCTTAACTTAACTGCTCTTGTGGTGAAGGATTATTTTGCTTTATATCCAGCTGGGTCTTTTCCTGCTGCAGCTGGTGCCTCTAGACCTTTCCCTGCCTACCTCTGCAAGTTGTTTGACTGCTCCATGACTCCTCCTTAACAGCCTCCTCTTCTCCAAGCTTGCTGCCTTTGCCTCCTCTGACATTGTCCAGCTCCCTCAGCGTCCACTGGACTTGCCCCCATGTGCTGGTATCCCTGGTATTGGGGGAATCCAGTACTGGGCACCTTTCCCAGACGTGGCCTTAGGAGTGTCAAACATTGTCCAGGTTGTTAAAGAAGACATTAAACAATGCTGGCCACTGTACCAACCCTGGGCAGATGTGACCAGCTCTTGATTAAGCTTCAAACCTTTGACCATTACCCTGAAATCCTGCAGGAATTCCATCCAGCTACTAAGCCACCCATCCAGTGCATAATTGCACATTTGGAGGCTGTGTTAATGGCCTTGGTAATGTCAAAATCCACACCAGCTGCTTCCCCCCACTGTCCACGTAACCAGTCACCCCATCCCAAAAGGGAAACAGGGCAGCCAGGCACAATCTGTGCTCCACAAATCCTTGCTGCCTATTCCCAATCACTTTCTTGTCCATCATGTTGCCTGGAAATAACCTTTAGAGCTACGTGCTCTTTAATCATCCCAGGGGCCGTTCAGGTTGACCAGTCAGTTGTTCTCTGCATCCTTCTCCTTGCCCTTTTTAAAGGTGGGTGTAACATTTGCCTTCTTCCAGCCTTCAGGCAGCTCCCTGGATGACAGACAGTGGCTCCACAGTCACACCACACATCTCCCTCAATGCATCCTGTTCTGCTCCATGGATCTGCAAACGCCCAGATAACTAGAACTGTCCTTGTCTCTCTTTTCCTTGGCAGTGGGAAGCATTTTCTTCCCTGGATTCTGCCTCGTGTAGGAATTTGGGTGCCTCAGAGCCAACCTTGCCAGCAGAACAAGGCAAAAAGGCACTGGGTACCTTCACCTTTTCAACATCCTTATCCATCAGGCTGCTTGTCCCAATCAACACCAGGCCAACACTTCCCTGGGAAATCCTTTGGTGCTGACGCACCTACAGAACCCATTCTTGATGCCTTTCACATCCCTGGCCAGTTTCAAATGCAGCTGAGTTCTGACCATTCTAATTCAATCCTGCATTCCTGGGCAATTCTTCCAGAGTCCTCCTTGGTAGCCTGACCTGGAATCCCAGCATTTCCTTGTTAATTTTCTGCTCAGTCAGAATGCTAAGAAGACCTCCTGCCACGCTGGCTTTTTTCCTTCCATTTCCTCTTCTCCAGCACAGGATGCTCCACAAAAAGCAATCACCATTCCTCTCCAAACCCTCTGGCCAAAGAAGTCAGGAACTCGTATCAGAGGGGGAAAAAACATAGAATTTGATGGGTTTTGCTCAAAAACACATCAAAAACAGAGTTGCTCCAGGATGCTGCCTTGCTACCCCTCTGCTGATACATGGACTACCTATCAAAATATGCTGTTCTCAGCCATAAAACCAGGGAAAACTCACTGCTAATTTAGGGAACTTCTGCTCCAGCCTGTGTCCTACAATCATAGAATATCCTGAGTTGGATGGAACCCACAAGGATCAGCAAGTCCAACTCCTGGCCTTGCACAGGACAACCCCAACAATCCCAATATGTGCCTGAGAGCATTGTTCAAACACTCCTTGAGCTCTGGAATATTTGGTGCTGTGACCATGCCCAGAGGAGCCTGTTCCAGTGCTAAGCCACCTTCTGAACAAAGAAACTTTTCCTGATATCCAACCTAACCCTCCCCTGACACAGCTCCAGCCATGTCACTGGTCACCACAGAGGATCCCCACACACTGCAGGAAGCCCTACACGAGCTGAGACAGATGGAAAAGGTGGGAAAACCCCGCAGTCTGTTTCTCTGCCCCCATTAGACTCCTCTCCACAAACACTGAGTCACTGCTGCTTTCTCACCGTGTGTACACACATCCCTCTGCACACAGCCACTTACTCATCCCTGCCACCTCCCACCAGGGCCAGGAGCGCCTCAGCATCCCCTCAGCATCCCCGGCACAGGCAGAGCTCCTGCGTTTAAAGCAAGTGTTAACAGCCCCTCGAGAGCTCATTGACAGCCACTCAATCAATCCTCGGGAGTGAGAAAAGCTCGGGCTGTTCTCTAGCAGTGATGCAGCACTCACCCAGCTGCTGCCAGGGACAGAGATCTGCCGTGCCCCACATGCTGATGGGCTGGTGGATGAGCTGCTCGATAGCAGGGATCGATCCCCGTGCTACGGAAAGGTCGCTGACTCCAGAGGCTGTTGAGCCGCAATGAGTTCAGGGATGGAAAACACATCGGGGCACTCCTGAAATACCAGCGTGTCAAGGAGCAGCTTGAAAAGAGGAGTCATTTCACCTGTTCCGACCCTTGAGGGGTTGGGTTTTTTCCCCTCAGTTTTTCATTTCCATGCCAGTTTTCAATTTTTTCTTGCGATTCCCGTCTTTTTCCACACGGGTGGTGGAGCACATGGCCCACACACAGATTGTGGCTCCAGCTGTGACCCAGGACAGTCAGTGCCGAGATGGAACAAGGTCACTCCACTTCTGTGGCCCACTGTGTCACTGACCCCTCTGTCGAGCCTGCTAATAAGGCCAGAGATGCACCATCTGCAGCAGAGATTTTTGCAGCCATCTGTCTGCTGGGAACTGGAGTGAGGCCACCAACAGGCCACCAACAGCCGTCGAACAGAAACAACTTCCAGTTTCCAGCGGGGCTGTGCCAAGTTGGCCGTGTCTGAAGTGATCACTCACCTCAAAAAGCTCGTGCCATTCATGCCAGTGGCTGAGTAGGTGCCACCAAGGAGCAGCCTTTATTTGGGGGTTTTCAACAGGGAGTGGAGGATAAATTCATTTCCTCCCTGATACACAGCCTGAAGCTGGGATCACCTCCCTATTACTCTGCCCCCTTTTCTTCACCGTGTTCCTCTCCCTCTTTCTCACCCTCCCCTCCTTTCTGCTTCCCATATATACAAACAAACCCTAGCTGGGCAAAATTCTGGGAAAGCTTCCAGACTGTCAGCCTCAGTGAGCTTATTCATCAGGAGTGTTTCCTACTCAAGCTGGGTCTATGGATGCATGCTCCAGATGCCTTTGTCCGGAGTTCTGAATGGGAAATTTCCCGGCCAAAGCTCCCCGAATCAGCTGAGCTCTGGTGAGTGCTCTACACAGAAGATCAGGCAGCCAGGACATGAGGAATTTCTCCCCTGCACGGTGGAAAAGAACCACTTTGATGCTGCTCCTGTGTTTTAGGGACAATAGGTTGGAATAATACTGCTGATTCCATTTCTAAGCACTCCTCCAGCCGCTGTCTATCAGAATAGACAACATTTAGGGCAAAAAAAAAGTGGGAGCCAGGAGATAATGTTGAATACGATGTTCCTGAGACCCTTAATAGGAAAGCACATTCACGTCCAGCAGCTATGCCTAAAATAAAAAGGACACACAGAGCGCTCAGGGCTCAGCCACGGGAATGCTGTGAAGTTTGGAAAACATGAAAACATGATCTACAGAGAAGAAATGAAACGAACTCAGCGCACCAAAGAGAAATTCTAGAGATCACTTGATCATGCTTTACAAATATTTACACAGAGAGACTCAGGATAGAGAGCCCTTTAATCAAGATATAGCTGGTCTCAGGATCACTTGGAAATGCATGTCCATCCTTGGCTAGCTCAGAAATACCCATTCAAGCCTCCCATAAACATGTCCTCCCATTCCTGCTGATCATTTTGGGTGTAGGCATAAGGCAAAGAGTGGAATGAGAAATTAAACAGAACATATTTGAAACAGGTCAGGCAATTTACTGTCCTCAATAACAGTAAATATTGGAGGTGGGGGGGGGGGAGCACAGTCCTGGAAAAAAATACATCATGTTATTCCAAATGGCTCTGGCATGCTCCAAACTGATTCAACCTCATGTCTGAGCTTGGGTTTCAGATCCTGACCCTGTTTCTGATAGGAAAGAGAGGGTGAGGCTCGAACGCTTGCTCTTTAATCTTCTATCCTAACTTTCCACTTGATCCTGACACCAGTGACCCCAGTAAGTCACCTACCGGCGCTGCTCAGTGCCGCCCAGCCTGAGGAAAAGCAGGAGAGGACAAGGACTTGAGCACATCCAATGATACCCCAGGCACGGAAAAACCTGAGTTCTAGATAAACGTTATCATGATCAGTCTTCAGCTGCCAAAATTAACCAGCCACTATGCACTGTCACAGTATCAACAGAAAAAAGATGCATTTTTGCTCAGTTTTTACTCTCTTGTTTCTTTCCTCTATCAAAACGTAGAAAAAGTTATCTCAGTTCAATCTCTAAATGGAATTTACCCTTTCCTTCCTGCTGAGAAGAATCACTGCACAAAATAAGAGCCTCACACTGATCCCTTCTCCCAAAAGGATCACCAGTAACACCCAGCTGTATTCCCTGTAGCCACTCCATTTGGATCTCACAGACATTCACCTGGTTCTGATTTGTCTTTGTTTGGCATCGAGCCATGAAGGTCTCAGCGTGTTTGCCTTGGATTTAGGAGAGACGTGGATCTCACAGGATAAACTCAGATCTTGTTCAAGGCAATTCAGGGAGAAAATCCCTTGCACACCTCGGGTCCTCCAGCTTAGAGTCATCAGAACATATCAAACAGGGGCATGGGCCAATTGTTCATCAAAGCTTTGCTTCAAAATCACTTCAGCCTCTATAATTTTATGTTCCACCTGACCTGTGTACAGGAGCTGTCAGCAATGGGCTGTACTGGGGGATCCCATATGCACTTGAAGCTGAAGGCAAAACGTAGCTAAAAGGCTGGGGAGTTATTTAGATGATGTGGTTTAACATCATTAAGCTCCTGAAAAGTTCTGTCAGTTCTTCAGGCCAGGTGTTTTCATGGCAGGTCACGGAGGTTTGGATGTTCCCAAAGAATTACCTTGCAGCAGCATCTGCCTGCCGAGAGGCCGTGCGTGTCCACCTCGCCTCTGACAAGGTTTCCTGGGGTACACAAAGGCATCGAAACCAGCACGAGGCTTTTGGAAATGGAACAATGTCCCTACATGGGGGCATGGCCCTAATTTCACTCTGCTAATTTCTCTGGCACTGAAAGGAGAGAATAATGCCAGCTAAGCCACCAGGATGACTTTCTGCAGGCCCCACTCATTCCCGAACAGTTCCTCCTCAAGCACCAGACACCCAAAACCACAGAGCAAACGTTCCAGGATCCGTGTAGGTCAAAAGACAGTTACTTTCCCCAAGAAGAAGAGAAGAGAATGAAAGCCATACCTCCAAACAGAGACATAAATGATAATCAACAGCAAAAGTGTCAGCGAGGATACTCCACAGCCTACAATTAACGTGACAGAAGGGACCAGCACCTTTTCCATGTTCTGAAAGAGAGAAAGTGAGACATTAAAAAATAAGCTCGGCCAGTTTTAGCAGGAAAATTTCATGGCAAGGACTTTCCCGCCACTTGCTGGTGTGTCCACTCAGCTGACCTTCACATCGCACTGTGCATACAAATAAACACGCAAGGAGAGCAGGATCTGTTTCTGCTTGACCCAGTTGGTTTTTTTAGGACCTGATTCTGCTCCCACAAACCAGTGTCAAGTGTAGGTAATAATTCTGATATCCACGGAAGGCAGACATGTGAAAGGTGTGGGTTATGAGAGGAGGAGCAGGCCCTTCCTATCCAGTGTGAAACTGGGGAGATAATTAATGAAGCAATAACAGAACAATTACAAACAAGCTCTACTGGGATGGCGGTGATGAAGGGTGGAGGATGAAAAGAAGGTGAAAATTTTCCACCAACCACAAACATTCATCTGGAAAAGGATGAAATAAAGCAAGGGAAGGAAAAACAAGACGTGTATCCTCCCCAGGGACCCACCATCCATCAATTCACTGCTCTTACACTACCACACAAGTGGTAGTGTAACACAAGGCGTTTTTGCATAGAAGGGGATCACAGAGGCTGGAAAACCTGGTGTGGAATGGTTCTTTTTTCCTGATTGAACATAAAAGAACATCAGCTCTTGCAACATCAAGAGTAAACCTACGCTGTAACCTCTCTAATGGAGTTCTCTGCATCCTGTGGCTGTAACTACCCAACATCTGCCACTCTGGTATCACTGAACTTACCCTGTCCTCAGCTCAGAGTGAGGAGCTCAATCCCACTTGGCTTTCTCTGCTGCAGGCTTTTTTTTTCCCCCCCAGCACATTTCCCATTTCCACATCAGTGATCTCTGCTGGCAGGAAGGCAGAGAGAGGCAGAGCCCCACTGAGAGCAGACACCCAAGAACCCTCTATTTAGGGTGATTACACCACTTGCAGAGGAGAGGGAGCCCAGTCAAGGTTTTCATTAGATCGGCACAGCACCAACACCTAACGCCTCACTCATGGAGATGAGACGGTTTCTGACACAGCAAGGGCTTAACACAGGAGATAAAAAAAAAATTAAAAAACGTAAATTATGCATGGATTTGGGAATGAAACAGGTAGTCCTCTAATGCCTTGACTACACTGTCCTGTTGGCAGGCATGAGTCTGCTCAGCCTGAACCTCCAGTCAGAGGGATGCCACGGAGCTGAGGCTACAGCAGCTCTGTTCCAGGATACTGAGCCTTCTGCAAAGCCAGATACCTCAGGCAGGGCTCAGTGCTGGGTTTAAATGGAGCCTGGCCAGCTCAGCACATGGGCAGAGCAAACCTCTGTCCACTCACTCAAGGCCCACAGTCACTCCAGGGTTACTCTACAGAGCCCACCACAAAAAGAGATGAACCACCCCGATACACAGAGGTCTGAGCTGAATTATCGCTGAATTTTTAAGGGCTTGGGAAAATCCTCCTTATCTGCTTATTTTGAACAAGGGCACCATTCACAACTGGGGGGAATTAATGAGGAACAAAACTTTCACCACACCACTGCAAGGAACCCCATGGCAGCTGGCGGGAAGGATGGAACAAGAACTTCCAAAATTTAGTGACACACTGCAGAAGCCTAGAAAATAAGGGGAATAACGTGAATGACTCAAACATGGATGGTCATGGAGCCAAGCAAGGGTTGTTGGCAATAACACACTGTGAGCAAGAACAGGATGTGGCTGGAGAAGGGACCATGCACAGGTAGGGGCAGCACTTTTCTGAGAAAAACATCCAGGTTCTGGCTCCTGGAGATTGGCACAACAGCACAGTGCAGGCTCAGGAATGAGGTCGAGAATAGGGCATGGACTGTAGGAGGGATCAAGACCACCCGAGATCCCTGAAGGCTCTGACCCATTTCCACACAGGTCTAGAAGAACAAGCTGTGCATGACAACTGATTTGCATACAAAGAGATGAACTTATCACCAGAGCAGAGAAAACTTCTCTGTAAAAGATACTCCCTGCATGCATGGGCACCCCAGGACCCTGGACACCCCATCAGCTGGATCAACACTGGAGCCAGCACTGGAGCCAGCATTGGTGATTTCTCTTTCTCCCTTTCCTTGTTTCTCCTTTGTTTCTCTCTCCCCCTCTTTAATCCCTCTCCCTTTTCCTTTCCACTCTACCCCTTTATCCAAAACCCACTACTGTGTGCCTGCACCAGATCAGGGACTAACCTAACAATTTCCATCTGTAACTCATTTATAAAACTTGGGAAGATTTTGTGGCCACTCTGACTTCTGCCATTCCTTCTGACCAAAAATTTGGGGTGCTTCCTTCCCCTGAAGGGTGGGATGTCACATGCATTCAATGGCTTGAATGCCTAGCCGGCACCCAAAGGAGTACAGGTGGTCTGAGGGATCTTCACTGGGGGCACACCAGCTACGGACAGGAAACCTGAGCCTCACCAACCCATCCTGCATCTTTCTCCACTTCGAGATTCCCACAATGCTCATGAAAAAAATGTTTCAGCTCACCAGTGGATTCTTCCCCTAAACTTTTACAGATACTTGGATCACTGCAATTTTTAACTCCTAGGACTGTGCTCCCACCCTGAGAATTTACTCCTGCCAAATATTCAAGCAAGGTTAGAAGCAGTTTTTTGGGAACGAGGTAAACACAAATTTCAATGAAAATATCAATGCTTTGATTTTGTCTTCCATCAAACAAAATCGAATTTGGACATCATCCAGGCAGGGTGAGTGCTGATACTGCATATTTTGCTCCTTATAAATTGAAACATGGAAGGAACTCTGATTTAGTCAGGTTGGGTGTGGGAGAGATGGACGCAATGTCCTGTATGAAGCCACAGCTTTATTTCTCCCCCCTGCAGAATCCTGGTGGACAACAGCCCTGTCCCACTTCAGAGACACATGGTTGTGATAAAAGCACTGTGGAACACAAGATACTCAGCCGTGGATGGCTCCTTGCTTGCTCTCTCCAAGCTCTTCCCCAAGCCTCTCCCTCTCCCTGTTCCCCCCTTATGGCAATTTGAGTTCACATCGCACAAATGGTGGCCTGGGATGAGCCATCGATTGTGACATTTGATTTAAGTAGGTCTCATTTCACTGACTTTTCATGGGTAACTGGATAAAAGGGGGGGAGGAGCTCCATTAAAGCAAAGAAAGACGGACATGTAACTCGTTCCTAAACCATCCGAGGTTCACCAAGGGAATGCAGTTTGCTTTTTGAGAGATGAGCAGGCTGCATCCCTAAATCCCAACACAGCAACCCCAGCTGTCCTCCCTTCCACATCCTCCCTGATATCCCTCCACCCTCAAAGACCTCAGATTCTCTCACTGCCTTCCCTACCCATTGTCCCACATCACCCAGAACCCTCTCCTAGATCCTGCAGCAAAGGATCTTCTGCATGGACCATGCCTAGGTCAGATATTTGCTCCTAGACAAGGCATTACACAAATGACAACTGGTCAAGCTTAAGCCAGGCTTTGGGGTAATAACTGATGTCCATCTGCAGTGCATCCCACAAAAAAGACCCTGATCTGCACCTCCTTCTTTGTCCTACAAATTTTCACAAATGCCATGTCTAGCAGGATTTTTGCTGAAGAGACACCATGAAGCTCATCCTTCCAGTCTCCAGAGAAGGAAGGATTGGTGCAGCCCTGATGGGATTTTTGTTGGCATCAGGAAGGTGGATAACCACAAAAATCACGGGCTGCAGGAAGAAGAGGAGCTTGCTCCTTTGGGAATAATCAAATCATTATGGTTGGGATAGACCTTTAAGATCAGCAAGTCCAACCATCAACCCAACACTACCACCATGTTCACCACTAAACCATGTCCCCCAGTGCCACATCCGTGTTTTTTGATCACTTCAGGGATGGTGACTCCAGTATTTCCTTGTTTCAATTCTTTACAACCTTTTCCATGAAGAAATTTTTCCTAATACCCAATCTAAACCTCCCCTGGTGCAATTTGAGGCCATTTACTGTCATCCTAAATAAGTCCCAAAGACTTAAACCCCGTATCTTAAGATTCTGCTTTCTTCCTTCATTACTAAGGTTTCTTTGTCCTCCCCATCCTCCTTTCTCTATCCACCACATCTTCCCTTCGGCAAACAAATCACTATTTGTTTTATTTTTTTCTGACTAATTAAACCCCCTGACAGAAGGTGGTTGGATGCTGTAGGATCTGAGCCTTGCGAGGGAAATTTCCTTAAAGAAGGAAAAATGGGAAAATCAAGGTTGGTTTAAAAAGTAAAGATGCTGCCAACAGAAAAATGTCAAGGTAAGAGAGGGAACAGTCCTGTGGGATTTTTCCAGCATCACAGCTGAGGACAAACTGGTTGTTTGCAGAAGACAGGCCAGGAACAGGATCTCCACCTGCCTGGACTGGAGGTGGTCCCAGAGAGGAACTGCTGAGAGGGGTCATCCAAAAACCCCCAGAAACACGGACAAAGCTGTGCCTGTTTGGAGCTGGAAAGGAAACTTTTCCCTGGGCCAATGGGGAACAGAGCAGGTTGTTCTGAGTCGCAAGGGCTGAGATTCTGTCACCAGGCATGGCAGGGGAGGAGGGAGGCAATCAATGACATCAGCCAGGATGGAAATAATGAGCGCTGCTGCCTGGGGCCACTCGCTGTCCTGCCACCTCATCGCTCTGCCTGGCAGGGCAGAAGGACACTCCTCCTTTCCTTTACAATTTCACCTTGCTTCCTTCTTTTTCCTTCTCTTCCTTTCTCCCTAATTTTTGCTCTCCTTTGTCTTCTCTGTCTCCCTTCCTTTGGCTATTTCCCATGGCATATTCTGCCTTTTCTTCTTGCTCTTAATGCATTTTTCTGGCTCTCCGCCTTTCAAATTCTCTGCATTTCTCCCTTTCCTTCTCTGGCTTTCTGCAGAACGCTGTGAAAAGCAACTCGATTTGAGCTGTGCTTTTTCCATTACCCAGCTCTGGCTCCAGGGTCAAACAGGCTCCAATTAGAACAAAGTATTTCTTAATGCTGTGCAGTTTGCCCCAGACCTTACAACCAAGCTGTTCTTTCTGCTTTTTCCATCTTTGATACCAAGAAAGGCTTAAACAAAGTATTTATAGGCACAACATCACAACAGTAAAGTCACCAAAAAATTAAATTTTCCAAAATTAAACACAGGCACACGAGTTTGGAATTTGGGGGGGGGGCTGGGTTTTGTTTGGTTTTAGAAACGTGTTTGCTCTTCGTAATAGTTGCCTTGAGCCTGACTTCCTCCACATTTGAAATTAAAGATTCATGAAGACAGAGAATTGCAGAAGCACCGGTTGCAAGGGACATCTACAGCTTTACAACCCAATCTGCCACTTGGAGCAGGACCACCACTAACATCAGGTGAGGTTGGTGATGGCTTTGTCTGGATTTGGGAATTCTCCAAGATGGAGAGCTCCCATCCCGCTGGTGCCCATTCCAGAGCCACACCTCTCCATTGGTGACATTGTTTTTCCTGAGGTCACACAAGGGGAGGTTTAGATTGGGTATCAGGAAAATTTTTTTCACTGAAAAGCTTTGGAACAGGCTGCTCAGGGATGTGATGGAATCTCCATCCCTGGAAGTGTTAAGAAAATGCCTGGATATTGCACTTAGGGACGTGGTTTAGCCTTGAATGTGGTGCTACCAGGTTAACGGTTGGACTCAACAGTCTCGGAGGTCTTTTCCCAACCTAAATTATTCCCTGCACCTCCCGAGCTACAGTTTGTATCTTTCCCCCTTGTTAAACCACCAGGCACAAGTGAGAGGAATTTGGTTTTATAATTTTTGTAACTGTCCCACAGGCTGTGATCAGAGTGCCCTTTACATCTTTGCAAGACAAGCAAATCCCTCTCCCTGCCCTCACAGGCAGCTCAAAGCGATGAGGCTCATTCCACTCTCCTGACACAGAACTGGACCAGCTGGGTGGGATTTACTCCAAGAACTGCACAGGAATGGTTTTGCTGTGCCACTGGCCCAGAGGCTTTTCACCATTCCTGTGAAGTTTTTTTAAGCCAAGTTTTATTGATTTCACTGCTGGTTGGACAACTCTTATCAAAGCAGGGAGAGTTGTTAAAATTGCTGGAAAATAGCGCTTTTACCAGGACTTACAGAAGCAAACAGCTTCCAGAACAAAAGGATGCATGTCAGTGCTGGAGAAAACAACTCAGGAGGGTGGAGTGACCAAGAGGTGAATCTGCTCTTGTCATCTGCCAAAAAACCACTGATTTTTTTAATCCCCAATTTGGTCAGAGTCAGGACTTCTCATCCAGGCTCAGGCCCTGTGGATATCACATTTATACTTCATTGGGATGGGAAATGCCCATGTACCCTGTGCCTCCTCAAGGGAAGGCTCAGTTTTCTCCCCCTGGACCAGCAATTTCTTGCAGTGATTGCAAGACAGGGAGAGAGGCAGAGCAGGACACAAGCTCTTCTTGGTGGATGTCAGGGATTTAGGGAAGACAGGATTGGGCCAGGGGGAAAAGGAGATTTTTTAGTAGGTCAGCATTGTCAGAGGGTCTACAGCACTCACTCAACTCAAAGCAGATGAGCAGTGAGGAGGGACCAAAATATTTCTTTTTTTCCACAGAATAGTTTGGGTTGGAAGGGACCTTTGAAATCATCTCATTCCAACCCCCTGCCACGGGCAGGGACACCTGCCACTATCCCAAGTTGCTCCAAGCCCCATCCAACCTGGCCTTGGACACTTCCAGGGATGGGGCAACCACAGCTTCTCTGGGCAACCTGTGTCAGGGCCTCAGCACACTCACAGGAAAAAGTTTCTTCCCAATATTTGATATAATTCCACCCTCTTTCAGTTTAAAGCATTCTCCCTCATCCTCTCACTCCATGCCAGCAAATGGCAGTGCCCAACAACCCAAAATATAGTTCCATACTGGCTACTAAAATTAACTCTATCCTGAATGAACTCTTTCTCCACCTTTCTTATAGCACTTCACACATTGAACAATCAAAATAAGGTCTCCCCAGAACCTTCTCTTCTCCATCATTTAACCTCTGAGAAGCGCTTTGAGGTCCCTGCATGAAGGGATCATTAATAAATCATCTTTTCACACCTTCTTTCTGGAAGATGTGACACCTTCCCAGCTCAGCCCCTGTCACTGCGAGCCAGATCTGGAGGATTTCCACCTCGCTTTGCTTCCCTCGTGATAAAACCAGAGACTTCCCATGTCAAAGCTAATAGTGACCCATTATCAGGAACACAGTTGTGGAGCTCAGGGCTCTTTTTATGTTATTTGGCTGGTCAAACAGGCAATTCTGTGTAATTACAGCACACAAAAAACACCCAGAGAGACGTCTTAACGCGCTACTATTTATTAACAACTGCTAAGTCTCCAGCGGGTATTGAGTCCGCTCGCAAGATACAACGTGACTATTTGCTTTTAGTAAACAGCCTTGATGAAGTTTTCAGGGCAGAGGAGTGGTCACGCAGCCTCTCCTTAATGGGAACTGTCAGGATAATTTCCTCCAGGCTGGCAGGGAATTACAGGAGTTAACAGTGGGCATTATCTACCTGCCAGTCAGCATCGCCATGGTCAGCTCGCTGCTGCTCTGGAACTCCCAGGCTGCTCTCCCAGTGCCTCAACGTCCAGTCCTGATGTCAAGCATGGACAGATCAGGCTCATATTAATGCTGAAGACCACTCTCCTCCTGCCCAGCCAGCTGTCCCCAGCTGTCCCCAAACTTTTTCACCATCATTCCTTAAAACACTCTACGCTTTATTCGCTCCCTGTCCTTTCTGACTGCACCTCGTTTGGCCAAGCTACTGAAATCCCAGTTTTATGGAGCTCTGAGAAGAGCCTTGAGTCACTCTGCATCCCTCTGCCAGCTGTGGTTTGGGAACCAGCGTGTGGAGCCAGGGAACGCCAAGGAGGAGAGTGGGGTCTCTTCCCAGCTCGCCTGCAGGTCAACTGTGGACATGCAGCTCCATCACTTAAGCCAATTTTTTCAAAGGCCTCTCAGCTGATCTGATTTAGGTGGCCAACACTGACTTTATCTTCTCAGGGGGCCTATTTTGATGTCCTGGAAATGGAAGGGAATAATACTGCGCTCCATCTCTCTTCCAAAACTTAATTCAGCTTAGATTCCTGCTGTGTGCAAATGCCTCAGGAGGTTCCTCGGGCTGTGTCACAACAATCAAGCACCAGCACCTTATTCTCTGCTCTGCAGGACCTTTGGGAAGGATGGAGGAGAGACAGGAGAGAGCTTTTGGCTTAACTGTTTGTGAGCTGGTCAGATGGCACGTCTGGTTTTTAAACCTTTGCTTTTCATGCAGATGGAAGGCTTGTTCTGTTCCAGCCTTTCCCTTTAAAGCATAATGAAGAGAAAATAAAACCATTTTCCACAACGAAGCTGGCAATAATCAAAATGGCCAATTCCTCCACAGGCATGAGCTCTTTGCTGCTGAGAAAACAGGGGCAGAAGTGAACTTTAATCAGGTTGTGCAGCAGCACTGACAAAGGCACTGCGGTAAACAGCAAACCTCAATCTCCCCATGTCAGTCCTGGAAAATCAAATGCTCCAGGATCCACTCCACTGCCCTGAGATGAGGTGGTACAATGCAGGTATTCATACAAACATTCAAAACAGAGGGGACTTGTCCATACTGCTCAGTGCAACATTTATTCTCTAAAACTCCTTGAAATGAGGTGAGGGTCAGCTGCTTCTCGCAGGCAAATAACAATAGGACAAGGGGAAATGGTCTCAAAATGCACCAGGGGAGGTTCAATTTGGATATTAGGAAAAATTTCTTCATTGAAAGGGTGGTTAAGCATTGGGACAGGCTCCCCAGGGAAGCGGTGGAGTCACCATCCCTGGAAATCTTCAAAAAAAAAGTAGATGTGGCACTCTGAGATATGTTGAGGGGGTGTGGTGGGATATGGTTGAAGGCTGGACTTGAGGATCTCAGAGGTCTCTTCTAACCTGAATGATTTTATGATTCATGGACCGTACCATGTCCCGAAGGTTGCTGGTTGCCACAAGCTAAGACACATCCAGGAAGCATTATAAAAACTAAATATTAGGGACAATTACAGGAGCTGCTAGAGCTGCTCTTGTTCTAGAGCTGCTCCTGCCATGGAACTTGCAATTATTATCATTAGCATAATAATCACTGTTACTACTACAACTATTAGCATTACTGGCATTATTTTACCATAGGGACATATGCTCTGTAACTACTTTAAAAATGAATCTTCTTTGCTGCTCCTTCCTGCTTGGAATTGTCCTTTCCGTGTGCTACACAGAGAACAACCAGTTCAAATTCCATAACTGACTCGGAGGCTCATTGCCCTCATCCCTTGTAGCTTCCCAGCTGAGCACCTTGCAGGGAAATGTGGTAAGATTTACATGCAGCTAAAATAAAGTAAGTCCATGGCAGACTGGGAATGGAAAATGAGAGTAGAATCCAGACTGTGTTTATCCTGATTTAAGCTGTATTTTGGTTCCATGCCAGGCGACAGCATTTCACCAAATTACTCCAAACCAGCCTGCTGTTTGTTTTACACTATCAGTGGCATGCTGGAGAGTGGTGCCAGGCCAGCAGCTCTCCCCACAGCGTGGGCAAAACGTTCCTTCCCCATTCTTGTGCATCCTGCCCTTTGGAGAGACCCGCCTGAGGAGTGGGGGAACACCTGAGGTCTCAGTGTCTGCAGGATGGCTCCTGCCCAAGATGCTCAGATCACTCATCTGCCGACCATCACGGAGAGCAAATATCCACTCTCCCTTTCCCCTTGCCTGTTGAAGACCAGTCCTTAAGAAAAACCTTCCTCCAAAGCACAAGGAATGAACATTTGTGCATAACTTCACAAGCCATGCCTGAAGCATCTCTTAAACCTGCCTTTATCCAAGTTCCTTTAATTCAGAGAATCACAGGATATCCTGAGTTGGAAGGGACCCCTGAGGATCATCGAGTCCCAACTCCTGGCCCTGTGCACGACACCCCAACAATCCCTTCATGAGCCTGAGAGCGTTGTCCAAACACTCCTTGAGCTCTGTCAATCTGAGGGCTGTGACCATTCCCTGGGGAGCCTGTTCCAGTGCCCAGCCACCCTCTGGATGAAGAATCTTTCCCTGATATCCTGCCTAAACCTCCCCTGACACAGCTCCAGCCATTCCCTCAGGTCATACCACTGTCACAGAGAGAAGAAATTGGTGCTGCTCTTCTGCTTCCCCTCATGAGGAAGCTGCAGACCCCGAGGAGGTCTCCCCTCAGTTTTCACTTCTTCAAATCTTAATTATTACTTGCAGATGCTCCCATCTCTCACTATTCAATCACTGAAGATCCCTGCCCTGGAAATGGCTCCTGACCCAAACTAAGGTTGAACCAACAACCTTGAGGTAAAATGTCCCCAGCTCACTTCCAGTCCTCAGAGGCTTTCAGGGGCTTCTTGGCTTAGAAAAGAAGATGAAGGGATTTCAGCATTTGGGTTGTTCTGCTGTTATGAGGATAATGACAGCTTTATTCCCATTGCAATCTGAGGAGCCCCTGGGATCCAGTGTGTTTCCATCCCCAGCTGCTTGCTGGGGAATCACTGGTGTAAATATCCTCTATGTGGAGCAGTGATCTCCAAGCAGCCCTCGAGGAATCAGCTTCCAACCCCAACCCCCAACTCATTCACAGCTGAGTGATTGGAATGTGAAGCTGCAACAGCCCCTGGATTTACAGCTGTACTGAGCTGATATAAACAAAATCAAAAGTGGCCCCAGAAGTCGGATATTCCCCACCTGGGGAGAGGCTGGCATGATTGCCATGTTTAAAAAGAGGAAAAAGAACCATTTGTCATGGAAAATGAAAGCATTGTCTCACTCGTGGGAAAAGAGCGGAGTCATTTTGCTTTCATGGATTTATTGATTATATTCTGAATATCCTTGTGGTGAGCAGGGCAGGTAGGCAGCGAGCAATGGAGCTGCAGACTGAGTTCTGGCTGGCTGTTATCACACCCTGCACAGCATCAGTTTCTTCATCAGACACTCCTCACATTTAGAGGGACGTTTCGAGCTCATATACTCCCAGTTACAACTCTGACATTATTTTTTCCACACATTCCGCCCATTTTCCCTTAAAGATTACCAAAATCTTGCCAGGAGGTTTATGCATTCAGCTATTAATTGACGGCAAAAGTGTGAAGGGCACAAACCTTTCATAAACTGCTTCAATTTGGACTTAAATGAACATAATAATAATGACTTATCCATTTCCTACCGCATGGCAATTTAAGGGCAACCTCAGCCTTTGGGCAGAGCATAAAGGGCTCAGAGGTGAAGCAGATTGTCAAATTTACCTAAAGAATGGCATTTCCAGGCCAAAGTACAACAGAGATGGGTGCAGAATAATGGAAGAAAGACAAGCAACATGCAACAGTTCGCCTGACTCTTCCAAGGCACCATGCTCAGTCCCTGAAGTGCTTTGAAAGGGAAGATAATCTCATTTAGCACTAATTCTGATTCCCACCCCACGAGCCCATGAAACCCAGCCTCCAGCACCCACTCGTTACCATTTTCAAACGAGCCCCTTTGTGATGCTCCCACGCTGTCCTCCTGCCTCGGGAGAAGCTCCCTGAGAACCCCCTCGAAAGCCACCCAGAGCTTCAAACCTCCCCTGTAAAGCCCTGCCTGGTGCAGGGCCCACAGCCCAATCCTGGCAGACGTGCCACGACTTTCCGCGGCTCACCATGACTAATGCCCTTGTGCTGTTTACACGGGCCCCCACACCCGCCCCCATCCCGGCATCCCAGGGTTCCAGATGGAAAATTCAGCTGAATTTCCCACACTGCTGGGTCAGGGTGGCTTTGTGGCTCAGCGCTGAGCAGGCTGAAGTGGTGCTCTCGCAGCTGAAGCCTCCCCGGGTGGCACAGCGGTACAAATTGCAGGTTCTAAATAGGAGATGACAGTGGATCGACAGCTACAGGTGGAAGTGGGAAGTTGTGGACAGACTCGGTGATTTTTGGCTTCCCCACCTGCCTCCAGCCCATTCCTCCACCTCCCACCAATGTGCTGCCCCTCTGCCACGTTCCTCCCTTTATACACAGCAAGGCACAGACACGAAGGGGATCTACATCACAGAATTCCAGGTAAGAGAGTGAAAGAGACCTGACAAGCTCAGCTCACGCCTCAGCCTGACGCAAAACCATCAAATCCACCCCCAGCCTCTTCAAGAAAACCTTTGCTGATGGAGTCTGGGCTCTTGACAATCCCTGCAGTCGGAAGGTTTTCCCTTGTGCCTGAATTAAATCTCTCACTCTGCAATTTGAGCCCAATCCCCAGCAGACACAGAAAGCAGATTATTCCCTTTCCACAGCCACCTTCAACCCATTTGAAGATTATCATCCTCTTTCCCCTCAGTCTTTTTTCCTTGAGGAAAGAGCCAAAATGTCTCACAGAGCTCAGCCTTCAGCGTGGAGGCACCACACCAAACATCTCTGACACATCGTCCTCTCCCACACGCCCTCCCACAATCTGGGCCGTGCCAGTCATCCTGCCTGGACCCAGAGCAGAGTGATCCCAGGCAGGTAATGCTCCCCCACTTGGTTCACATTTCTGGCCCTCAAATCTGCTCGCAACTGAGGCTGAGCGCTGCTTTCTGAGCTTGTAGGAAAGGGGAAAGTGGGAACTGGGAAGACCCTGGTGTCCTGGCTTAAATCCACACCTCCTTTAGCAGAGCACTAAGCTGTGGCAGGGTAATAATAGGGCAGCTGTCACACTTGTTAAGCTGCCTTCATGGCATCAAGCCATTAAGCACTGCAGCTCAGAACAAGCACCAAACCCCTCAGGAATGCCTGGACACGCAGGATCCCAGGCATTCTCTGGGAGGCTTTAATCTGAGCTGAAGACGAGGGACCAACCCCAGCCCTGCTCTGCTCCTGGGGTCACTTGGTTAATGCCAGTGCCACTCTTGCCTTTCCTTTCCACTGAAGGGTGAATTTGGCTCGGCATTACTCATGTTCAAGCACTGAATCCCACAACGGCTTTAAGCTCCCAGACACTTGATCCTGCTCCTCTCCCACGTCCCTTCAGAAGGGGAGATACGGGAGGGTGATGCAGCATTTGCCTGCAGGAGAGTCCCCGCCAGGGCTGCGCCGAGCTCGCTGGCTCTGGCTGGCAGGGGCAGAGCTGCAGCCCCACGCTGCTGCAATCCCACCAGCCGGAGTTTTGTCAAGAGTTAAAGACCTGGGCGAATCCACCAGCGCTGAGCAGGAACTCGGGGAGGGAAGCTGTCAGCTGGGAATATCTCCCCAAGTACCCAACGGATCGACAGACAGTGGAATCCGCAGGCAGCCGCCAAGGAGGTGGGATGCTGGATGACTGCTTATTATGCTGAGCCAAATCCTCCTATTATTACCTCCTGTGCTACCTGTCTTCTTTTAATATATTCAAGTGTTGTCTCTGCTAGAAGCACAGCACAGCGCTGAGAGGGAATTCCTGTCCCACTCGTCTCTCATGCCTTGCCTGTGTATGTTCCAATATCAATCACTTATTTGCTAATGGGATCTTTTATTAGGTATCTGTGTATGGCACACAGCAGTGGCAATCTCCAGTCAATTCTCCCAGCAGAATAACAAACTCGGGCTGCCTCTGGCACCTGGAGCACACCACAAGCTCCACCAGTGATCCCCTTCCCCTTAAAACCCAACATAAATCACCTGTACATTAACTCTGAGACATCTCCAAACTCAAATGAGATTTATCCCAAATTCACTCTGCAGCACAAACTGACAGACTCTGTGTCAGTGTCAGAGCAACCCTTTTAAAACCTGGTGATTTCCAGCAAAGCAACAGTGTAGGGACACAACCCGGTGCTTTCTGTTAAGAGGGCACTTTGGGAAAATAATGGACTTCTTTTAAGGGGGTTAAACTGTGGGTTGGCCCGTTTGGCCCACTAAGAGCATCACACATTCTGCCTCCTTCCTAATCACATTATGAGAGAGAGTAGGAGGGGAAAACTGTCTGCCCAGCTGGTTCCTACCCTGCCTTCTCCATTCTATCCATGCCTGCTGAAACTCAGGAGCGCTAAACTGGATTTAGTGAAAAGAGCCTCCCTGCTGAGCACAGCAAAGAGCAGCCCGTGATTTACAGAATCACCTCCAGGCTGCCATGGGCCTCGGGGAAAAGCACCCCGGAGAAAACACAGCAGTTGCTCCTGCTGTGGAGCAGGAGATGGGCAAAGCCCAGAAATCCCCAGCAGCACTTAGACCACATCCTTCCCCAATCCCAGCACGGAGCTCTCCTGGGATAAGCAGGCGTCCAGCTGGAGCAGCCCTTCGCCACTCCCACCTTGGCATCTCCGCACCCAGGGAGAGTTCAGTGGCAACAGCACAAATCCCCAGGAAATCTCAGGCAACATTTCCAGCTCAAGAGGCATAATCAGCTCCTAAGAGACACTCTACACACAGCAGCATCCTGGAGAGGACGGGGTGATTGCAGGAAGAGGTGCCAGCAGCATGAGCGCGGGAGCTCGCAGAGGATTTGGACCTCAAAAGCCCCAATGTTCGTGGCTCAGCAATGCTCAGCCTGGCACAGCTCCTGCCAAGTGGGCAAGAGGAGGCTCCTAATGCTCTGTCAGGGAAATGACAGCACTTGGTGCTTCCTGGAGCACCCTTCAGGCTCGGGGCACTGTGCAGATGTGGATGCACAGAGCCCAGGGTGTCACCTGCAAGGGTGCTGCAGCTGGAGAAAGGGAAGCAGAAAGCAAGGGAGTGTTTAGCTCAAGGTCACAGTTTCACTGACCAGCCCAGAAAAGCTCTGGCTGCAGCCTCAACAACACACCCAAATACACCAAACTCTTCCCTAAAGCCCTGCACAGCCTGAGCAGAGTTTGATGTCTCAAAGACTTCGAGCCTGGCAAAACCAAAAACTTCCCTCCCTCAGAAAAGCCCACCTTTTGAATCAAAGAGTTAAAATTGCAGAAAAAGCAGCACCAATATTAACTGAACCTGGAAACTGTTGTGAACACGAGAACTGTCAGTTCTCAAGGTATGCAAAACGCTTTGTTGTTATTCAGACTCCAAATTTCACGTGATAAGTGATGGAAGAATATAAATGTTAAAATGTTCACCTCCAAATGAAGTTCTCCAGTCTTATCTAAATGAAACCGCTATCATTTCCCATCACAATGTTGTCAGAACTGCTACACCCTTACAAAATATTTGATTCATAACATCAACCTTTTTTTTTTTTTTCTGCTGGGAAACCTGGATCTCCTCCCTGTGCAAGAGAGGCTCCACAGAATTTTAGGAGCTTAAAATAACCCACCTTGTGTGTGTGCACTGTCCATGAAGTACAGAGAGCTCCTGTAGCACAAGGCAATCTTTTTGGGGGACGATCTCTGGGACACAAGAAGATCTTTGAAGGTCCATTCCATCCCAAAATGGGAGGTTTTCAGGGACAAAAAAAGAAATGTTGTGAGTTGAGAGAGGAGCTTTATCCCCATGGGCAGGAAGCACACCAGGAAAGGTGCCTTCCATCCAAGCAAACTGGAGATAACACTGAACAAAGCCTCTTGCAACATCCAGGGATATAAATCCTGGAATCATTAAGGTTGGAAAACATCTCTGAGATCATCAGGACCAACCATCAACCCAGCACCCAAGTGCCACATCCACTCGTTTCTTGAACGCTCCCAGGGATGGCGACTCCGCCACTTCCTTGGGCAGCCTGTTCCAATGCTTGACAACCCTTTCCATGAAGAATTTTTTCCCTAATATCCAACCTAAACCTCCACTGGCACAGGTCTGCTCACTGTGGACACTCAGCTGCCTGGCCAGCACTCACTCTGCTACAATAAACCCCACAAAACTCTGTAACTGCTGCTTTTGCCTGTCAGAAAACACTGACACAGAGGTGAGATGTCCCAAAAATTCAGAGCAGACGTAACAAACTCAGCACCCCTACAAGTTCTTGCCACCATCTCTGAATATTCATCAAGCCTAGAAATGAGAGGACAGCTCAGATGCTTCACTCTGATCAGCTTTCTGCAGGCAGGACCAGCAAGGAGGGGGAGAGAGAGCAGAGATGTATTTGTAGAGTTTTACTCCAGTCCTTAGCACTGCACAAATCACAGAATCATCAGTTTGGGGTGGAAAGGACCTTGAAGATCATCCAATTCCAACCGCCCTGCCATGGACAGAGACACCTTCCACCAGACCAAATTTCCCAAAGCCCCATCCAAGCTGTCCTTAACCAAGCTTTAAAGCACAAGGTGGAAGGCAGCAAAGACAACACAAGCCGAACTCAAATGAGGCAACCAAAGAGTGAAAGGTTCTTCTGAGCGTCCTCAGGCTCCTGCTCTACCTCCTTCCCACCTCCAAAAATTGCCAAAATATATTGAAAAAACACCACCACAAGCCTCACATGCAGCTCTGCGGTTTCCTTTTGCCCTCATTCTCTGTCAGCGCTGCCGCTGTGCAGGTGAAGCACCACAGGCATTGCCCTTCCAAGATAGGCAGGGTATAAAGCTCAAAACAAAAACACAGTCCCAAAATGCTTGTCTGTGTTCCTTAATTTAAGAGGTTTTAATCATTCATGATGGTCAAACAGCAGTTGTGCCAAAGCAGGGCACAAGGGTGCCTCTGTCGAGTGGAAACAGCAGAGGAAATCAAACACAAATCTGAACTCCAGCTTTTGAGCATGATCTGAACAGCTCCATCACGGTTTAGGGATGTCCATCTCCCAAACTGATTCAAAACACAGCACTTTCAGCCTCCAGCTTCACCGAAATCAAGGAAAACTGCTTCTTTTCCCCACCACACGAGCAACTCTCGGGTCCCAGCCCAGGCAAACTGCCCTTGGCCCGTCCGAATTAGCAGCAACAGTCGTCCCAAAAGCCTTTTAGAGTCTTTTTCCACTGCAAAGGAGCTGTGCCCACATCAGGGTTACAAATATTTCAAGCTGCCAGGGCCAAAGGCTCCAGAAGGGAGATTTATAGCAATAAATAATATTAATGACACAGGCGGACGGAGCTTCTTGTCCTGAGAGCTCCAAAGGCACATGAAAAACTGCACTATAAATGTCACCACCGCAGACACCAACGATGACGAGATGCCACCTCTGGGGACGGGAGGCAACGTGGGCTTGTTCAGAATGAGATTTGGGGAGGAAAGCGAGGGAATGAGGGGCTGGATGAACACAGCCCTGCAAGCTCACAGGGCAGGCACAGGCAGGAGATGGGTCCCAGCTGGTTCAGCCTGGGTGATGCTCCCATCATCATCAAACCCTTGGGTTTGGGGGACTCAGGAGATATCCAAGCCCCAGTTCTCCCCCCAGCACAGCCAAAGGACTCATCCTGACACTCATGAGTGGGCTCGAGGCCGGGAAAAATGAGTTGGGAAAACATAACCCAACCAGCAGCCAGAGGAGTTGGAAAGAGGGCGAAAGAAGCAATTTTAGGCCTAAACCCCAGTGGAGCAGCTGTGAGTTTAGTTGCAGATATAATAAAACATGCCTGGGGGAAGGAAGCTGTATCCTCCTGCAGCCAAGCCCACTCTCAAATGCAAAAACACCTGCATGGATGGTAAAGGGCAGACACCCACCCTGTGCTATCCAGAGAACACCCAAACACCTGGAGCTGAGGGAGCAGCAGCAGCTGGCCACGTCAAATTAACCATTTTTTTCCAGACTGCTTGATTAAATAATACCAAGCACTGTGTGAACATAAAGTCTACATAAGAGAAACTTCTACTTTAGCCAAGGCAAGGATTTCCTTTGCTTTTCCCACACTGCTCCTGGTCCTCTGCCCACTTCCAGGAGATGGATCAGCAGAGGACCTTCACCAGCAGCTCACCTGCACATCTGGGCTCGCTTCATTCCAGGCTTTGTCTTAAAAGCCTCCTTGCAGCAGAAATCCCAATTTATTTTCCCCAGCCATGCAACCTCCCAAAACTTTCTCAAGGTATCTCGGAGTCCTTCCCATACAGGGCAAGGCTCATTCATCAATCACAACCTCTGGAGCCAGACGCTAAAGCTGCTGGAGCTTGGGGTGAAGGGTGAAGCCCTGCTGCTGCCAGGACACTGCCCAGGGCAGGTGAGAAATCCCACCTGGCTCACCTGAGATCACCCTGGGCACCTCGAGAAGGCTGGACACACTCCTGGAGAGCACCAGCCCAGCAGCTGCCTCCCTGCCCACTCGGTTTATGGTGGGAGGACAAGCAAACAACAGCGCACGGAAGAAGGTGGGTGCAGGGATGCCAGGATCAAAGCAACCAGCTGCTTCCAGACCCCTTCCAAGCGGGAACACACTCCCAGTCCTACCTCTGAGCATCCTTCAAGCAGAATATCTCTACCTGAGACCACAGAGTTGGTGCCTCTCTGCAGAGGACCCCACAAGCTGCTCTGCCCAATGTCCCAGAGCCCATTTCCCAGCCCAGTGGTGGCTGGGCCTGCTCGGGGCCCGGGCAAACACAACCAACACTGTGTCTTTAAAACCACTTCAGTGCAGATGTTGTTTCCATGGTAACTAGTGGACCAAATACATTAGTGTTTCTAATAATAAACCAAACCTTCATCTCGGAAAATGTGATCCCCCCTCTCCTTTTACCACCCTCACCCTTCCTTTCTTCCTTTCCCCTCCCCTTCTGCTGAATTAAGCCAGCATTTAACAAGCAAGCCATAATTAGTAAATAATTGCAAGGGCCCAGTAACTCCCAGTGCCCAGGCAAATGGAGAAGCTTTAGGTGGAGGAGGGGGTGGCTTTGCTCTGTGAATCTGGGAACTGTCCAAAAAAGGGACGAACTACTTTAAAAAAAGAAAAAGAAATCCAAAAGCGCAAGGTGGAAGAGAAGAGCCTGCGAAGTGTCTTTTGCCCACCCCAGCGCCGTCTTTAGTGCCCTGGCACCCTCCCCGCGCTCTGACTCAGGGTGCAGCCGCCCAGCGATAATTTCTAGGAATCTCGCACTTTTTTTTCCCGAAGGCTCCGTCCGAGACGCGGCACCGACTTCGTGTCCCCGACAAGCGGACAAAACTTCACAACTCCTCCCCTCCACGCTCCCCGATTCCAGAGTGGGAACCCTCCCCCCACACCCCACACCCTCCAAAACTGCGTGGGGGAGCGGCAAGGACGCCGAGGCGGGGATGGAGACACGCGGGGAGGGAGGCGGAGCGGGGCGATTCCGCCCCCCCAAAATAAGCCACGTGCGGAGATTCCGTGCGTGGGGAGCCCACGGGAGCGAGCACGCCTGCGGGGGCCGGCGGCTCCCCACATTTCGCGGGATTCACGTCCGAAGGCGCAGCACGGGAATGGAAGGATGGATGGGGAGGACCAGGGGCGCAGCGCGGCAGCACCCCCGATGTCCGTGCGTGCGTGTCCCAAAGCTGCGGTCAGGGTCGGGGGGAAGGGGAGAGGAAGGACGGCGGGGAAGGAAGGGGGAGGGTTATGCAAAGCCTCACGCTGTGTCTCCACGGTCCCGGTGACACCGGACTGCAGCAGCAGCAGCGGCGCTCGGGGCTGTCCCCGCCGCGCCTCCGCGGTACCCGAGAGCCGCGCGCCGGGGATGCTCCGCTGCATCCCGGCCGCGTCCCCTTCCCTCCCGCTTGATTCCGCCCTGTCCCCCGTGTGTCCCCACGCCTCCCCGGCCCCTCCGCTCCTCCCTCCGCGGTGCCGCCGGCGGGACTCACCATGTCGGGGTTGAGCTGGGCTAAGATGGCGAAGGCGGAGAGCCGGTCACACAGGCACTTGGTCCGGGAGGCGTCGAGCGGGACCGTTCGGCAGCCGCGCCAGGACCAGGCGCCGGGCGGAGAGGCGGAGGCGGAGGCTCTGCTGGAGGGAGGAGAGCAGGGAGGGAGGGACGGGGCGGCGGAGCGGGGAGAGAGGAAGAGCGGCCGTCAGGGCGGGCGGGGAGCGGGCACCGCGCCCCCCGCCGCCCCCATCCCGCCAACCCCCCAGCGGACTTGCGTCTCCATCCCGGTCCTGGTGCTGGCCCGTTCCCGGGTCCCCCACCTCGCTCTGACCCCTCCATCACCCCACACACGTGTGAGCGGCCCCCTGCAGCCCCCGGGCTGCCCGGTCTCGCGATCGCCATACACTCCTCCCTAACCCTATGGCCGTGCCCCACACATCCCATACACACCTCTCTAGCCCTATAGCCCACCTATCCCGTGTGTGCCCACGTAACTGCACAGCCTCATCCCACACAGCCACTACATGGATGCATAACCTTATAGCCCCACATATCCCATATACCCCTTCCTGACCCTATAGTCCTGCCCTACATATCCTGTAGATGCACCCTTACCCCTAAAACCCTGTCCTACTTATCCCATATACACTTTAACCCTACAGCCCTGCCCCACATACCCCAGATACACCTTCTTAACCCTATAGCTCTTTCCCACCTATCCCATATACACTTTCTTAGCCCTGTGCCCAGTCCTGCATATTCTATATCCGTTTCCTTAAGCCTATAGCCCTGTCCCACTTGTTCCATATACACACCCTTAACCCTATAGCTCTGCCCCATTGATCCCGTATACCTATGCATGACTTTCCACCCAATGTGTGCATGCACAACCCTATAGCCCTGGGACATCCACCACATTTATCCACATGTGGGACACATGGATAAATGATCCTTATAGCCCTGTCCCTACACCTCCCCATCCCTATAGTTCTATCCCACATATCCCATTTATGGATGTAACACTACAGACCTAAAATACACCTTGCTCCCCCCCCCAGTCCCATCCCTCACCCCATACACCCCCAACCCCCTGCTCCACACCCCATATAGATGTGTATAGACCTCCCTCAGCCACAGGAATCCCAATTCACAGCTCCACCCCTCCCCTCTTCCCTCTCCTCTCAGTTCTCTGGGGCCAGGACTTCCAAAGGCCAGGCCAGGACCCTCCTCCACCCTTCCTTGCATTCCCAGAACTCTGGACATGGCAGGGATGTTCCTCCCTCATGGCCAGAGGGACCTGAAGACATCAAAGGGACAAATCCCTGCTTTCCCTTGACATCCTTTCAGGCTGGGGAAAAGTAGCAAAATGGAGAAGGGGCCATAGATGGGGAAGTCTCCATGGTCTTCATCTCACAGGTTTCATTGGGAAAGATTATTGCAGCCCCATATCTGTGTGAGCACAAAGGCCTAAACCAGGGAAAAGGGGAATCTCCTGCTCTGTCTCGTGTGCTGGGACAGTGGGGACCCAAAAAGTGCAGTCATTTTCCACCCATTGCTTCTGTATCTTGTCCAGTCTTGTCTCCTGGGATATGGTCATGCAGGGAGTGCAGATGCGGAGAGCAACTGCAGAAATGCAATGGCTGGGGAGAAGGTCAGGATCCCTGTGGGCTTCACAGGAGCCCGAGACAGGATGTGGAGGCAGAGCAAAAGGGCCATCTGCCTTCACTGAAGGGACACGGGGAAAGATGTCCCATCTCCACAGCTGACCATCCTCGGAGGAGGGCACCTCGGCAACAATGCCAGCAGCGAGCCCACGGCAGCTCCAGATGGAGCCAAGCTGCTCAGCAGCCTTGGGTGCATCACAGATGGCCTGGACAGCTCTCTGCTGCTGGCTCCAGGGACCTGCCCTGAGTCACAGACAAGTTCTCTGCAGGTCTCGACGCGGTGCAGGCTCTGACCTGCTCCTCACGCAATGATTCCGAGCCTCTCTCCGCCTCCCTGTGCTACCACGGGCTGGGGACCTACAGGGTGACAGAGCACCAGCACATCCTGCTGTCATTATCTACTCAGATCCTGTTTAACACGTGACACTGAACCTCCCCGAATTATTTCTGGTTTGGGTTAAAGCACTGTTCATAGTTTAAAAAGATAAAATCATAATAAAAAAGGCAAATTAATTTTACTGTAGAAATTGTGAGCCACACACAGAACGTATTTTTTTTGTGGTGCTCATCCAGAGCTTTCTAAATGTCCGGACCCTACTAAATGTCTGGATGTCCCATCCTTGGGAGTGTCCAAGGCCAGGCTGGATGGGGTTTGGAGCAACCTGGTCTAGAGGAAGGTGTTCCTGCCCATGGCAGGAGGTTGCAACTAAATGATCTTTAAGGTGCCTTCCAACTCGAACCACTCAGTGATCCCGTGGTTCTCTGTCCATTTATCTCATGGGACATAAATCTGTCTTCTCCGGATCAGCAACTCTTCACATGATCTTCCCTGAGCTGTCACATCATTTCATGGAGACTTTCAGACCCTGGCATTGTTCTTTGCTCCCTTTCATGCACCTTCTGACATCCCCCAACACCATTCTTGGAAAGGACCAGCAGTTCCAAGGCCAGTCTCAAGGGAAAACTGAATTCTGTATTCTCCTCTCTATGTCCTGCTCGTATTTCCAAGATCTGCATTATTGAGTTGTTCTGTTTATCCCCTGTCACCAAGAAAAATGCTTTATTTATGATGTGTACAAATAATGACAAATTCCCAGACTCCAGCAACCAATTCTGTATTCTCCTAGAAAGTATTAATTTAGCTTGACAAAATCTATTTGCCATAAGTTGATTGCTATTAATGCCTCGTTTTAATGAGTGTGCTATTATTCAATTAGAATCATAATATTACCCACAATTCTGAAATTTTTGGAGCCTGTTTCAGATGGATATTGTGCCTAAGACACAAGCGAGGCTGCTGTGCTTACACACACATGCTCCTCTCTCCAGATTTGGGGAACTCTTCCACCTTTCTTTTCCTAAAGAGCAATGATCCCCAATTAGTCTTAACCTGCTCTTTTAAAATCCTTGCGTTCCAAATTGCTCTCTCTCGCTACTCTCACTTTATGGGATGATGTAGAGCAGGTTTTCCAGCCACTGGTGTAATGAAAAATATTTCATTAGGCTGGGATGTGGATTAAGGAACCAGGCTCTCTTCCAATTACAGAATACAGGCGTTTATTGGAATTCCTGCATTATTATAAATAAATCTGTCATTTCAAGCTAGTAACAAACCAATACCATCAGGATTTATTAGGGGTTTAGTAGACTCTAAATTTTCCTTTTTATTCATTTTTGCTGTTCTGAATAAAAAAATTCCTACACCTTTCTTTTTTTCTCTTGTATTTTTCAAGCTTTTAATTTGCATTGCTTGCCGTCGATTTATCCTCTGTCCACATTTCCACAACAGCTTTTACTTTCCCTCTGGAACAGACTGTTGTGGGGGGTTTTTTGTAGGTATTGATTCATTTGGCTTGTTGTGGGGTTTTTTTGTTAGCTGAGGGTTTCTTAGTGCTCTGTTTATCTTTTTCATTTATGGGTTTGAGGATATCTAGAAAAGTGCTTTTAAAAGGCCCCTAATTATAGAATTTTGGAATCATAGAATGGTTTGTATTGGAAGGGACCTTAAAGACCATCTCATTCCAACCCCTTGCCATGGTCAGGGACACCTTCCACTAGACCAGGCTGCTCAATGTCCCATCCAACCTGGCCTTGGACACTTCCATAGATGGGACACCCACAATTTCTCTGCAAAACTTGTGTCAGCACCTCTCTGCTCTCACAGGGAAGAATTCCTTCCCAATATCCCATCTCACCCTGCTCTCTCTCAGTTTAAAGCCATTCCCTGTGTCCTGGCACTCCATCCCTTGTCCAAAGTCCCTCTCCAGCTCTCTTGGAGCTCCTCTGGGCACTGGAAGGGGCTCTGAGATCTCCCTGGAGCCTTTTCTTCTCCAGACTAAACAACCCCAGGTTGTTGTTCCAAACTGTCCTTTCATCCTTAACTCTATCTTCAGCTTTTTTGTGTTTAAGCAGCCTTTCCCAACAAATAGAAATGCTTAAATCTCCATTCTTAAAGCATCAAATCTGTGTACATTGCCCCACACAGACACCCCCTGCCCCGAGGAATCTGAGCTCTTCTTCAAATGTGGGAATACATTTGCCCTCCCATCACTTCCAATCCCAAAGTCCAGCTTTACTCATTTACCAGCTTTCAAAGTGCACTAGGACAGATCTGGGCCATACATCAACAGAAGTAACCTCATCCAAAAGGAAAGGAAGAAAAAAAAGGAAAATAAATCAGAAAACCAACAAGAACAGGAAACCCCAGGGAAAGTATCAGAAAACAAATAACACTCCCCAGATGCTGTGCCTGGTTTCACACTCCCATGGCAGAAAAGCTGACAACAGCACTGAATGCAGTATCAGGATAAAATCAATCCAGGGCCAAAGCCACACTTGGCACAGCCTGAAATCCGTTTCCAGATGCACACAGAAGAGTACACAGCGATATCGAGGCAAGAAAAAGATTAAAAATTAAAATAACCACCTTTTGCTTTTCAAAGACCTGGTCTGGTGCCTGCTTATTTATCCTGTTGGACTCAAAGAAAGAAATTGGATCAAAGCCATCCAGTCCTTGCTTTAAAAGCTGCTATAAATCACATAAAGGATGGGTGCTGTGGATGTGCTGAGTCAGGAACTTGGTGTAAATCACCTCAGAATAAGTCCAGCTACGCCATTTAATGGGAAATGAAAATCTGGCCCTCATTACTACCAGTGATTATTAATTAATTAGTCATTACTAGTCATTAAACCACTCAAATGCTCCAAAGACTGTGTCCATTCCTCTGGTTTTAATCTCCTCAGAAGAATAACTTTTCTTTCATCCTTTCCTTCCTCATTGCTGATCTCCCTAATTACCTCTTCTTGTTGCCCTGCAATCCTTTGGATGCGAACACCTCTGCACCCTTTGGGGATGGAGCTTGGAGATGGGTTGGGAAAACCTATTTGGAGGTAGGAGGACAGGGCAGAAGAGCCACCAGCCTCTTCTCACTGATTCCCAGTGTGGATGTGGAATCCTGGAGTGGTTTGGATTTGAAGGGGTCTTAAAAGATCACCTCATTCCAACCCCCTGCCACGGGCAGGGACACCTTCCACTATCCCAGGCTGCTGCAAGCCCCATCCAACCTGGCCTTGGACACTTCAAGGGATGGGGCAGCCACAGCTTCTGTGAACAACCTGTGCCAGGGCCTCCCCACCCTCCCAGGGAGGAATTTCTTCCCAATATCCCATCTCATGCTGCCCTTCTTCAGTTTAAAACCATTCCCCCTTGTTCTGCCACTCCAGACCTTGTCCGAAGTTCCTCTCCAGCTCTCTTGGAGCTCCTTTAGGCACTGGAAGGGGCTCTGAGGTCTCCCTGGAGCCTTTTCCAGGTGAACATTCCCAGCTCTCCCAGCCTGGCTCCAGAGCAGAGGGGCTCCAGCTCTTGGAGCATCTCTGTGCCCTTTTCTGTACTTGCTCCAGCAGCTCCATGTCCTTCTGCTGCCAGAGGCCCCAGAGTTGGATTTGTTGTTCCAGGTGGGGGTCTCACAACTGCAGGTGGGGTCTCACAATAATTCCTTGTGATTTTGGGTGTTTGAGCCTGTCCAGCATCACTTGCTGCAGATCCCATACTCAATACCACTAAGAGAGATCTAACGGGGTTTCTCCATGGTCCAGGGGAACACATCTGAGCGAGTTTGGGTCTTGCTGGTTGCAGATACCTGCTCAGATAGTGTCTGGTTCAACCATCAAGTATTACCAAAAGCCTCATAGTTCAGGGCAGACTTGAAATCCTAAACAATTCAATCACTGGATTTTGCCATATAAAGATTATTTCACTGCCAGGAGTTCAAATTACAAAGCAGATATATTGAAAAAGGACCTGTTTCACATTTGAATGCAAAATTCATTTACTGTGGGCCTGATTAAAAGCTTTAGAAGACAATGGGCTATTAATGAACAAGTCCAGAAGGAGAGGAACATTTATGTGTTGGTGTGTGCCTGCCTGTGGGTTCAGGTTTCATTTGTAAATCAGTAGAAAAGCCTTTGATTCTGCCAAAAAAAACACCAGTTTGTGCTGGGAAATCTGTGCTCAAAGCTCAGAAACAAAGAAAAAGAGCAGAATTTGAGTTCTTCACAAATATTGAATCCAGGTACGCTAATAAGGGAGCAGAATTATTTCCAGGCAGTCTCCAGAGTGGAAGGAAGAAAGAGGAAACTCCACTAAAGGGAAAACGTGGGCAGAATATTAGAGGAGAGTGTAGTCGGAGTGATTACAACCCAGTCAAAAAGGAATTGTAGAAATCCCCAAACCAGACTGGCGTAAAAAACGTTGTGCTGGGATGGTGAGCAGGGAACCAACTGACAAGTTGGTTCTGTCTCCAACGTCCGTGGTCAGATTTATCTCCGGTGTGATTCCAAAGATGCTGCACAGGAAAATGTCTCACCATATGTTACAACATGACTCTGAATGTTATTCGAGCACTTGATGGGGAAAAGCAATTAAGCACTGTCTTGTAGATTTAAACAGGAGCTAAGCACATACTTAAGGACTTTCTCAAACAGAAACGCTGCTCTAAACAGGAATTTGCACAAATGGAGAGCTTTTGTTGTGGGAAGAGCCATGGAGGTTTAAAAATTGGGGTAAATATTTGAGATTTGAGAAATACGAGGAACCTCCAGACGTTTTTTTCCAACCCAAACAACTCTGTGGTTCTCTGACTGTTCTTGTTTCACATGGGCCATTCCCCCTTCTCCAATGAGTTGAGTGCTTGGCACAGGTCCAGCTGGCAGATTGATTATTAATTTGGAGAACAAACCAGAGATGAAGTCAAAGTTAATCCTTTTTGTGGGATTCCCAAAAAAAATTTTCATTTCCAGCCAAAGGCTGCCCCAAAGCGCCTTTCAGACACTTTGGTTCTGCACAATAGCCCGGGACACAAAAACACCCCTGCAATCATATTTCTGCAAAAAGTGTGTCAGAGTCACTGTTTGTGCAGGACCTCGGGGCTGAATTAAAGAGTGGATGGTTCCTAAGAGAAAGGGACATGAAAAGGTTTGCAGCTTTTGAAAAAAAAAAAATAGGCTGATTAAAAATAAAATAAAATAAATCTTTGATTGGCTGCTAAAGCAGTTACAAAGGATCTCATGCCAAAGAGGTAAATGCTGAAATTCATTAAACACTAAGCTAAATATGGGTTTAAATCAATCTTTAACACTGCAGCTGCTCGGAATGTTTTGGACACCCTCAGTACCAAAGCAGTGATTGTGCTTTGCTTAGTTGAGACCTAAGAACTAAATAAAACCAGTAAAACTCTTTCACAGGGGTCATTCTATTATCCAAGAGATAATTTTCCCTTTCTGTGATCAATCCACTGGTTCAAAGCCAGGCTGAGCTCTCAGTTATGCTACTGAAAATCCTGTGAGACATCTCACACATCCAGCAAGGCGGTGTAGGCTTATTGGAGCAAAACCAAACCTCCTGGAGAAATCCTGCACTTCTGAGCCTCTGAATTTGAAATGTAGCACAAGTTTGGTAAATCTGTGTAACTCACACTGAAATTTGAAGCTCTGGTGAAATAAAGGGTTGTCCAGCAATTTCCCTACATTTATTTAAGGAAATTAAGTGTCATCAATGCTATTTAGCTCAAAGCCAAGGAAGCCAAATGGGCTCCTGGGCTCCTGGGCTGGATCCTCAGTGGTGTGGGCAGATCAAGGGAGAGGATTTTTCCCCTCTGCTCTGGTGAGACCCCACCTGGAGTACTGATTTCACTTCTGGGAACCTCAGCACAGGAAAGACATGAACCTGTTGGAATTAGTCCAGAGGAGGAGATGCTCCGAGGGCTGGAGCTCCTCTGCTCTGGAGCCAGGCTGGGAGAGCTGGGGGTGTTCACCTGGAGAAGAGAAGGCTCCAGGAAGACCTCAGAGCCCCTTCCAGGGGCTCCAGGAGAGCTGGAGTTTGGATGAGGGAATGGAGTGACAGGACAAGGGGAACGATTTAAAACTAAAAGAGGAGAGGTTCAGCCTAAATGTAAGGAAGAAATTCCTCCCTGGGAGGGTGGGGAGGCCCTGGCACAGGTTGTTCATAGAAGCTGTGGCTGCCTCATCCCTGGAAGTGTCCAAGGCCAGGTTGGACAGGGCTTGGAGCAACCTGGGATAGTGGGAGGTGTCCCTGCCCATGGAATGAAATGATTCTGAAGGTCCCTTCCAACCCAAACCATTCTATGAGAAGGAAACTGAGGCACACAAAGGAGATGTGAATGGATACAGACCTGTAAGGGGGCACTAACAGAACTCCGATATTTGGAATAAACAGTCAATAAATGCACCCACACATCCCTTAGCTGAGTCTCCTGGTTTCTCCACAGAAAGCAAAACAAACCACTATAAAACTTCCTGCTCAGCTACTCAGATTACTCAGTTTCCTTTCAAGTTTTGCTTGGCACCTTTGGATGCCCTTTTTCTCACCTGTACCCAAGGAGCACTGGCCTGGCACTGAACAGAGCGATATTCTGTCAGTCTGAAAGGATCAATAATCAGAGTAGCAGCTATTATTAAATTAGCTCTTTAGGAAAAATCAGTGGAATTGTAAAATATGGAAAATATGGAAAATATGGAAAATAAATATGGAAAATATGGAAAACGAAGAAAAAGCATACTCTTGATCCAGTTGCTTGGTGCAAGGAAAATGACACCAGAGCAGGAATATTAATTTGATTTTATTTCAAAGACACCCCTAATTCAGGGTGGTTTGGGGTGACTTCCTTCGGAGCTGACACAAGCAGGATTAAGATAACAGTGATTTAAGAGAAGATTTGTGACCTGTGGGAAATTAGGAATATTTGGGATTTTCTTTTTACGTGTGTGGGAGAGAGGGACAGGAAAAGATGTAAGGAGGTGACAAGCAAGCCCTTTGCCCAGCTGGGAATTCACGAGCACAGCAAACTGAATTGGAGCATTTTCAGGGGACAAGGTTACCTTCTATCTGCAAATTAGCCCCAGAAAAAAAAAAAAAGAAAAAGAAGAAGCAACAGCCCATATGCAGCCTCCAGTCTGAAGCCTTAATTAACATAAACAATGTTCAGATGCACAAAGAAATAGATATTACTGTTGAAATAAAGCATATGGCTGGCTAAATACCTCCAAGATTATCTGGAGATAATCTTTTCAGGCACCAGAAGTGCAGCTGACGCTGAGCTCTAACGATTCTCATCACAAGGCCAGGCCATCCCACCGGAGAGGGAGCTCAGCACTTCCCACCATCATCGGCCTCCTGGATTTGGATTCTGCCTTTCAAACCCAGAGCCTGTGGCAGAGAATTAATGAGTACTTTCCATCTTTACAGCCCTGCTCCACTGCTCCAGAAGAAGGCCTGAAATGCAGGAATCATCTCTTGAAGGAGAAACTTGTACCATGGCAAGGTCTCCAAGGAGCTGCTTCAATCAAGGCTGGGTTGGACAGCGCTTGGAGCAACCTGGTCTAGTGGAAGGTGTCCCTGGCCATGGCAGGGGGCTGGAGCTGGATGATCTTCAAGGTCCCTCCCAACCCAAACCATTCTGTGGTTTTATGATTCAGTGCACAAGGAATGGTGGGATGGGGGAGAAATTTGCCCCTGGGCCCACAGCAAATTTCCTTGTGCTCCCCTGCCAAACTTCTTTTCCAAAGGCAGTCACGGGACAGATGTTTCATTGGGACAAGCCCCCAGAAGGACTCCTCTGTCCCACCCAATATTCCACTGAACAGTCCTGAACGTGTCAGAATTTTGATACAGAAGATGTAATGCCATGGACTCGGCAGAAAAGAAATGGAGAAACCAAAGGCACTTGGCCTTGTGTGCTTGGTCATTAAATCAGAAACGAATGTGGAAATCCCTGTGAGGCGTCACAATGTTCCAAACCAGTTCAAAAGGCCCTCATCATCAAACCCAGGGCAATATTCCTTCCTGACCCATCCCTGGAAGTGTCCAAGGCCAGGTTGGACAGGGCATGGAGCAACCTGGGATAGTGGAAGGTGTCCCATGGCAGAGGCTTGGAACTGGGTGATCTTTAAAGCCTCTTCCAGTCCAACCATTCTGTGGTTGAATTACCCCAGTTTTAGTGGTTGTTTAATAATTACAAATCTGGTCTCTTCTACAGCATCAAATTAAGATCAGAACTTGAAGTGTCATGAGGGTTTTCTTTGTTTTGGTTTTGGGTTTTTTTGTAAGGCATATTTGAAGTCTTTTTGTCTTGTGGACTTTTTTTCCTTTAAAAGGATGGCATTTTCAAGCTCCTCTACAGAACCCTGTGAAATAGAAACAGAAAAGCCGACAGCTCCCTAAAATCCCTTGGTTTCATGGCTTTAAGGAGAAAAAAGGAAAATAATTCTCATATTTAGCCACATTGCAAACTCTGGTATCATCAGGTCAGCTCACGGTGGTGGCTGCAGAAGATGACCTTGGACTGCTTCCATAGAATCATCAAATCATGGAATTGTTAAGGTTGGAAAAGATCCTTAAGATCATCAAATCCAACCATCAACCAGCACCATGTTCACTACTAAACCATGTCACATTTTGCCACATTCACACATTTTTTGACCTCTCACAGGGATGGTGACTCCACCACTTCCCTGGGCAGCCTTTTCCAATGCTTGACCACCCCTTCCATGAAGGAATTTTTCCTAATATCCAACCTAAATCTCCTCTGGTGCATCTTGAGGCTGTTTCCTCTCATCCTGTCATTTGGTACTTGGGAGAAATATCTGACACCCACCTCACTTCAAGCTCCTTTCAGTCTATTTCCACAACAGATCAACATTTTATTCGTCCAAGTCTTTATCCTCTGCTCTTAAATTTCTTATTGTTATCCAGAGCCAAAAACACCTTTACAGCCTTTCTGGGATCCCTTAATGCAAGCAGCCCAGGCCATAACTCCTAGATTAGGAGTTATGAGTAAGATTACAAATAAGATTTATAACTAAAATAAAAATTGTGTAAGATTCTAAATAAATCTTATAAATAAGATATATTTTGGGGCAGAACTGCCCCACTGGATCTTTTCTGCTACATCAGAGTATCAGAACAATAAAAATTATAGAATCATCAAATCGTTTGGGTCAAAAAAAAGGTTCAAGTCCCACTGTTAGCACAGAACTGCAAAACCTGCCACTAAACCATGTCCCCAAGTGCCACATCTACACATCTTTTAAATTCCTCCAGTGCTGGTGATTCAACCAATTCCCTGTGTTGCCCAAATTCTTTTGGGTATGAAGATCACCTTGGGAAAAGGGTGAAAAGAGGAGCTACTGTGAAAGTATTGTAAACAGAGGTTGGGACTTTCTGAAGCCGACTTTTCCAAGTGGAGGGAAGTGTATTAGTGGGACGAAAGGGGGATGAAAAGGTGAGCAGGAGGATGGCAGCTCTCATTATCATGTAGGGCTGCTTTCCAACAGAGGACAAGGTGAGATCAGTGAGTGATGGATCTGCCTCCCTCCCACCCCTACGTGACATTCACAGCTGCTTCTCCAGGCTTCGCAGGATGGTTCTCTCCAGGGGCAGCTCCTCGGGTGTCCTTGAGCTTGCATGGAAATGTTTTGGCAGGTTCTGCAAGGCAAGAACCGGAGCCAGGGCTGGGCTGTTGTTGCCTTGTTGTACCACCCTGCAGGACCCTCCTGAAACTGCCTGCTTAAGCAAATGTGTTGTGTGCATGTTCCAGCTGGACACAAAGATGTTCAGTTCACTCCCTCAGCTTCCATGTCAGCTTTCCTGCTGTAATTTCCCAATTACCAAGAGATGCCAGAGGCCTGGGGCTGGTTTTGCAGTCATTCCCTCTCCAGCTGGGAAGGATCAAACTGGATCACGGCCCAAAAGATGGGACTCTGCTTTTCTGTCTGCAAAAGGATGCGGCTCCACATCAGCAATTAACCTGTAGCTGGTCCGTGCAATCCTCTTTCTCTGCCTTGAACAACAGCCAGTCATCCTATGATCATGCCTGAGAAACTGGGAAAGTTTCCTGTTTTTGCAGCAAACAACAATCAATGCACCCAAGGGATGAGCAGCAGCTTTGTCATATGTACCAGAAACATTCCAGGAAAAATCCTCCAAGGAACTGAGCACATTAGCAGGATTCACCATCTCCTGCACCTGGACATCGTTGTCTCATGCTCAAGCCTCATGGGAAAGATGGGAAGAATGGGAAAACAAGGTAGGGAATGGTTTTGCTGAGCGTAGCAGGTGCCAGTAGAAATGTAGGACATTGCAGCCAGCAGTGAATGAGCTGGAAACGCTCCCTTTGGCTGCTCAAGGATGTACAATTGCACTTGGATTAAAGGCTGGGAGAGCAATGCAAACACCTGGGAAAAAAAGTGTTTCACGTGTCCTGTTCACTGCTCAGCACTTCCAACTCCTTGGATGACCCCAACAGAAGCTAAAGCCCCTCAGAGCCCCCAAACCAACCCTCAGCCAGAGCTCAGGGGAGCAGAAGGATTGAGATGACCAAAACCATCACTCCATGGTTGCTCACACCAAACCCTGGCAATGGGCAGTGGGATTGTTCACCAGTGGATTCTGAGCCCAAAATCTCTGGTGTGTGGGGCTGAAAGGAGAGAGGTGATGCCATGAAGATTTTTTTGCCTTTTCTTTTATACCCCTGTTATACCTTTTTTACAACTTCTGTATTCTTAGTGCTTTTTGCCTACATTCTTGGACTTGTTTGTCAAGCTGAGAGACTCAACATTTTAGAAGCTTCGTAGGTAGGGATCAGTGTGCCCCAGACCCCAAAGTCCTCTCCAGGATGCATTCTGTAAGCTAAGATAGAACCATCCAGGGGAAGGCTCCTTGGGGAGGGGGGCTCACTTGAGCCTCTCATTGGGGAATCTTTGATAGATGTGCTAATTAGTAACACCTATAATGATATACCAGATCTTTTTGGGGTGGGCATTTTTTGCGGGGTGCATTTCAGTGCATATGACCTGGATGTGTGCACCTAAGGATCCTTAAAATAAATACAAAGGTAAAATCCCTTTTCCCCTTCTAACTGTGTATGACTCTTGATTTTAAAACCAGGAAAAGGCATCAGAGGGAGATGGAAGTTTGTTGCTAGCTCTGAACAGCCAGATCTCCTGTCCCTTGTGCCCTCTGTTTTTCAGCCTCCCCCTCTTTGAAATATCTATCTCGATGCTCTTCCCAGCTTTCCATGGCAAAGTCAGGGATGGAGACACAGGCAGATTGCCTCCTCTCTACCTCTAAACAGCACTTCCCAAAAGAGCAAACAAACAGTGCTGCCAACATCCCTGCCCTGTCTCTGAGAGTACAGGAGGCCCCAGGGCCAGGCTGGGAAGAAGGATGGCTCTCGTGCTACCAAAAGCCCAGTTCCAGGGGATGCTGCTTCTCAGAAACCTAAATCAGAACATTTTAATGGCTGAGCACAGGGCTAGAGGATAAAGAGACAAAGGAAAATAAATCAGGCGGATGACAGAGGGGCTAGGAATGGGAGGAGGTAGCAGACGGTAAAAGAAATTAAATCAAGAAGCCAAATTAGGGTGCTGCAGGCAAAGATGAAGATACTGGATTAAAGATTAACCATAACCAAGATGGAGATGTGGCCCTTTAAAAGTACAAATTGCTTCAATGCATTTAGCAAAACCCACACAAAGCTCCTAGGAAAAAAGTTTTCACAGATGCAGCTGGGTCACAGTAACAGAGATATCTGGACCTAAGAACTCTGGATGGCTTCACGCTCTGGTGTTTCCAGCTGAGAAGGGGAATTAAAAGCAAAGGAAAGGCAATCACCCTAAAAAATTGAAAGCCCTGCACTGGGGTAAGGGAGAGGGGATGCAAGCAGTCATTTGAGAAGGGTTTGGCACTGTGCAGATAAATTCTGGGGGTATTTTCAAATCATTCTGAATCCAGGGGAGCTGCTGAGCCCTTTGGGGCTGTCTGCTCACTGAGCATTTCCTAATTCATCTCCAAAGGAGTGGTGGGTGAGCTTAATGGGGGAGTGCCCCTTTCCCACCTGCTTCTTCCCAGCCCCAAGCAAGAGACAGCTCAGCCAACGTCCCCATAAAAGTGGAGCAGGTGGAGCAGGTTCACCCCTCGGCTCCAGCCCTGGGAGCAGAGGATCCTCATCCCATCATGGCACGCCAGGTGTTTGCACCGCTGCACATTCCCACTTCAGGATCTCTGGGAGAAAGGTCTCTCATGCATTGCCACCTCCTTTTAGCACCAGCAACTCACATTTTCTGCTGGAGCATCTAAAACCCAGTTCCTGGGAGAGTGAGGGGGGTGGAGGAACTGGATGGGGGTTGTGAGGTTCAGTTATTTAAAACCCTGAGGTGTTTTTTTCAAACATTCTGATGAGACTCTCCTGGGTGATACAGAGTTAGGAGCACCCGCAAAAGAAACATGGAATGGTTTGGGTTGGAAGGGATATTTAAAGCTCCTTGTAATGAGCAATGACCAAATTAGACCAGATTGCTCAAAGCCACATCCAGCCTGACCTTGGACACTTCCAGGGATGGAGCAGCCATGACCTGGCTGTGTCAACCTGTCCCTTATGGTACAACCCTTCTCCTGGGACAAACACAGCCTTGAGCCTTGCTGGTCCCAGCACAATTGTCCTCTGACCAGAACCTGAGGGAAACACCAAAATCAAGCTCAACATGCACTTCAAACCTCCAGCTGGACATCAGAGAGCTCTGAGCCAGGCTCGAGGATTGATTAGGAATTCAGGGAGCCGGGTAAGAGTAGGACAACACAGGTACACACCCACACCTGGACATGGGGATGCTGCTCTCAAGATGAGAAGGTTTAATCAGTGTGAGCTCAGCTCGCTGCACTTTTTCCCTGCCACTGCTTTCCATTGCTCCTTCCTTTCCCTTTGGCCTCCTTTTCTTCTGCACTCCACGAAATGAGTGTTTCATGGGAGCAGAGCAGCCAAGTGAAGCAGAGCTGGCAGCTCCTTGAACGCATGGAATGCCTCCCTCCTTCCCAGCTCGAATTTTGGAAAGCAACATCTGCCTGCTCCTGAAGGTCACTTGGATCCTGGATCAGGGATGCTGCACCACCTCCTCATTGCTGTGCTGTGCCTGGAGCAGCCACAAATGTCCTGTCACATGAAATGCTGCTTCATTACAAGTTTTGGGAGGGGAGGGGGCAAATAAAATGCAAAGCAAACGGCAAAAACCCACCCTGACGGGACCAGTGTGATTCCTGCCCTTACTGACGTGGGTGTAGAAAGGAATCCAGAGGTTTTGCTTTGGATTTACATTTGCAGGAGGGGAGGAAACCTGTGGGAAATGGAGCTGATGCTGATGCAGTGAGGGGGCTGGCGCAGTCGTGGCTAAATAAACGCTAATAAATAAATGCTGATGTTTAAGATCGCGCTGCCGCCTCCCCTTGAACAAGCCATTCCCAGCCCTCCTGGGGGCTGATCTGATGTTTTCTCACCAGGGGGGTCGATGTAAACAACTCCCTGGTGGGCAGGGCCCGGATGGATCAGAGGGAGAGGGTGAGATCCCTCGGGAGGAGTGGGAACAGAGTGGCAATGAAGCAGCTGGATTCAGCTCTGAGCCAAGCTGCTGGGAACGGTACCTTGTCACTGCCTGGCAGCTGTGAGGATGCAGGGATGCAGGGATTCAGGGATGCAGGGAGCCACTGGCAGCAAAGCTGAGGATTGTAGTGAAGCTAGAAAGCAGCAGAGCAAACTTCTCTTCTGCAGCCTGCACGGGCAGGAGCTGCAAACACAAATCAAGCTCCAGACCTGCAAAGCTGGCACAGGTTTTCCTGCAGGAAGATTTCCCTGCCATGCAATCCCGGTGGTTTTATGTGGAGTGCATGACTGTGGTTGGGTCTGCTCTAATTCCTGCTTTTCCCTGCCATGGATGTCTGTAAGGAAAGGCGTGGAGATGCAGCACCCCAGGATTTTGCAAGGAGCAGGAATAAGGAGCAGGTGCTGAGCGGAGCGACATGGATCTGCTTGTGCTTTTCTCAGGAAAGCAGGTCACGGGGAAGGAGGGGGAGGCATTTCCCAGCTTTGCTCCTGCAAATGTATTTAACCAAAGCCACACTGGTACCCAAACCTTCTGCCAGCCCTCTGGAGCTCATGCAAAGAGGGATTGCTATCAAAGCCTTTTAAAGCCACTTTCTGCGTATGAAAACATCTTGCAGAGATACTGGCCAGTGGAAACCTCTCTACTCCCAGCAATATTTCTTCATTAAGCTTTGTCCTCCTCCTCCCCATCCTGCTGTATCTCTGTACACCTGGAAGCAGAAATGACAGAGTGTTCCCTAAAAAACCCAGGCAGTGGACTTAGCTTTTGTTCTATTCTATCTCTATCTCGATCTCTTATTCTATTCTATTCTATTCTATTCTATTCTATTCTATTCTATTCTATTCTATATTCTAATTTCATTCCACTCCATTCCTTTCCTTTTCTTTCCATTCCATTCCATTCCATGCCCCTCCGCTCCACTCCCACTTTCAGTGGCACCCCTACCTTCAGCCACCCACCTTGCCCAAATTGGACAGATGTTGCAGCATCTGTGCAAACTCGCAGTCAGCTGCCTGCTGTGCTTTACGTGCTGAGGCTCAGCTGAGGTGCAGTGAAAGGTCTGGGAGAGCATTCATCCCAAAGGGACTTTCTGACTTCCCACTTAGTGAGAAGATGTGGAATATTCCTCAGCTAATTAAATACCTGCCAATTACAAGGCAGCACCAGTGATGATTGTGCTGGCTGAAGCAATTTTTACTGAAAAATGTCTCTGCTGTCCTGGCTGGGGTTTGCAGCACCAGGAGTGGCCTTCCTTGCAGGAATTGCTGATGGTGCAGCAGCAGGCACAGTCCTAGGGGTGAAATGTCCTTTATTTCCTGCCCATCCACCCCCCCAACATGCCCAGCAATAAAATGCACATAAACCAGTGCCAAACACATCTATCTCTGCCTCCTCCCTTGGCAGGGCGATCACTCCAGCCCTGCCTCTGCACCTCCCGCAGACCTGAGCAGATTCCCTGGGCTCTGCTTCCACGTTTCAATGTCCTTCCAGAGGGAGAACCAGCTCCTGCCGCTCAAAGGCTTGTGATGCAGAGGTCAGGATCGGGTCTATAGCTCCCAAGCTGGGAAATTCAGAAGTCCCCCTGAGACTCACTGATATCTCATGGATTAAGCCTATAACAACTGAATGCACTCAACCCTCCTGGCACTCTCTTTCCCAGGGCCCAGGGGAGGCAGGGAGCACGGGGATAAAGCCAGCCAGTATCACCAGCACAGATGAAATGCAGAATCCCAGCAGGAAGCTTTTGTCCTCAGGCTCAGGACTGCTCATTTCCAGGGTTCTTTCTCAGAAAGCCAAGCTGGCACCTGGAGCCAGGAGTCTCCAAAGGAGATCAGATTGCAGAGGGTGGGAAAGGGGAGATTCCTGCTGCTGCAGCTCCTTCCATCCCAGCTGGAAAGGTGGGTGGAGGGGAATGTCCAGAAAAGGGAAGCAGATAAGCATTGGAATAAGGAATAAAGGAATAAACAGTGGAGATTTTGCAGAGAAGAAACTTTCTGGAGCCACTAAGGAAGCAGAACAATTTGGGGAGAGAGACTGAGAGTCTGGAAATCAAAGGGGGTCCAAGTGTGTAGAGAAAGTTGATCAGAACATTTAGTTTGACACTCAGGGGTCCTGAAAGAAAGAAAGCTTGGAAACCACAGTGCTAAGGTGTAAATCTGACTGTTTTCTCCCCAAGCCCTGCGAAATGTCCCTGCCAACGCTGCTGGCTCGTGAATCAAGGTCATCCACACAGCCTGAGCAGAGAGCAGACAGGTAGGTTAGGACCAAAGGGGTGAAGCTGCTGGTCCCAGCCTTCACCTGCCCAAGGGTAACAGAATTGAGCAGGAAAAGTACAGTGGATGTGACAGCTCCCACTCCATCCTCCTGTTTGATCTTCCTTTCTTTCCTGAGATGACAAGCAGTGTCAGAGTGAAGGAGCACCGCTCACAAGCTGGGGGCTCCCAGGCCACCTCTACTGAAAGCTTTTCTGGGGAGGGAGGGAGGCCAGGAGGACAAAAATAAATGCTCCTTGTTCAGGGGACCTGAGAGTAGGTCCCCATGTCGCTCCCACTTCAGAGCAGCAGAAAATGTTCCGAGAGTTCCTGTCAGTTCTGCTGCATTTTGAGGCCGTCTCTCAGCTGAAAGCCTCCAAAGCAAAGTGACACTTGTCATTGGACCAATACTGCGCCTTCCTAAACCCTCCAAAAACACTAATCTGGGTAAAGGCAAATTTAAAAGAAAATTCAGAGCTGTAAGTGACCTAGAAAAGGAGATTTTTTTTTTTTGTTGTTGTTCAGCTCCAGTTGCAATAACAGCACATCGAAAGCTGTGAAATGCTTGGGCATGACAGTAATAGGAGTCATATAAGTCCTGGTTCACAGACTGCAGAGACTGGAGAGACACCAGGCAGGACAGCCTCAGCTACCTCCCAGATCCCAGGAGGAGCTGGCAGAGCTGGCAATTAGCAACAGCATCTTTTGCACTTGTAAACTGAACGAGTTGGGTAGGAATGAGCCGGGAAGCAGGGAAGTGCCCGGTGCTGTGATACCGTTTCCAACAACACTTGTGAGGTGCTGATGCCTGAGTGGAGACAAACACAGCAGCCCTCCAGAAGCGGGGGTGGAGAGGGGGAGTTCTTTTTATAGCTACCTGAAAAAAAAACCAAAACCATTTTTGTCCCACAAACAGGATATTCCTGGGAACACCGTGGTGGAATGCACCTCACCATCACTTCAGACTGGATTTTAGGAAGCATTTCTTTACACAGAGGGCAGTCAAACATTGGAAAAGGCTTCCCAGAGAGGTGGCCAGTGGCCCACACCTGTCAGTGTTTGAGAGGGATTTGGAAAACCCTCTTAATAACTTTTGGACAGCCCTGAACTGGTTGGGCAGTTGGAGTTAATGATTGTTTTAAGTCCCTTTTAACTGAAAACTCCTATTCTATTCTATTCTATTCTATTCTATTCTATTCTATTCTATTCTATTCTATTCCATTCTATTCCATTCCATTCCATTCCTACAATCCAGGCAGCTTCAAGAAAGAAGTTGTCTCCAGAGCTTCTGCACGTGGAACAACACAAGGAGAGCAGAGGGAGCTCCCTGTGTCCGATATTCTTGCAGGATCCTGGGTGGGAAAATCATTCTTCAGCTGCAGAGGTGCAAGGCCCTTGGAATATGCTGGTAAATGTCAGGAAGCTCTCCAGCACAGTTTTGACCAATACATGGGATACCAGGACTGGAAAGGATCTGTCTGAACACAATTCCCAGCAGCAGTGATCCATCACTGCACCTTCAACTTGTGTATGGAAGATCAAAGCCAAAGATACCCCAAAGAACCTGCAGCAGCCCTTTGCCCAGGCCACAGCCTCGGATTAGGGGTGAAAAAATCACATGGATGTTGATAATCCCTGGGATGATCCTGTGCACTGCCCCTGAAGCTGTCAGGAGCCTTGCTGAGGTTTGAAGGATGCTCGGCATTCCTTCAGATTTGACATATGAGCTCTGTGCACCATTAAATAAATAATAACCACAGCTCGAAATGAATGGCATTCTCCTGGATCCCAGCTCCTCTGGGCCCCTCTTCTCCCAGTACAGACCACAGTTAACTTTTATTCAGAGCCATGGGCAGAGCTGTGAGAGAGGGCAGGAGAGCTGAGTTGTGGCTCTGCTCTGCTCCTCCTGGGTGATGGTGGATAAATCATTCCCTGGGTTTCTCCTTCCCTACCTGCAAATGACACAGTTCAGGTTCTGGGGACAGCCCATCAGTCATCAGTGCAATTATGACCCTTTCCATTTTTGTCTCCTTGACTGACTGGTGGTGGATTGGATCCACCACCCAAAAATGAGAGGGACTGGTGTGCTTCCCACCCATTTTGCTGCCTGCACTTCCATCCTCAGCAGCAAGAAAGGCTCTCCTCAAACCTGGGAAGACTGAGGTTCTTGCTGGGTCAGGCTTTGGTCCACCCTCATAAAATCATAGAGTGGTTTGGGTTGGAAGGGACCTTAAAGATCATCTTGTTCCAACCCCTGCCATGGGCAGGGACACCTTCTGCTATCCCAGGTTGCTCCAAGCCCTGTCCAGCCTGGTCTTGGACACTTCCAGGGATAGGACAGCCACAGCTTCTCTGCACAACCTGTGCCTCACCACCCTCACCCTGCCATGCACCAGGCTCTGGCACAGGGTGAATTTATTCCCTCAGAGTCAAGCAGCAAATCCTCTCCTGACATCCCACCAACATTTCACATCCACATTAAACCCCCTGGAGACGCAGCGCTGGCCTGAAGCAGAAGGGAGCTCTGGGAGATGAACACACATCTTCCAACTGGTCAGCGCTGTAATTGAATTAAAGGATTTGCAAAGCCCTGGAAAGAGCCTTGACAAGTCTGAAAATGCTTCTATTCCAAGAAATTGGGCTTTCTGACATTGCTGCATCCGTTATTTTTCTGGCTGAGGGTTAAAGTGCATCCAAATAAATCTGATGGTCAGGGCACAGAATATTCATCTTCTCTGGGAGTTTTGCTCATCGCCTTCCAGGAGAGCCACTGGGAGAATCTGTCCTGCTCCACATCAAGCTGGCTGTCAGAGCAGGCTGGATATTCCATGGATTTCCTAATCCTCTCTGCCATGGGGCTGAGAGGCCACAGAGAGCTCAGGTTGGATGCACAGGTTGGTGTCTCATGCCCTCACGTGAGCGATCTCACAGTGATGGCCCTGAGTCTCCTCATTCCACCTCGTGAAGACTAAAATTCACGTGGTGACACTCCCTGCTGCCCACACAAAACAAAAAACACGATGAGAGCTCCTCTGGGTGACCAGACTGACCATCAAGCTCACCTTTAGGTAACCAGTTCTCAGTGATAAATAGAAATACTTATTTTTGCTCACTAAAAGAAGCTACTCACTCCCAGATTTCCTGACATTTCGAGGAGCTGTCTGATGTTATTTAGCACAGCAGGCTCAGGGAAAACTGAGGCACGAAGATTACACTGATTTGCCCAGACACACAGAAAGTTCATCATTAGACAAGGGCTGCATCCTGGGCACTGTGGCCTCTTTTTGCTGCTTTTTAGTAGAACATTTCATCTTCTAGCACGGTGCACAAGCAGTCAGGTGAAAATGAACACAAGTCCTTTCCTCCTCTTTAAAATAGGGGCAAACTTTCCCCATCTTTATTCACAGTGTGCCAGTTCTTGAACCTTTTCCACCACATCCATCAGTCCTACCTTGTCCAGTCTCCTACCAGTCCATCCTATCTTGTCCATCCTGCCAGTCCATCACCTTTGAGCAATGGCATGAACTCAAGAACCTGCACCCTGACCATTTCCCCTGGAATCCCATCATGAGAGCGAGGTGCCTGGGACTGGAATGGACAAAATAGATAAAATTAGACATTAGGGAGAAATTCTTCCCTGGGAGGGTGAGGAGGCCTTGACACAGGTTGCCCAGAGAAGCTGTGGGTTCCCATCCCTGGAAGTGCTCAAGACCAGGTTGGACGGGGCTTGGGGCAGCCTGGGACAGTGGGAGGTGTCCCTGCCCGTGGCAGGGGTTTGGAATGGGATGATCTTGAAGGTCCCTTCCAACTCAAACCATTCTGTGATGCTGTCATGAAATCTGAGAAATATAAATTTATTTTGGTTGTGGTGGGTACTGCTGTGTTCTTGGCCTGGAGTTCACGGATTCATTAAAAAGTGAGGCATTTTAAGAAGTTCATCTGAACTTGCCTCTGTCTTGCAAGGAAGTTGAGCAAAAAATCCTGATGGGGAAACTTCTTCTTGTGTCCTTAACAAAGACACATAAAACATCGCCTGCTTAAATACCTAGTGCCTATGGTTTGGGGTTTGTCCAGCCCTGGTCCTGAGACACTTGTGGTCATAAAACACCTTCCTCAAATCATGCACAGGCTGCTCTGGAGCCCTCAGCTCCCAGCAAAGCCACTATTCCAGAGGATACAGAGATGGCAAGATCTCCAGGTTTAGAGACACAACCATTTGGGAAGGGGTGCTCTGTACCCAGACAGAGTTTCTTGTGCTCCTAAAGAGAATAAAATCAATCAGCAAAGAAGCACATGGAGATAAAGTGACTCCACTCTGAATTTCACACACAGAGGGTGCAGAGCGTTCTGCTGGTGCAGCTCTTTGTGTCTGCTCCATGCACCTGAGCCTGCCTTGAAGCTGGTTCAAAGCTGCACCCTGTTGGCTGTTGAGTCACTGGAGTTGGAGCACACCAAAAGCAGGCAGCAGATTTCCCCAGCCTGCCTTTTTCCCTCACACTTCAAAGCCTGGAGCTGTGATCCAAAGCTCTCCACCAGCACACGCAGATGCCTGGGTTGTGTTATTACAGCCTCCTGCAACCTGGGAAGTCAAGCTGGATTTTCACCATGAGCCACTGAAATCTCTCAGAAGCCTGGCATGGCCATGAAGATGGCTCCAGGAGAGCTGGCAGGGATGCCGGGAAGACAAGCCAGCCCCAGAGCCATGGAATTGTTGGTTGGAAAAGATCCTCGAGCCCAACTCTTGACCCAGTACTGCTGTAACCACTAGATTCAGCCTAGCAGGCTGCTGCTCCCTGAGAGCTCAGTGAGGGTTTCCTAGGGCCATGCCATTAATCGCATCCCAGAGTCCATTTCAGAAAGCCCTGCGATCTGGCTCCGGCAGCCGACAGCGTTACAATGCAGTGGATGGTAAAGGAGGTAGAGAAGGGTCTCTCATGAGGGTTTGAGATGGCTTTAATCACATCTTGTCCCTGAGATGTTCAGAGGTAGAGAGACTACGTGGTCTGGGTGCAGGGTGGTTTTGTCAGGGGCCCAAGGGTGGTCCCTGGGTGGCGTTGGGGGACAGGAGCAAATAGGGAGAAACTGAGGGAGCAGCCAGGGCTAGGGCAGGGAACAGAAGGAACATGTGAAATAGGAAAAGCAAGGGATTAACAGATCCCCACACAGCACTGCCGTGTTCACCACTAAACCTCATCCCCCAAGTGCCACATCTGCGCATCTTTTAAATCCCTCCAGGGATGGTGACTCAACCACCTCCCTGGGCTGCCTGTTCCAGGGCGTGACCACTCTTTCCATGAAGTAATTTTCCCTAATATCCAATCTAAACCTCTCCTGGTGTGACTTGAAGCTCTTTCCTCTTGCTTGTTACCTGGGAGAAGAGACTGACCCTGACCTGGCTGCACCCTCCTGTCAGGGAGTTGTGGAGAGCCAGAAAGTCCCCCCTGAGCCTCCTTTTCTCCAGGCTGAGCCCCTTTCCCAGCTCTCTCAGCTGCTCCTGGTGCTTGTTTGGGGTTTTTTTTTCTGAATACACAGCACAAACACATGTGAACACAGAAACCATCCCGAACCTCAGGAGGCTCCAGCTCTCACCCTCAGCACTGAGCTGAGGTTGGGAGTTGTGTCACTGAACCCAAAGCCCCTTCCCAGTGGGAGCATCCTCCAGGTGTCAGTGCCTGGCTTCTGCCAGGTCTGTAGAGGGAATTCATTTATTCCACCCGTATTCCTGACCCCTTTGCAAGGGAAACAAGGGAGGATTTGATTCAGAGCCTCTGAATCCTCTGTGCTCTCCCCCTTTTCCCTTCTGTCAAGAGCCATTAAACCCTGCTCTGCTGGCAGGCAGCAGAAGCCCTGCGTTCTACTGCACAGCTTCTCCTGCATCCTGTGCTGTGAAAGGCACTGGACAATAAGCCAGCACCTGCTTTCCCAATTCCATGGACAGTTCTGGCCACTGGGAAGCAGCTCAGCAAAGGGCAAAGGATTTTAACTCCTCTCCCAAACAGGGATGGACACAGCCCTGTGCTCTGCTGCTTTGTGCTGCCAGAATTGGCCACCTCTTTCCTGCAACACCTGGAATCCAGGAAACGACTCCCAGGAAAAGGTGTCCTTTTAACAAGGGAGGTGTCTGGAAAAACATCATCCCCCTGGAATCTGTTCTTCTTTGTGTTTCCAGCAGCCCCAGTGCCCAGGCTGAGCAGGGATAAATCCTCAGGCTCTGGAGGTGTGACTGGGTTTCACTGCATTTCCCTGTTTTGTCTGCTCTCATCTATGGCTAAAAAAAGGCTCCTGGGACCATAATTCCGTCTGCCTGGTTGCACATTGCGAGTGCAGTCAGACAGGCTGAATTAAGGGATACTTTTAACTGGGTTTAACACAGGGGAACTAATGGGAATATTCAGATTAACCTCCCTGCATGGCCCTGTGTAGCCGGGCTTTGCAAGCACGATGCTTTCTTCCCTCGCTGACATCCCCTCACCAATCCACAGGAGCAGTTGGGAAAGGCAGGATTTGCAGCTGAAGATGTGGGGAATTAAACGGACTAAGGGTGATGGAGCTGGAACAGGGGGACTGGCAAACACCAGCACAGACACACTGCATGGGATCATATGAAGGGCAGTCCTGCTCCCCCACAGCTGGGGAGTTGCAGTAAAAATATATATAATATATAATTCATATAAAATTAATGTATGAGATGCTATTAATAGGTCCAAAGGGGAGAGAAGTGCACTGACTTTTCATGGGGCTTTGGGATTTTAACAGGCCAGCAGGCTGAGGGAGGTGATTCTGTCCCTCTGCTCTGCTCCTGTGAGACCCTTCCTGGGCTGTGTCCAGCTCCGAGGCCTCCAACATCAGAAGGATGTGGAGCTGCTGGAGAGATTCCGGAGGAGACCACAAAGATGATCGGGGATGGAGCCCCTCTTCTCTGGAGCCAGGCTGGGAGAGCTGGGGGTGTTCAGGGTGGAAAAAAGAAAGCTTCAAGGAGACCCTAGAGCCCCTTCCAGTGCCTAAAGGGGCTCCAAGAGAGCTGGAGAGGCACTTGGGACAAGGAATGGAGTGATGGGACAAGGGGGAATGGCTTTAGGCTGAAGAAGGGTAGGTTTATAATAGATTTTGGGAGGAAATTCTTGGCTGTGAGGGTGCTGAGGCCCTGGCACAGGTTGCCCAGAGAAGCTGTGGCTGCCCTTGGATCCCTGGAAATGTCCAAGGCCAAGTTGGACATGGCTTGGAGCAGCCTGGGATAGTAGGAGGTATCCCTGCCCACGGCAGGGAGGTGGAACTCGATGATCTTTAAGGTCCCTCTCAACCCAAACCATTCTGTGGCTCTGTGAAGAGTCTGTGTCTGGGGGGACTTGTTTATCTCTGCCAGCACAGACAAGCTGATCTGCAGCTCTGTGACTGCCTGATCTACTGCTCTGGCAGGGTCATTAATGTGCTGGGTGACAAAGAGGGGAGAAGAGAAGCTGTTCCTTGACTTTAGGAAGCTTTTCTTCAAAAGACAGGCGCTGAGAGATGGATTAATTTGATGTGATGAGCAAAATGATTCCATGGGATGCCAGAGATAAGACAGCTCCTGTGTGACGCTTTTCTGGTGGTGGGGAGTAGAGAAACAAAGGGAGCTGTACCTGCCCTCCAGAGGGAATCAGAACAGCAAGGCTGGGATCACAAAAAGCCCCAAAAAGCACAGGAAAGAAAACTTAATGCCTTTTTCTGTCAACAAGTAGGGTGAAGCCCATGGAGCTCACACCGTGTCCTGCTCCTTGTGCTGCCTTCCAAGGACTTGTAATCCTGTAGGACACGCAGTCAGGAATTCAGACAGCTGTGGATTCTGCTGATTAGAAACTGGATATCCCACCCAAAAACCAGGAATTTCAGGCAAAGCAGCTGCACTTCAAGATACATGGGGTGGCTGGACCACAAACACCAAAGAGTACAATTGCCCCATGAATAAATTATACAAACAATTCCTCCGTCTAGGATATTTTGGGTGGTCCTCTGAGTTGTTCCAAATAAAACAAACAAACAAGAACACCCCCCAAAAACTTACTCTGACACTACAAAACTCTCCCTGTGGCTTGTGGCTCTGTGTGACCACCTCCAGGACCAACCCACACCCTACGCCTCAGTTCCTGTCTGAAAAGATCCCATGAGCAGGACTGTCCTCAGCCTCTGGGAGCTGTATTTTAGGACACCACAAGTTTCCAAGTGATTTCAGCTCACCCCAGAGCTGAGGCAGTGTTTGTTTTGTTCTCCCAGCCTAACCTTGCTCGTACAGGTCACCTTCCTGAACAGCCAGGTTTGCATTTCCCAAGTCAGGTAGGTGAAAGGCTTTAATTACTGGAACAGATCATCTTTCCCAAGGGAAGCCGAGGGTGTCCTTGAATTAAAACCACAGATTACCGAGGTGCTTTCTCTTCCAATAGCACAAAAGCTTTTATGCAAATATTTTGGAAGGTTTGGAAAGGCCTCTTAAGATCAGTTATTGTAATGCCTGGTTATTATAATGCTTCGTTATTGTAATGAGACAGAGGAGCAGAGGAGGTGCTTGATGGAGCCAGGCATTCCCTGTGGGATGAGGGTTCCCCTGGAGATGCAGATTTGCTGGATCTCACTCTTTGTCTGTCTGGGGATGGATTTCACACCTGCATGGCCTGATTTTCTCTCCTGCAGCAGGGGCTAAAACACAAGCTCTCAGCTGGCTTGGTCCCTGCTGTCACCGAGGAGGGGACAATTAGTGCTCACCTGTGGCAGGTGATCCCAAGTTCCCTCTCCAGATGCTTCAGAGGATCACAGAGTGGTTTGGGTTGGAAGGGACCTTAAAGATCATCTCATTCCACCGCCCTGCCATGGGCAGGGACACCTTCTACTACCCCAGGTTACTCCAAGCCCTGTCCAACCTGGCCTTGGACACTTCCAGAGATGGGACATCTACAGCTTCTCTGAGCATCCCAGTCTCCAGGGTTCCAACACCACCCTCACAGTAAAGGACTTTTTCCTAAAATCCAATCTAAACCTACTTGATTCTGCAGCTACAGAATCATGGAATTGTTAAGGCTGGAAAAGATCATCAAGCCCAACTCTTCACCCAGCACTGCCACATTCACCACTAAACCTCATCCCTAAGTGCCACATCAGCGCATTTTTTGGACACTCCCAGGGGTGGTGACTCCACCACTTCCATGTGCAGCCTGTTCCAAAGCCTGACCACCTTGCCAGTGAAGAATTTTTTCCTAACATCCAATCTAAACCTCCACTGGTACATCTTGAGGCTGTTTCCTCTTGTCCTGTCTCTTGTTACCTGGGAGAAGAGACTGACCCCAACCTCAATAAAACGTCCTTTCAAGGAGGTGTAAAGACACATGGAGTGATGCTGTCACCACCAATAACACACCTTGGCCCTGTCTCCCTGTTCCCCTTGCCAAATAAAATCCCAGTCGTGCACCAGGGCAAGGCAGGAGAGAAATACAACTCTGGTGATGCTCAAGCACATGAATACACATCCATGGCTGCATTTATCAACTCCTCTCCTGTCCCAGCAGGACAAGGAGGGAGCAGGAGACCAGATCCTGCCTGGGTTTTCACTTCATCAGGGCTAAGCAGCCAATAATTACTCCAGATGAATACCCTTGGAGGAGAGCCAGAGATTCCCAAATCATTCTCTGATTTCAGCTTTCAATTTGTCCAGCCCATGCTAAGCTCATTAATCACACTCACAACACCCAACACAACAGAAATTAGTCCCTGATCTTCTCCCCTCCTATTTCATGGCATGAGGAGTTGGGGGCAAGAGGAAGAGAAAAGAGAGGCAGAGGTGCCACCCATGAATCTCACAGTCACTCAAAGGGGCTGGGATTAATAAATCAAAAATCCATTGTTAATAGTACAAGCTTAAATATCCATCTAAATGCAAATGAATGAACACTCAAGGGTTCTTCCTCTTTTTTCTCTTCCAAGTGCACTGTTTGACAGCTCCATCTTTGAGGAAGCACATGGTCACCAGATAATTGTCTGTTCTAATTGCAATTTTACAGTCCAACCCTTCATGGCCCATGGATTTTAAGTGGCCTTTAAAGAGTTTTGGCATGCTCTGGATGGGATTGAAAGCTCAGGTGGCTGCAGGAACAGGCAGGAGCTCTCATGGGAGGATTATTCCAGGCTTCCTGCCTCTCTACCTGTTCAGTCACAGGATTCAAGGGGTTAAATCCGGAGGCTGGGTCACTGGAATCAGGTGGAATTTGGGTCACCAAGATCTACAGCCTCAGGTGGGTGACTGTGAGTGTGGGGAAGCTCCACCTGGCTACCCAGCCTTGGAGCAGGAACATGGAGAGCGGCAAAAGAGGAATCTTGAGGGGTCTCAGTGTCTCCTGAGCAGGCAACACCACAACAGGCTGGCTTGGGCTGCACACGGAAAGCAGCAGGGTGGAGAACAGGAGGGAAACGAAGCTGTAAATCCATTAAATCCGTCAGAAACGGGAAGTGGGATTTCACAGAATCGCACAATGGTTTGGCTTGGAAGGGACCTTCAAGAACATTTAGTACCAACCCCCCTGCCATGGACAGGGACACTTCCCACTAGACCAGGTTACTCAAAGACCCATCCAACCTCATCCTGAACACTTCCAGGAATGGGGCAACCTCAGTTTCACCCATTTGCACAACCACCTTATGAGACTGATCAGTGGGAAAACCTCCAGTTGATAGGGAGAGGTGGCAGGAAGGAGAATATGGGAGCAAAGAGGGGAACCACACAGAGTGGCTGAGCCATGGGGTTTCCTGGCACAGAGTCCCCTCTACCACATACCAGACAACAAGTCCAGGGTGCAGCCTAAAAGTTCTTGTTCCAAGCAGGGAACAATTACCAAAATGGTTGCTCAAACCGCTTGACAGCTCCAGAGCGCTGTTCAAGTTCGAGGTGAGCAGTCAGGGCTGGGGAATGGGGTTTGCAAAATTTGCCCTTCGTTAGACTTTCTCAGGAGGCAGCAGTGGTAGCAAATCAACTTTAAAATGTTGTGCAAATCAGCTTTTAAAATACTGCACAAACAGCTTGGCAGCTCCCCTCGCCAGAGCTCTCCGGATCAGCTCTAAGTTTTGGAACATCCCCCTAACAAAAAATGTGCTGACATCGGCATTTGGGGCTTTTCAGCTGCTCAAGATTGTAAATATTGGTTGCAAACACTTGCAGACGTGCACACAACCCCCAAAACCCGGCGAGAGTGGAGGTTTAGCAGCAACATTTGCACAACCAATCTGCCGGGGGATTGGAATCCATCCTTGAAAACCAAACTGCGGCATCGGTGCCAAGAAATTTCCTGCTCGGCTCTTAGCTCTCATTCTTTGGTGCCATGGGGTTGCAGAGATGAAAGACTGAAAGGAATCCCAGCATTTTGCACTCCCAGAGGGACAACAGGCAGCCCAATGAGCTGCTGAGCCTTGGGAGGAAGAGTGTGGAGCAGCCAGAGCTCCCAGGGCAGGGAGTGACCTGGTTTAGGAGGTTGGAATGAGATGATCTTTAGGATCCCTTCCAACCCAAACCGTTCCCTACAACGAGGCAGAGCTGATGATACTGAACTGAGCACTGCTTTGCCTCCAGTTCAGAAATGGCATCCAAACCTCTCAATCCATGCTCAGCACTGGGTAAACCTTCATCTGTGTCCTACCAGGCCCTTCCCAGTGCCAGCTCTGACAGATTCCTGTAGCCACCCTGAATGGCATCCCTGTTCCTCAGACCCAGCCACGTCCAAACTGGATTTTGCTGTTTTCATGCTCAGACTGCAGCTAATTAAATCCAGGTCTGAGCATGGCAGGGAAGCATCTCCATGCTCCTGGACACAACCCTCTCTCTTCTTTTGGAAAGCCAAAAGCAGTGGGATGGAGAGGGGAGCAAAAAGGGCAATGGTTCCAACTCCTGCCTCTACTTGCCAAAAATGGGGTTGTTGTACAAGTGCTTTAATTCCATTCCAGCGTGGAGAAACAACACATTTAGCAGAGCAGGCCAGCTCCTGGGTCTGCCCACCAATCCAGCCCTCTGTGCTGACCCACACGCTCAGTTTGCTCTTTGGCACACAGAAAATAAAATAAAATCCCCTTTCATTAATTTCTTAGAAGTCCACCTGCATCTCAACCGTCTTCTAACGCTGGAGCAATTTCTACTAGAAGCCAGAGGGACCAGTTCTACAGCACAAGTGTGATTCCACAAGCAGGGAGACCCTCTTGGTTCTTCAGCTTTGCTTTGGATTCACTCAGAGATGCCAAATTAATCCCAGACCAACAAGAACTGAGCTGAGTGTAAATCTGTTGCCTGCCTCTGTGTGCATATGCTACTTAATGGAGCATAAAAGGACAAGAATGGAATCATTTTTCAGATGCTGCAGGTAATAATAATAAATAATAATAATAAATGCAGGGGCATGTGCCAAATGTCTGAGATCTCAAGGAGAGGAACTGACTGCAAGCAGAAGAGGAGCCAGGTAGGTCCTCAAACTGAGATGCAAAAGTCAGTGAAGTAAAACCACTGTTAAATCAAACACTTTGTATCCTTGTCAAGCTCACTCAGGATTTAAGGCCTCACTTTCAGAGTGGTTTTTTTTTTCTTTCTAAGATGCATATTCTTTGACAACTGCTCCCCATATGGGATTTATGGTCCCAACTCTTTGTGGCAACTTGGGATTGCTTTTTTTTCCCTGCTGGCCACAACCACATCACTCAAACCCTCCTGAACAGCACCAGTCATCGCTGGAATTCTGGCAAAAATAATTTTTCTATATCATGGCAGCACAATATGAAGTTCATATCACCTGGACTTCACCTCCACAGGACATATTTGCAACTGAATTTTTGTTATTCTCCTTGTGGTGCCCAATTTGGGGTGAGCAGTGCAGAGAGCCAAGCACTGCTTTGCTGAGCTCAATATGAAAAACTCCACAGTCCTGGGTCCCAGTTCATGTAACCTTTGTGCGGAAAAAATCCAAAACAGCACTAAAAGACATCTCAGAGGGAAACAGTGCATGCATGCAGGAGGAAGCACTCCCCACGAGGGTGAAGAAAATACTGAGGAGAGAGAGCAAGAACTGACACGTCACTGCTAAAACTGTGATGATTTCACCCGAAAAAGCAAACAGACCCACGAGAGTAAAGGGAAACCCACAGAACTCACCCATCATTTTCATCCCACAGGATGCAGGTCTGGTTGGTGGTTCCCTGCCAGGAGACAAGAAAGGGAAAATAGAAATAAATCAGTGTTACGCTGTTTATGGAGCGCCCGGACTGGAATGAAAAATGTGGGGCCTGTAAAACACCTTCCACTGTAAGGATGGAGTGTCTGGGATACACCAGATGAGCTGTCATGGATCTCAAACCCTTGGAATGGCTTCTGCCACGGTGGGATTGAAAAGCCACAATAAAATGTGCCTTGGTTTGTTCTGCATCACAACCACTGCAGAGGGATTTGACTCTGCCTCTCTCCTGACTCAACCTATGGATATTCTTCCTTATCCCTCCTCTCACACAGAATCCTTTTGCTGCTCCCTTCTGGAAAGTGGATCAAATACAGCCTGTGCTTTTGTGGGACAAAACCACAGCCCTGCAGGAGGGGGTCAGGTGTGTTTAAAGCCCCCTGGATGAGGTTTGCCTCTGACTCCAGCTGTCTGAGACAGCTCTGGAACATCCCTCCAGGGGAGTCCAAAGACACAACAGATCTTAATATTCATGTTGCAGAGCCTCAGGAGAGCATCTGATCTCCACAGAAAGGACAGGCCTTGGGGTATGGAAATGTCCATCCCATAAATCTGCTTAGGGTTGAGCAGAGGAACCTGGAGGGAATTTTTGCCTGCCTTGGAAAGCGTTGAGGACAACAGTAATATTCCAGAATTAATGGGAACAACCTTTCCCCCTGCCTTTCCCTCCTCAAGGAAGACCATTGTTGCATCAAGTTATTTTAATGAGTGCACGATTATTCCCCTGTGGTGATGCCCACGATGAAAGGGTGTGAACTGGGGACAGGCACAGCCGTGTTCCCTGTGCCGGCAGTGTCACCCTCCTGCTGCTCTGGAAATGCAGCCTGGTTTTTGGGAAGATTGAAGGGTCCTGTACCAGGAAAAGATGTCAGGAGCCCATCAAAACCACCTCCTTCCTGACACCCACCCATTCCTGCCCTGCAGAAGCAAACATGGCCATGGGATGGGGCAGGTTCCCAGGAACCACTTACGTTGTACAGGTGGGAGAATTCGATTTCCAGAGGGGTGAGGAGAGACCGAGGGAATGGCTTGACAGTCACAGAGATGACTTTGGAGTTCAGAACGGTGCTGTTCCTGGGGAGAAGAGGGGAAAGAGAGGTTTTGGAGGGATTTTTGGGGAGCAGGGAGTCCCATGGCAGCCATCACTGGTGGTGCAAGGTTTAGTGTATCCCGTGCAGAAGGGGTTGACCCCATTACTTTAAAATCCCCCCAAGACATTTGCTGCTGGTGAACCCCATCCTCTGCCCTCTGGGCTCCCCTCACAGCTATCCCACATTTATCCCCCCAAAACCAAACCATTTAATGAATCTTATCAAGCCCTAAAGCGACCGGACTTAAGAGTCTGTATTTATCCCAGAAATAAAATAGTCCTAGACTCATTTTCTGTCCCTGCCATGAGGAAACAGCTCATTTGGACTAGAGTGACCCTTGTAGGTCCCTTCCAGCTCAGAATATTCTGTGATTTCATGTGCTTTCCAAAGAAGTATCCTGTTTTGCCTCTCCAAAGGCTGGCTTAGCCTGCACTGCAGTGAGGCTGCGGTGTGGTTGCTTATCCATGGGGCAGCACAGATCCTGGCTGGAGGCACTGCTGTGTATCGTCACTCCCTGAGGACCAAAAGCAAATGGAAGAAGGCCAAACCTTTCATGCAGATGTCTAAATGGCTGTGCCCAGGCAAATATTGTAATAAATCTGACAGCCCTGGGAGGTTTGGCTCTTGGGAGGGGCAATAAAGTGAGGAGATAACTCCCATTCCTGGAAAGCTAAACTCTTTGTAGGCACTTCTCTGGACACTGAACACGTAAATATACAGAGTTTTCTCATTTTTCTGCAGTTTATTGGTGTTTAAATAAGCAAAAGGTCCTCACAAGCAGCAGCTGAAAGTGCTGCCGTGAAGGAGTTGGTAGTGGAGTGGTAGATCCAGATTAGGCTGCTCCCAGCCCTTGTGGCACCCATGGACAAAGGAAATCCTTCCTTATCCAAATCTTCACCTAATCTGCAGGTACTGCTAAAATCTTTCCCTTTTCTTTCTGGGTTTTATTTTTTTTTTTTTTTTTAAGAAAAGAATTAGGTGGGAAAGATTTGCGGTTGCTTAACAGCAGCTAAAAAAATAGGGTTTAAAGAAAAAAAAAGAGGGAAAAATTGTTTGGAATTGTCCATGGATGTGTAAGCAGATGGTCAGAAAGCCACTGTTCCACCAACACTAGAGGGAAAAACAACACTGATTTAACAGGGTAAATAAAAAAATAAAAACTATATTTTCCTTAAAAAAGGAAAAACTAAAGAAGAAAAAGAAGAAAAAAAGAATGAACCGACAAAGCCCAACTATCACCCTACAGAGGAAAAGTAAAGGAGTAAATCAATGGGAGCAGGCAGCTGTGAGAGGCTGAAAATGGGATCTGCTGCAAGGTAACCACCAGTGCATGCCTTCATGAGAGGCTGTGTCTGTAAGGGTCAGTCCTTGGGTCACTGCTGCTGAATATTCGCATGAGCAGCGGCGATGACACCGAAACCTCCTCAGGAGGCTGAGGAGCAGGTGAGGATCGATGCAGCAAACACAAACAGAAAGAGAATTTGATTTTTCAGCGAGGCAAGTTGTTAGAACACAGAAGTCACCGGTGTGCAGACCGTGAAGGGTGATCGGTGGCCAAGAAGCCCCAGCTCAACCAGAAGTTGAAAGAGGCTTATAAAAAAATGGAGAGCTACTTTTTACATGGGTTAATCATGAGAGTACAAGGGGAAATGGTTTTAAACTAAAAGAGAAGAGGTTTGGATTAAATGTTGGGAAGAAATTCTTTGCTCAGAGGGTGCTGAGGCCCTGGCACAGGTTGCCCAAAGAAGCTGTGGCAGTCTCATCCCTGGAAGTGTCCAAGGCCAGGTTGGACGGGGCTTGGAGCAACCTGGGATAGTGGAAGATGTCCCTGCCCATGGCAGGGGGGTGGGAATGAGATGATATTTAAGATCCCTTATACTGAGAAGAAGCAACTTCTGTCTGTACCCTCCTTGTCTGGATTCCACTCTGATGTTGGGTTCAGTTTCACTTTGAGATGGGGAAACAGCAAAGGGAGTTCAAAACAGAGACACAAAATCGATCCAGGTGCCAGAAAACCAGACAAAAAGTTCTCTGTTGGAAGGCTTGCATGCGGGAGGCTTTTCAGTCACCCACCCGAAGGCCCAGTGCCTGGAAGTGAAAGTCAGACAAACTCGGCCTCAAAAAGAGAGGCAAGCTCCTGGCAGAGAAGGCAATTAAGCAGCTGAGCTGCTTGTCGGGGGCGGCGAAGGACTCAGCATCACGGGGAATCTTTCAGGAGGAAGATGAGTTGTTTTTCCTACAAGCACGTTGCAGCCCAGCTTCTGGGAAGAACAAAACACGCCAAGATCGGGCTTGAGCAGGAGTTCAGAGGAGCTCAGAGGGCTCCTGAGTGGCCACCAAGGGTGTGCAAAGAGCTGTGAACACAGTGCTGGTACACGGGGAGAAACAGGCTCGTGGCTCTCTGCTGTCTGTGTCCTCTGCAGCGGATTCCAGCTGGGACCAAGCTCCTCTCTCACCTCCCCAGCTTGGAAAATCAGGTTTTGTGTGTAGCCCATCCCAATTGTCACAGCTGCCAAGATCCGCTGGGCTTCCTGGATCCAAGGGGACAGAGTAATTCATGACTCAGAGACAGAATTGCTGCTTGGGGGAGGTAAATTGGGACAATTAGGAACAGCTCAGCTGGTGCTGTTTGCTGAGTTAAATCTGCTTTTTTTTCCGTTCTTGGAAAAATCACTCTGCATTGAATCAGACTAGTCCAGTCCAGGGTCTGGGTCCGTATTTCTTATGTGTACTCAGGAATAGCTGCTCTCCTCAGTGGTCAGAAATATTTTTTACCCATAGGCAGCTACGTGGTTATTTAACAACCTTCTCCTTTTTAATGCTGTGTCCATTTGCACAGTGCTGAAGTGATAAGTGCTTTGCCGCTGCTTTCATTTTTCCTTTTCTTTTTTTTCCTTTTGACTCTGCCCAGGTGATTCAAGACTCGTGGTTTTTTTTAAGAGGGACTGTCCTTTAATTAAGGAACATCTTAAATCAGCTCTCCCGCGGGAATGCTGTTCGGAGACTGTGGCCGCAGCAGCTGCTGGTTATCAGAGCTCATTCCCTGCTTGGCCAGAGGAAGCTGAAACACCGTTGGATCATTTGAGCCGATGATGTTTATTGCCCTTCTGATCTAATTCCCACTGCTGTAATGGAAGATATTACAGAATACAGTTGGCTGGCTTGCTAATTCCTCTCTGCACTCACTTGGAGCCCTTCTGCCATTGCCCATGCTAAATCTGGAGGTATTTAAATGATTATCGGTGAGGAGAGATGCCCTGGTGTTTATGGTAAATGGGCTCACGCTAATCAGTGCAGAACAGATTTAGAAGGTGCCTTAGGATGCTTAATTTACTGCCTCAGTACCAGTCTCGGGAAGAAAAAAAAAAAAAAAAAAGAGCGAGAAGAAAAGGGAGAGGAGCGAAGAAAAGGGAAGGGAGGGCTGAACACAAAAGCTTTGGTGCCCGAGGCACTTAGCAGCGCCGGGAGCACGGCAGACATGTGCAGCCAGGCGTGCTCTGCTCCCCTCTCTCCTCCCCGAGCCTGCCTGTGCTGCTCTCCAGGGCTCTGTGCGGCTGGCAGCTCGGGAAGATCGGGGCAGCTGAGCATCCCCCATCTGTCAGGGCCGCCAAAATCCCTCGTGAGGAGGAGGGCAGGGTGAGGTTCCGTTCCTGGAGGGCAAAGGGTGGCAGGGAGGAATGAGACAGCAGCACTGAGCCTCCTCCCCTCGTGTCTGGAGTGCTGCAGCTGGATGGGGAAAACATTCCTGCTCCTCCGGCACGCGATGCATGAACCTGGCCCCACCTGAACGTCGGCGTCAAAATATTCCCATTGCAGGTCAAAATCTGTCTCATTGCACCCAATGATTTCTACTTTTTCCCGGAAGACTGGGGCTCTGCAGCCAGAGGGATCTTCCTGGTGATTTCCCAGCTGCTCCCCCTCCCCAGGCAGCCCCTCTTACCTCTGCAGGGAGAGGATGTTGCCCACGTTCCGGTACAGCACGGTCCCGACCACGAAGACGGAGGAGTCGTCCAACACTGCAGGACACCAGAGGAAAGGGAAGAAGACAACAGCACTGAGACAACTGGGGTGGCAGCTGTCCCCACAGGACACCCAGGGACAGGATTTGCCTTCTGGAGTGGTGGAGGGCTCTCTGTTGGGGCATGGCCAATGCCATCATCACTGTAGTGGGATGCAGTGGCTGCTGTCCCCACAGGGAGGGCTCAGCACCTTTGGCGTGACCTGGCATCCCAGATTTCCACCCTCACCAAGGCTCACCCCTCCCAAATGGTGCTCCCCCATTCAGAAGCCCCCAAATCCCTCTGACAGCACCACAACAGACAAATCTGCAGGGGGGAAAGGTCTCTTGCAGCCACCTCGAGGCCTTTGGAGCCGTCCACAGCTATCAGGCCATCAGAGAGAGGAGCCGCGCTCAGGCTGACAAGGGCAGCAGGAAGGGGAGCTGTCCCACTGCGCCTGCTCTGACCCCAAAACTCATGTGCTGCCTCTGGGGGCTGCAGCAGATCCAGATGAGCCTCTGAATCATCTGTGTGACCTCTGGGCACGTCACTTGACCTCCTTCTCCTTTTCCTCTTATTTTTCCTCCTCCTCCTGCTCTGCTGCCTTGCGGTGCCCAGCTGCAAAAAGCCAGAACTGTCCCTGATAAACCACAGCAGAGGCAGTCCCAGGGCTGGATTTTCAGGGGGAGAAAAAGCAAGTGGCTGGGTGAAAAGCAATGCTGAAGAAGCCTGGGAAAGCACCAGGTGGGGCTTCTCTGATATCTTGTACTGAGGTTGAGCTGACAGTGTGTCTGCTCCATCCCTGCAGGACAGGCACAGCTCTGCATGTCTGTCTTCCTTATCAACAGATTGGGATATCTCCCAGCATATAACTGGGAGAGGCTGACAGACAGGCTTGCAGAGCAATTGTGTCACCCAGCTGCATGAATCAGTGTTGGCCCATCGAAATCAACTGTTCAGTCAGCTCCCAGCAGTGAGAGGTTTGGATTTGGTCTCATGGAGCTGCCTGTCTTCATCACTTTGCTCAGGATAGCTACTCCTGTTGCCTGCAGCCAGAGAAAAGTGAGGATCAAAACTAATAGAGGTGGATTTCTGCTGCAACCACTGAGTAAACCCTCAAAAACTGCACCACCAGCACAAGATATTGAACAAAACAGAGGCAGAAGAGCCCTGGATGGTACTCAGGAAACCACGGAGAAGTGAGCTCTGATGGGAAGTTGTTTCCTCAGGGTGGATGTCACCTTTTGTTTGCTCAGTCACTACAGCCTGGGGGCTCTGGACCAGCTCTGTGTGAGGATGCTTCCAACAGAAGTCTGGAAAACAGCTCCATGGGGAGCTGGATGCTTTTGGGACAGCCCTCAGCCTCAGAGCAGGATCAGCTCTGTCTGGGTCTGGTCTGGCAATTTGTCCAAGAAATGATTAAAAGTTTCCAAAGGTAAAGGCACCACAGCATCCACAAACAACCTGGGATAACGCTCCTAACGTGCTCCAGCTTCTCCCAGGGAGCTCACGCTGTCTGCAAGGCACAACAAAACACAAGGAGTGCTTGCCATGGCCCTTGCTCTGCTGGTGACTCACTGTTTACCCTTGGGGGTGTCACTTAACTGTTCTTGGCCTCAGATTTCCCAGGCTGAAGTGATGGCTGATGCCATCCCCAGCAGGGAAGCCCAGGACAAAAGGTCCTGGTATGACAACGAGAGGCCAAAGGTCTTTTGTAGCAACAACTCAGTCTCCAGCCTCTGTCCCAAGGAAAGGGGACCCAGCAGCTCTCAAAGCCATGAGTGCCAAAAGTAAATCCCATCATTTCCCAGCAATCAGCCTAATTTAGGGTCCTGCTTTTGAGAACTCAGGGCTCAATTCTGCCGAGTGTTGGCTCTGCCAAAAGATGAGCACCTTGAGTGTGTTGGTTCCTGGGACTCTCATCCATCAGATCATCCCAAAAACCTCCAGCTTTTCTTCCAGATCTGGCAATGAGGCCACCTTGGTTGAGGCACCACCTCTGTGCTGGGGCTCATGTCCATGCTCTGATTTGGAGCCTTAGTGATAAATGCCTCTGAATTTCATCTCTGAGGGCAGGAAATTTCACACAAGGACCATTGATGTCATGATGATTTTTTGCCTTTTCTTTTATACCCTTTTATACCTTTTTACAACTTCTGTATTCTTAGTGATTTTTGCCTACATTCTGGGACTTGTTTGTTCAGCCAGGAGACCAAACATTTTAGAAGCTTTATAGTTAGGGATCAGAAAGCCCCAGATCCCAAGGTCCTCTCCAGAACACTTTCTGTAAATGAAGATAGAACCACCCAGGGGAAAGATCCTTGGGGAGGGGGGCTCACTCGAGCCTCTCATTGGGGAATCTTTGATAGATGTGCTAATTAGTAAAACCTATAATGTTATACCTGATCTATGGTGGGTGTGCATTGAGGTGGGCATTGAGGTGCATTCAACCTGGATGTGTGCACCTAAGGATCCTTAAAATAAATACAAAGGTAAAATCCCTTTTTCCCTTTTAACCATGTTTGACTCTTGATTTTAAGACCAGGAAAAGGCATCACCATAAATCCCCAGATCTATCAAAGCTTGTCCAAGCAGCAGACTCAGAGCCACCAGCTGCTCAGCCTGATCTGCTGACTCCCAGCTACTCACCCTCAGATGGCTCTGGTCTCGATCCAGGCTTGGGGGCACCTAAACCATTGTTTGCCAATTTTTCCTGCTTCTTTAGGGAAAGATAAATATCCACACCCAGGCACTAAGCTTGCCCCTGAACTTTTATGAGGAGTTTAGGTTGAACTCCTGGTCAGGCCACATCTGAAAGCCTTATTTGCACTCATCAATGCTTTTGCTGTCCAAACATTTGTGAGCAAATCCAGCTGGGCTGGAAGGGGATTTGAAGACCAGGCAAATGGAAGGAACCACTCTTAGGAAATGAAGGGGGAAATTTGTGTTGGCTGTGCTGCCTACCTGAGAGCCCTGAAGACAGGATGCTCTTGGAGACAGTGACCTTGTCCTCCGAGTTCTTGGCCCAGTCCACCATTCCCCTCCAGCCTTTCATGGGGAAGGTGATGTCGGTTGCTGCATTTGCAGGCAGTTTGTGAATGCCGAGGACTGGGGAGAAGCAAGAAATAAAACCAGTAAGTGAAACCAGCTTCAGTAAATTCTGTATGTGATAAAGAAAACATGGGAAGCATTAGTGGGAAATCAGATAGACTGGATCTTGGGAGCTGCAGGAGTGGTGCTCTCTTGAGGAAATGTCTATCCATGAAAGAAGATAAAGCCAGGGCTCATGCTTTGCTGAAAGGGTCCTGCCAGCGCTGAACCTGGCAGAGGAGAGGTCAGTCTGCTCCAGCACCTTATCTCCAGGAGTGGCCAGCAGCAGCTGATAAGAAGTGTGAGAATGAACAAGACATCTCTTGGTTTGTCCTCCCAGCAATCAGCAGGACTTCCTCAGCTCCTGGCTGCATCCAGATCATCAACTTTAACAGCCACCAATGGACATCTCTTTTGTGCACATTCCTAAATCCCATCATGAACCCATCTGTACTTTTTGGCTTCTGCAGCCTCCTCTGGCAACAAGTTCCACGCTGTGGTTGTGCACACAGCATCAATCAAACACTGCCTGCTGTTTGCTCGTTGCCTCCATTGGCTGCTGGGCTGTTCTTGTGTTTGAAAAAGAAAAGAAATGATCTAATTCTGCCTGGCTCGTCATCTGCTCTCCATTCTGTAGGTATCTCTCAGATCTCTCTGTGGATATCTCTCCTTCCTCATGAAATCCCAACTCCTTTGGAGAAAAGCTATTCCATATTTATGTCTGTCCGTGTCTTCCCTTGGACCTTTTAATGTTTCACCACCTGCTGCCTCCCCTCCTCCCTTCCCTCCCCACAGCCCAGGTTATCCATGTTGCACAGTAATTAACAGCTTTTGGGGGTCTCTCCCCGACGTGGGGAGTGCAAATGAACTCACCCAGATTGTCCGTGACTTGGTAGGAATCCCGGAAATCCTTCATGCGAAAGCCGATGACATCAATGAAATCCTCCACGAGCCTGAACAGCTCCTTGGCGTTTGGCCCTATCTGCAAAGAGAGGCAGAATTTTGAGTAGACCAGATCCTAATGAGAGCCGCAGGAGCTTCTCTGCGGGCAAAGGTTTCTGCCCTGACACGTGAACTGGAAGCATATGCTGGGTATAATGGAGTGTTATGGAGATGTGGAGAAGGAGGACTGAGAAATCCTAAGAGGCAGCCTAGAAAAAGAAAAAGAAAGGGGCAAAAAAATGATAATGTGACACTCAAATTGGTAAAACCTAAGGTGGAGGGCATGATTTTAAAGCAAATGGTTATATTTGAGACTCTCTGGAGAAGAGAATAACCTACCCATCTCCTTTCATAAAATCATAGAAATACAGAATGGTTTGGGTTGAAAAGGACCTTAAAGATCATCTAATTCCAACTCCCTCTGTTGAAAGCAACCACACCAAAGAACAATTGTGGTCTAGTGTTGAATCCCAGGCTGTCTGATTTTCTCCTTTCCTGTTTTGTTGTCAGGATCTCACTCTCCAAATAATCAAGTTCTTGGTCCCATGCTCTCCTGGAGTTTCTCTGCCTCTTATTTCTTTCCTATTTTTCCCCATTGATAAAGACATTGGCAGTGACTCTTCTTTACCTGTGCTTTGCCAACTTAAGGCTGTTAAACAATAGCCAGTTTTCCAGTGGCAGATTCCATAAAATCTAATCTAAATTGAAACGAGCTGTGCTGACTACCTGTCTTCTCCTCTAAGCACATTTGCCCACAGGAGCTTAGCAAATGCCACGAGAGGCTGAAGAAAAGCAGCTCAGCTCCTCTTCTTTTCCTTTTCCATCACTTTCACAGTGTTTTCAGTTCCTACCGTAATCCAGACATTCTGAGGTGGCTGAGCAGAGCTGGGGGGGCAGCTGGGGACAAGCAGGATGGGAAGGAGGCAGAAGAGTGTGGGCAAGGAGCACAGGGGTGGCCATGCGTGACTCTCTCTCTCTCTCTCTCTCTCTGTCTATCCAAGGAATCTTGGTAAGACTAAAACTGTCTCAGGGTGAGATGAAAAAGTCCTGCCAGTACAGCAGGTGTGCACAGAAGGAGGAGAACTGAGTGAGGATGCTATTTTTAGCTGCACACTTTTATATTCCCTTACAGACTGAAATCACAAGGTCAAACCAAATACACTGGATGTTGTATTTTAGGTTTTATCATATAACGGTCAACAAAGACTCTTCAAAAATCATTGTAGCCCTTCTCTGAATACCTTTATAGGTTGTTTTAGGTTTTATTTTCCTTGAACAACATCTCTTTGCCTGGGGGGCCACAGGGCATTGGAATGTGAGAGCGCAATGACATTGGGTTTATTTTTAATGAGCAAATTGGGAGCCAAAGGTTTTGTTATAAAAGAATTGGTTGATCTCACAAAATCTAAGGTGTGATTTTGGTCCAGCAGCTTTGAGGGACAAGCACAGAGACTGCTGACACCTCTGTTGGCAATCCTGCTCATGAAGAGTTCCGTGTCCTAAAGCCGTGGTGCTGGGCTGTCCTCTCAATTCCCACTAAAATACACACCAGGAAAACATTCTCCCCGTGATGTTCCCCATCCACATGTAGGTCACGGCGATGCTGGGCTGTGCCTGCCTGGAGGGGCAGAGGGCAGATTGCACTGGGAAAGCCACTGGGAACCAAGTGCCACACAGAGCGAGCTGTTTTTAAGGGGATCAACAGTGTTTCCCTGTTGTCATGACAACTTGACAGCCTCCTCTGCTCTCTGCTGAAATACACACATGCACCTGGAGGGTTGAGACCAAGTATTTGGGCACAGTCACAGAATCATGGTATAGTTTCATTTGGAAGGGACCTCGAAGGCCACCTGGCCCGACCCACTTGCTCAGGCATGCCCAGGACCATGTCCAGACCCTCTATCTATCTCTATACCCAGAGACAGACCGTGTCACGCTCTTCCGAATTCAATAGGAAAGCACAAAATATGAGGGAGAAGAGAGGAGAAGGCTGCTCAGCTCCTGACTGAGTTGCTGTTGCATGAAGGAAATGTTTTTAAGTCCCTGTCTCACATTCTGGGCTTTCAACAATTGTGCCAGCACTTGTTGTTACAAAGTTTTTCCCAGAGGACTTCCCTGGTTGGTGTGAAGATAACTGGACTCTGGGATTGCTTTGTGTGTTGGGTGATTCTTTTTTCTTGATTCTTTGCTGTTTCCAGATCCCTTGGAGGAATTTTGCAACAGCTCACCAAAGGAATGGTAAAGGGACACAGGAATAGGTCTGACACAAGTCCACAACACAGAGTTCAAATGGGGCACAAGAGACAAGGGCCAAATATGACGAAGAAACAAAAACCAACAACATCATCCCCTAATACAGGAGAGTTCAGCTATGGAATTATTCACAGAATCTGAGAATGGCTTGGGTTGGAATGGGCTTAAAGTTCCTCTAATTCCAAACTCCTGCCATGGACAAGGACTCCACATCTTGCTCAAAGCCCCATCTAACCTGGCCTTGAACACTTCCAGGAATTTCAGGGACTTCAGGACTGAGCAGGATCCCTAACCTTGGCAGGAGAGAAATAAAGGTAAACATAACTGAACCCAGAAGCTCAGCTGAGCAGACTCCAGCTCCTGTCCTTCACCTCTTCAGCCAGGAACTCAAAGCCACGTAATCCCACTTCTTTATCTTGGCAAGAGGAAAGAGTGGAATTACAGCAAGACATCAGGATTACCAACTCCAAACCAAGCCTGACCCCTGAGAGCCATTCCAAATTTGGTTTATACCACCAGCATTTCACAGTTCTTCATGCAGAGAGTCTGGCTCAGAGCTGAGATCCTGTGGCTTCCTGAGTTACTCCTTTAATGTGACTCAGCCTGGAACTAAGCTCATCTTAGGAGGTCATGTAGACACTTGGAAATTCCCCTCCTCATGGCTTAACTCTGTGCTGAAAACCTCTTTATTTCCAGGGAAGGTGCTGAACGTTCATACCAGCTGAGCTTCCTCCCATTTTTCCCGGTTTTCCTCTGACAAAATGTTGCTGATGATCTGGACGAAGTTCTGCAGAAGGGAGACAAGAGAGGACAAAAGAGGTGGTTATGCAGAGATTGCCCAGGCTGGGAAGGTCACAGTGGTGTGGGAGGGACATGTGAGATTCAGACATGCTCCAAAAGGGTTCTCGTGATCCCATTCCCAAAAGGCCCCACAGGGACCTCACAGGTCCCCAAGGATGTTAATGGGCATGTTAATTTTAATTAGCCCTTTTCCCAAGGCCTTCACTTTGACTACTGTATCTCCTGAGGCATTGGATTGGGAATATGTCTTGTATCCATTACTGATGATCTGAAGGACAGATTAGGTAAATATTTGTCAGAAACTGGTTAAAACCAGCTGATCTTCCATTGCATAAATCCTTTCCTATCTTTTTTCCTATTATTTCTGTTGTTTCCAATATATGGAAACCTCAGGATCCCCTTTAGCCTGTGACCATGCAAGAGAGGCAGAGATGGATGAAGAGGGTTCTGTCCATGGTGGGACCTTGGCAGCACACGATGAGAAGGAAGAAGACAGGAAATTTAAGACTATTGATTTTTTTCTCCAGTTTTACCACTCTCTGCAGATGCTGCAGGATCAGTTTAATGTTTCAAGTCACGGGGTGATCACCCATCCCAAGGGTGTATCCTGTAGCTGCTCTGCAGCTGCTGGAAGTAAAACCCTGGGATGAGAAACCATGAGGATATTCCCCTACATCAACATCTAGGTACCCAATGCCACAGAATCATTTTCCCTCAAGTCATTAGCCTGAAATCCCTACCAAATAATGTTCTCATATCAATTAGACTCTGCAGTGAAGTGCTATCAGGTTGAAATAGTTCAGAGTGACCTTGGCTTTCAAGTTCTTAGTTTATAAACCAAGGAAGAACCACCTTGAAAGGAGAGTTTGTTAATACAGAAAGACACTTGTGGTGGAAAAAACAATAATCTGGTTTTTATCAGCACTGTATCAGCTACAGTCAGTATCAGTAACCAAACCTGGAACCTTGAGCATGGACACACACCTCCGACCCAGCCTTGGGTTCCAGAAAATGCACCTGGGCTCACCTGCACATCCCCAGAAGTCGGGCTGTGATAAGCCCTACGGAAGATCTCTGTTATGTTCCTGAGTACGTCCATGGTGGACAGCAGGTCCCCACTGTAGCTGGTCCCATCCTGGGAGATTTCCACAAGGTTCTGGAGCACGTCTGACAGCCCATCTCCCATCAGCCCACGCTGAGCTTTGGAAAGGTGTTCCCTGGTCTGAGAAACAGAAAAGAAATGTGAGAAACACTTCTAGGGACAGTCAAAGTCACGTTAATGAGCTCAGTGATGGAATTGCTGAGGGAAAGTTTTTGACCTTCCTCACAATTAAGAGTGCAGATTAGATGAGTCTGACAATCTTTGCTGGCCTAAGAGCCCCTGATATTTCTTAAAGTGATAGGAAAGAGTGATAGATTCTAAATTATATATTTGAAGTGGTTCTAAAATGACAAAGAACTGAAATTTTCTGTTTGCCCGTGAAGAAATTGTTCTACTATGAAGTTTCTTCTGTTCATAACCCAACAGAATATTTTTTCCCCAAAACCTTGTTTGCTTACAACCAATTTGGAATTATTTTAGGGCAGACTGTACCTTACCCTGAACAGGAGAGGTCAGTTCCCCTAAAGGCCGCAGGAGACCAGCAGAAATTCCTCACAACAATGAATTTAAGATTAACAAAAAATAAGACGCTTATTTAAAATGATACAGTCACAGTGATACTTAATGATAATGTGATATGAAAGGCCTGGAAGAACCCAGATTCTGCCAAGCTGGATACTAAAATCCTGCAAGGAACCATCCCTTGTCCGTAAAGTGCCTGTGCATCACAAGGTAAGCAGAAAAAACAGTAAGAGAAAATCAAGGCACAGCTGGAAACTCCTTTTTTCCTTCTTTTTTGTAACTATAGCAATGTCACAATCGTTGGGGAGGATCCTGAACCTGCTGAGCTGAGGGAGAGGGGCTGCCTTACCATCATCTGTATGTTCCTGTAATCAATAGAAACACACTTGATGTACGTTGGAGGCTCCCAGTAAGCGATGCCTTCTTCATCCAAGATGCATCTTCGAAGGATCAGCCCTGGAAGATGAACGAAACAAATATGGGAGTGAGGACAGATGAAAAGCCAAGAATTCATGGGGGTCGGTCTTTTGTCATGGGGAGGAAGTCATGGGACAAGAGGACACGGCTTCAGGTTGTGCCAGGGAAGGTCTGGAATGGGTATTAGGGAAAATTTCTTCACTGAAAGGATGGTCAAGCATTGGAACAAGCTGCCCAGAGAAGAGGTGGAATCACCACCCATAGAAGTGTTCAAAACACGTGTAAATGTGGCGCTTGAGGACACAGTTTAGTGGTGGGCCTGAAAGTTCTGGGTTAATGGTTGGACCTGAGGATCTTAAGAGATCTTTTCCAGCCTTCATGATTCTATAGAGATCACCCAGAACTGGTCAATGCATCCATTCAGACCCAGCTACCAGCACAAAGGGCATCAGAGGCACCTGAAGATGCCTGAACAACCCGTGCAAGCCTGGTAGGTGGGATTATCTTTATTTCCTTCTCCTGCATTTTATTATGGCAGGGCAGCAGAAGCAACTGGACAGGAAAACAAAAACAAACGAATTGGACATGGCTAGTCAGGGTGAAGGGAAAATTTCTTCTCCTGCCCTGGATGGCAGCATTTTTCCTGGCTCGGGAAGCCCCACGAGCCTCCCCAGCTGGTTTGGTCTGGTACTTGCAGCTAAAGCAGGGCTTGTGCTGCCCACGCAGCCTGGAAGGGAATAAACACCCGACAGCACCAGTTTTGCAACAGCTGAAACTCTCTGAAATCTGCTTCCAGTCCTCCCCCAGGCTTTCCCTCAGCTCCAATCCACAGAGGGGTTTGCAGTGATAATCACATGCCTTGTGATGCGGAGGAACAGACATATCGGAGAGGAGGAAAGGGAGAGGGATCACCCTGTCCCAGCCACCATGATGCCATTTGGAGTCTCTGAGGATCAGGTTTGCTGGGTTTGAAATCCCACTGCCACTGCCAAATGATTCAGTGACCTTTCCATGGATACAGCCCTCCTAGGACAGCATTGGGGATGACACTGACTGTGCCAGGCAGAGTCAAAGAGATCTGTCTGTATCCAGTCCTCTCCCTCAAACCAAATAAAACCTTTACATTAATTATTGACACTGCTGTCCCTATTTGTGTTCCTGCCTGGCAGTGAGGAACATCCAGCTGAGGACAAATCCCACCACCAGCCTGATGTCCTGGAGCCTTCTCTGCACTGCCTTCCACTCCTTAGGGAACACATGGCCACAACAGGTACCTGGATGCCCAGATCCTTTCACTTCACACCACCACAGTCAGACCATCAACTTGAGCACCCAAAGAAATGTTTGGAGAGGTGCTGAGGTTTCTAAGTGTAAATGGACAACAGAATTCATATTTCCTGCTCTCATACAGCAGCTGCTTTTATGGGCACTGGAGAGAAATACATCACCCAAATCTAGAGGACTCTAACAAAGCCCCGCCTGCTTTGCAAAGTTATGTGTAGATAATGGAGGGAACATATCCCAGTATTCCTTAATTTCAAACGTGTCCCAGGACCAGGCAGTGGGTGGATGGAAACCACCTCAGATTGTCCAGTAACAACTGTTTTTGCTTAACAGTGAAAACAAAAACCCAGACAGAGTTAATTTAGCCCTGGACAAAGGGAGGGAAGTCCATGTGCTTGTCCTGTCCTCCCACAACCAGGTTCTCCTCTCCTAGGATGCAAAGGATGAAGGATCCCCTGAGGGAGGGCCACCTTCCCACCATGCAGTCACCCTTACCAGTGGCATTGCGGGGACACCGGACGGCTGCAGCATCCCCGGCTGGCGTCTCTTTCCAAACCACAGGGCCAAGACTCTCCTCATCACAGATTTCATGGGGCTCTGCCAGGAGAGAAAAACTCCATTGGTAAAACTCCCTCTTCAGCAAGGACACGGGAAAGGGAGTGGAAGGAAGAAATATGGGAGCATGGTCTGGCAGCCAGGAGGCCTGGAGCTGCACTCCCAGCTCTGCAGCTCCTCGGTCCCTCACAAAGTCACTTCACCTCTCCGGAGTTTGCTCTGCCCATCTGAAAACTGGGCATTCATCCATTCCAAGGATTAGCTCACTAAAATCCATGGGAAAGTCCACTCACATCCTTGCCTTGCCTTGTGGCAGCTCTTTCCAAGAAAACTGCTGTTGCTACCCTCTACTGAAGAGTTTTATTTCTTAACTTTTAATAGGCAGATCTTTTGTGGGTGAACTCCATGGCTCCAGAATCCACCTCTTCCATTCTTCAGGGTCACCACCTTCAGTGTTGGATGTATCTAAAATGAGGCCTGGCATGAGTCAGTGGAGTAAGAATGAAGGAAAGAACAAGTAAATGAAGAAACAAAATGGACACATCCCCTGGGTGGTCTTCATTCTGCCTGCTTCTGTCTTGTGCACAAAAGGGAAAAGATCTGAGCCCCAACAAGTTGTAATTGCATCAGCAGCTCATTTCCGAACACTGCTGCAGAGCCCAGGAGCCTGCAGAAATGTGTTTTGAGACATCCCAGAAAAAAAATCATTGGAAGGAGGGTTTTGGATGCTTCTGTCTGTGGGTGGAGCTGAGTTGGTCTGAGAGTTGGTGGGATCTGGGAGAAAAACATTCACCACAGGAGATCTTTGTGCTGAGAAACTCATTATTTACAACATGTAAAGAAGAGGGAGCCATGAGGATGGTGTTAAAGCTATTTGTCACTCCTGAGGGAGGGGAGGAAAAAACTTGATTTAATAGTTTTTGATTACAGTTTTTATTCATTGTGCATGTAAGAATACCCATAAATAGGAAGCTGAATTTGTGCCTGCAGCTGGTCAGGACATGTCCCTCTGCTGCTCTGGGACTACCCAGGGACCAGCCTGGCTGTGAGGAAGGCTCAAACCTTAAATTATGGGCGTGGCAAGTCCTGCTTCTTTGAAGAACTCCTACAAGACCCAACAAGCTGCCTGCACATCACTGCTCCTGCAGGCAGGCTCCAGGACTGTGTGGTTTCAGCCCCAGCTGCAGTTCAAAGATGGATCCCTCCCCCGTAGATGCTGGGAATGGATAAGCTGCACTCTCTGCTTGGAAACCGATGCTCCTTCCCCTGGTTTAAAGTTCCCGTGTGAGTAATCGCGGTTGTGATGGAACCCCCGAGGGCAAGAAGGACTCCAGCAGTGCCCTGCACGTAGGCAGGACTCACCCCTGTGCCAGCAGCTCGTGGCCTCTGTAGATAAGCCAGAGCAGGGGTGGAAAAGAGGCAGATTCATTTCCAGCCTGCTGACATGAAGCTGTGGGGCAGGGCGATTGAATCAGCACTTGGTCACCCACAGAGCCTGTCCCAGAGCAGGGAGGGAATTCCAGACTCCTGTCCCCTGGACCAGTGCTTTGACCACGGTCACAGATTGTCCCATGGTTCACAGGAGGGTTCTGGGGTGTGGAAGCTTCCAGCACCCTCGGTTACACAGCAGCAGAGCACACCATAAAGCAGAGTGGGAGACTGTTCACATCTCTCCTCCCCTTTCTCCCCCACTGGCCTGTCAAAACTTCCTGGTCTCGTCACCCCTGCAGTGTCCCTGGGGACCGCTGAGGGATGCTGTGGATCAGAGATGCTCTTTAAAAATACACTGATTGGACTTGTCTTGCCAGTGAGCACAGGAGCAATTCCCAGGCCAGGAGAGAATCATTTCATCCTTTCCTTTTTTCTTCTTTTTTTCTTTTTGATGTTGCTTCACAACAAAATCCCTTTTACCAGAGTAACCTATTTGCACTGGGAGATTTTAATAACTAACCCAATTAAATTCAATTCTTCTGCTCAAATCAAATCACACCAGCATTTGATACTTTCTGGAGAACAAATTGAGCGGGTTTATTTTTAGCCTCTGATGTTTCCCCACCTTTTCCTTCCCTTTCAAATTAACAACTGCAGCGAGACCCTTCTGGCTGTGAACCCTGGCAGGCCCCAGTGCCTGAGACTTGCCTTTTCCTTGTGAGCACTGCACAGGCATCAACCCCTGCAGAAAGAGAAGAAAAGATCGGGCTTGTTCTGCCAGGGCCCCAGCTGGCACACACTGAAGCTGAACTAAATCTGCCTCACTCTGTAGACACCACCAGACAACCCGGTGCTAAGATTTTCTGTGGCGAGAGAGAGCTTTGTGGCAGAGTTAGAAGAGATTCTCACACGCCGCTGCTAATTGAGAGGCACAGCTTGTAAGGAGAGGTGATGCCTTTTATTAGAGCGTAGCTGGAAAGAGTGGCGAGGCTGTCACACAGCCTCTTTCTCTGCCATCTCTGAGCTGAACGTGCTGGAACTTCCATGCTGAAGCTCTTTGGCTTTCATCTCTTTGTCTTCAGCGCTTTGTGAGGGAGTCTGAGGGGTCAGCTTGGCCTCCACGTGGCAGATCTGCCCCCAGGTACTCCTGCATCAGAACTGCTGCCTCCTGTCCTTTTGGGAGACTCCCCTTTCCAGTAGGAATGCCGGGATGCTGCCATGAGAATCTCTCCTGTCTCTCACTGAGCTGCTCTGACAATTATTTACCCTTTCAGTCAAAGCTCATGGCCTGTTACGATCGATGCGATCTGACTGCCAACATCACAGACTGATTCCCCACCAGCATTTTCACCGGGCCCTTCAACTCAGACTGAGGAAGAAAGCAAAAATGGTGCACAGGCCTTTATTTTTGTGTCTCTGTAGTCTGAGAGGCAGACAGATGCATTCCCACTTGGAAGTGTTTGCTCCTGCTTATTTTTCACATCCAAACCCAGGTTTTCATCTGCCCTACAGCTCACTCACTCTCCATTCAGCTTTTGCACTCTGCAAAAGGAGGGTGAGATTTGGGTAAAGCTCTGACAGATGCAGACACAGCTTTTTTTTTTTTTTGATTTCCAGAGGTAAAGGATGGGAAACCACTGCAGCATCCTCTACTCATGGACTTGAGACTGATACCAGTTTTTGCTACCAAACAGTTTCTCTTTTCCTCCTGTAACTCTATGGCAATGAAAACATGAAAACCACCAAGGCAAGACTGGTGGGATTCATCAAATATTTACTGAAACCAGCACAGTTGCACTGGATTCTGCAACAGTTAAATCAAGATCCTGTATCTTGTGGGTCATGGGTAGGATTTTATTAGATTATAACCTTTTGTGGCATTCACATCTCTGACACAGGACATGGGAACCATTCCCCAAATCCAAAAATCCAAAATCCCCCTCATTCAAAGGAAAGCACGAGGGCTCTGAGGTACATACCAGGACACTTTCTGTCATTGCACTGCTTGTACTCCTCCTTGGGACCCTGGCAAGTCTCTCCACCGAAGAAGGGGCCATAGCACACCCGGTCACGTCTCTGAGTGCCACCTCCACACGTGGCGGTGCAGCTGCCCCACACTCCCCAGGCCTGCCACTTCCCATCCACTGGAAACAAAAGAAAAAAAAGAGGAGAGAAACAGCCTGTTAGGGCCCAAACATCATCTGCAACAGAAGGAGTCAAGGTCCCAAGGCGAGCAGAGGAACAAAGGGTGAGTAGGGCAGGGTTTGGTAGGAAGGGAGGTCTCCTGCCTTGGATCTTTGTTTGATCTTCAACTGACATTAAATCAGAGTGTCCCCATTCCCATCCCATCAGTCCTTTAATAGTCCAAGGGTGTTTTCGTGTTTTTTCTCAGCACCTCCATGCTCTGCAAAAGCAGCCCTATCTCTTTTCTCGGGCTGAGATTTTGGGGTTGTGCTCCTGAACACTCTTCCCATGGGCTGAGATTCAACCTGGCAGCCACATCTGCCAGGCCAATTCCATATCTGGAGTTCGTTTGGGATGTACAATGCATGTGTGAAAATAGCCCTTCCCAGAGAAGGTCTGGCTCAGGGATTTAGAGAGACTAGCAGAGCCCTTGGGCAAAAAAACCATGAAGAAACATCAAATAAACCTCTCTCCAGCTGTTTGCATTGCACTGATGCTCATGTACCTTGGAGAGAGGTTTGGGATGTTGTCTCATTCCATTGTGTCTTCTCCCAACATCTTTCCAGATTCAGTGGAAATGTGACTTCTTTTACATTTACAATGACATTTATCAAAATGCTGCTTCTTTTACGTTAGCAATTGCATTTATCAAAGCACCATAAAAATGTTGATTAGCCCTCACAACAAGCCTGCTGTACCTCTGCTGTACCACAACTACTCGGTGACAGAACTAGGGCAAGGCCTAAGTCTGCTCTTTACTATTTGGGCTTTAATTCTGAGTTACCACATCATCTTGGGTTGAATAATTCCTTTTGGGATGGTGGGAGATCCACATCTTCTCCATGAAGTTGACAAAAATTACCGAAGAAAAGGGGCAGCACCAGATTACGGTGCTTTATTTAGTGACATTTTGTGCAGTGGAAGGTATGACCTGAGTTGCTTTGACAGACAACTCTGAAATCAGTGGGACGTGGTCATCTGAAAAAGAGGTCTGAAGCCCCTTTTTGTCTTAGAAGATCTCCATAAGTTGCAAAGAAGAAATGAGATACCCAAAACATCAAAACCTACTCGAGACCATGTAGGAAAATCCAATACCTGTGTTAAATACTGCAGATAATGGTGCTACCAGAGAGTAAAGGGATTCCCTGAGGAAATAGGTAGACCAGGATGAATTCCAGTAGGAATTATTATTATTATTATTATTATTACTACTACTATTATTATTACTGTTGTTATTACTATTATTTTCTGTCTTTATTATTATTTTAAGTCATAGATGAGTAAAGTAAGTGACAAGTCTTACACAGACATGAAAAAGGATTTGTTGTGCCTGAGGTTTAAAGCTGAGATACAGTGGAGGATTCCCTGTTTGCTTCAGATATAACTGGGAACGTTGAAATGGCAGGAGGAGAGGAACAAAACAAAAAGAGGAGGGAAGCTGAAGCCCTGTGGAGGCAAGGGAAGGGTTTCATTGATATTTTCTTGGGATTTTTTTAAGCTTATGCTGGAAAGCTGAAATCTAAGGTTAGAAAGACACGTTCCCCGTGGGCAATCACTCACCTCTCTGGGGTCTCTTGACCCAGACTGACTTTGCCAGTGCTGGATTTTGGCTGGCATGGTCTGTTGGAATGATCCAAACCTCCTTTTTACTGTGCTGAAAAGGGCGCAAGTCTTCCCCAAAGAAACATTTTACTGGGACTGCAGGGGAAGTTGGCCCAAGAGAAAGAAAAAGTCATTGGTCACCAACCTGGGCACTGGCGCAGGAAGCAGTCCCGGGTCTCCACCCAGTGTCCCTGGCACTCGGCTCCGCCGTAGGAGGGCCCGTTGCACTCCCGCGTCCGCTGCTGGGTCCCGTTGGAGCAGGAAGCGGAGCATGAGCTCCAGCTCGACCACTCGTTCCAGTTGCCGTCCACTGAGTGGCCCAAAGAAAGAAAACGAGCGGAATGTGAAAATCTTTCCCTCTGGAAGGAGCCACGTGGCGAGAGCCTCTGGCCTTTGCCTACCAGGGACTAAGGTGGGAAGGACAAGGAGTCACAGAGCTTGAGAGAGGGGACAGAGCATCAAAAAAAGTTTGGACAGCAGTAGCAACAGGGATTTTTGGGATCCTCTGCAGCCTCCGACAGTCCCACAGGATGCAAGTGCAGTAACATTTCAGTTTTTATGTTCCACACTCTACATAACACCATAAAAGTTGAAATTACTGATATTGCACATTCCAACATGAAAGTCCAAACTAATAACATTGCTAAACACAACATAACATCACACCAGAGGACGTGGCTCATGCTCTCACTGAACACTTTGAAGGGATCAGTACATTACCATGACATTTCCCATTTGGGGCCATCAGCACTTTTTTAAGGAACCCATTTTTCAGCAAAGCAGTGCATGAATCTGCGGAGCGTGTATTTTCTCAAGCGTGCAAATGCTCTGTTTTTCATTAAAGCAGACCCAGAAACTCGAATCACAGTGTTATTCACAGGAATCCACCATTCCTGCTGGCTGGGAAATGTGGGAGAAAAGGTGTGCTCCAACAGAAGACCAGGAGCAGGGTGAGTGTGTGTGGTCAGTGTACTTCTCTCACAGCTGAATTAACTCTGACAGGCTGGAGATGTTTCTACCCAGCAGTGTCTTTGATAATTAAGTAGAGGAAAAAGGGACAAGGGAGGTTATGATAGGAACAGGGTTGGAGAGAAATAGGAATACATCTTTTATCATGGTATGGACTGAGGCAATCCCAAGTGTGGCAGTTACACCCTAATTGGTCCCTGATCAACAGATCCATCACCCAGTCTGCTCTTCCTGGAGCATTTTTCTCATTAACAGTGGTCATCATGCTCTGTTTAGATCGAATTAGGTGCTAGATCTCACTTGGGAAAAACAACCTGAGTCCCTGAAAAGTCTGAATTCTGGCTCAAATCACATTGCAACCTTTTTTTTTTTTTTGCCTTTGTTTGTCTGTCCAAGAAAAATAAATGCCAACTGGTTCCCCATGTAATCTGCAAGGAATTGATCAGTCCTGTGTAATCCCCATTGCAGTTGAGCAGCTTTTTGTTTACAAACCCTGTAAAAAAAAATGTTAAAAACATCGAAATGAGCAACTGTTAACTCAAAGGGGATCACAAGGTGTGCAAAATCAGGAAGGTATAAGGGTACCTCCAAAAGGTGCATGTTTTTAACAATCCAAAAGTTTATGGTTTTATTGTGCATAAATTCATGGCTTTGTGCCAGTGCCTATCAGTCCCAAAGAGGGGAAATGAAAAACGTGGTGTTTGACAGGTGGTTGTTTTCTGGAAATGATCCAAAACTCTGCCAAGTAAATGCTATCAGGTACAAATTAGCGTGGCTTTTCTGACTGAAGGTTATGCTGTTAAGTTTCCATGAACTGATCATAAAATCATGGAATCACAGGGTGGTTTGGGTTGCAAAGGTAAAGATCATTTAATTCTAATTCCCTGTCATGGGCAGGGACGCTTGCACTATCCCAGGTTTCTCCAAGCCCTGTCCAGCCTGGCCTGGAACACTTCTAGGGATGTATTCACAACTTCTCTGGGCATCCTGTGCCAGGGCCCCACCACCTTCACAGGGAAGAATTTCTTCCTAATAATGATGGCATCCATCCTTCATTAACATTCCCATGTGTTGGAAAAGTACAATTGCATTTCCCACATTAAATTTGACATTTACCCAAAAAACTGCATTTACCCAAAAAAAGTTGAATTTTTTCAACACCCTCCCTGCTGCTGGTGACTGGCAACTTATCAGAAGTGCAGTCATTTGGAGGTAGGAAAATGAAACATCCAAATCCATAATTTGGTTGTTTGTTGAGGAATTTAGAACAGGTAATTTCCTTGTATTTATTCACAGGCTGTAATTTCAGAAATGTTTTGAAAAAAGGAGAAACAAAGGTGGCTGTGTTTTCCCTCCAGCCACTTGCACTGATGCAAAGATGTCTCATGGTCGAGATGCTGAGGGTTCCCATCACAGCCACAGCCAAGGACAGTTTGGTGCCACGATTACACCATAGTGGGGTTTATCAAAAATGTTCATTTTCTGGTGGAGCCCGTGAGGAGACAGGCATTGTCTTCCTCCTTTTTCCTCTTCCAAGGACTTGGGGCTCAGCCTGCGGCACCCACAGCTCCTGAGGAACAAAGGCGCTGTTGTCCCTGCAGCAGAGCATTTTTATCAGCTGTAGTGATAAATCCTCGGAGCAGGGTGGTAATGAACACTCGGAGTGTCTGGGGTGTCAAACACCCATTGTTGTGCTTCAATGGTTCCCCCAACGCTGCTCTCATTTGGTGCTGCCAAGCTGCTGATTGCCTTTGTGGCACTAATTGGAGCTGAAGCCTTGCAGTTGGGCTGCTTGTCTTTTTCACCACTGTTTCGGTCGTGCATTTATTTGTATTTAAATTAATTATGGATCAATGTTAACTCAGGGTATGCTTTATTACCCAAGCAATGCCAGCCCTGACTTCTTAAATTTGTCTTTTTATGACAGAATCAATTTGGTGTCTGGGAGGTTCTTATTCCAAGTAGCGTCTTCTGGATAGTGGCCAAATATCCAAGGATAGTTACTTGGAGTGAAAACTCGATGGGAAATGCCAGGAGGCTTCTCACTGTTTTCACAAAGTTCTCATCCCTCCCACAATCCCTCTCCTCCTCCGGGGACATATTAATGTCTCATAATGATTCTCATTAAGCTGGAAAAATGTCAGTTGACTTTATCCAGGGATAGGGAGGGAGTTTTGGGGAGCTCCCTTGTGTACAGATTGTGTTCCCCAGGACACCCAGAGTTAAGTTAAGGGGGCCAATTAACCCAGGGCCTGTCAGAGGAAAGAAGCCTCTGGAGCATAAGTGGATTTCCAGGTGGTAAAAGTAATTCCATCTTGAGGTTCTTTCTGATGTTTCAAAGCAAAATCAAGGAGAGGCATTTGGAAGTACTGAAAAGTATTAAATTTGGCATGGAAGGCTGTCAGGAGTCTCTTAGTCCATCTCACCACCCAGATCAGGATCAGCCACAGAGAAAACTTGCATATATATTGAATTAATGCACAGACAAGTAAAACTATTAATTAATTCCAGCATAATGAACCCAGTCAGGCAAAATAACTTTAAACCATTCAATGGGGAGAGCAGGTGAGAACCTTAAGATGGTCTTGGAAATATCAGTGATAGCCAGGTCCAACCCATGTAAGGTGCCCTCTGCAAGAGATCACACAGGGCAAACCTGAACCTGAGACATCTCTGAGCTGAACAACCCCAGAAAGCACCTCTGGGTTGCTTCTTCACTGAGTCCTTTCCTCAGGATCCTCCTTGCGGTAGTTCTGAATTTCATTGGAGTCATCTATGGGCCTTAAGGGCATCTGAGCTGGGGAGACCTGCTGGAGGGGAGGTTTCAGATCTGTCACTGTCCCTACCTGGGCAGAGAGCGATGTTGCAGAACTTGGTTTGCTTCTCCGGGCCCTCGCAGGGGTTCCCACCAAACTGGGGGGGTTTGCAGGTGCGGGTCCGATCCCTGTAGCCTCTCCCACAAGTGGAAGAGCACAGGCTCCATGGAGACCACTCGTCCCAGGTGCCATGCACTGCAAGGGAAGCAGAAGAAGTGATTTTTCTTTTTCAGAGGAGGTCTGAGGAAGTGAGGGAGCCCACAGGGCACAGCTTCTTCCCACCCGGAACGAGCAGTGTGTGGGAAGTTGGAGAACAACCCAAAATGTGCAAGAGGAACATCAAGTAATTTTTATGCTTTGATATTGACACCAAGTGCCTGCTGCTTTCCAGTCTTTGAAATAAACCACAATGTACTTCTAGTTGACCTTAATTTTTCAGATTTTGAGCCAACATGGCATTTTTTAAGTAAAAAATGGATTTAGCTAGAAAGAAATAAAACCCCACTACCCTTAGGGAAGCATCATCACCATCATTTTATTGCTTCTTGCCCTTTTTTCTCTCCCTCCCAACATTTTCTCATTGAATCCTCAAAGACTACAATATTTTAAGGCTTTCAGGAAAGATGTAGTCTGTCTACTGATTACTCTCATAGGTCAGTGACACCTCAGAGGCAAAGCTAGGGAGACTCCAAAGAGTAAAATGGAATGGGCAATATCCTCCAAGATTGCTCAAGCCATCTCTGGTAGCTCCTGGAATTAGACATCTAATCGATTTTAATCTAACCTAATTAGCCTTCTAATCTATATTAATCTATTAATCTATTAATCTAATCTAATCTGGCCAAGTTATTTATGGAATTGTAGTCACTGTAATCTCCAGAGACCAAATGTTATAAGAATGCACTGATCTCTCTTAAGGGACTTCATCCCTTCCAGTTTTACCAGAGAAGCTAACAACAAATCAGTAATTGTTTAGGAAAAGAAGAAACCCAAAAAAGCCAGGGACTTTTCCAGTCCTTCATCAGTTGCTAACAGTGACTGATGCCCAGTGTCAGGAAAGGGGGTTCAAAACTAATTCTCACCAGGCATCTTGAATGATAAAGAGATAAGCAGAAGAGGAAATACAGGAAAGAACATGGATGGTGATTTCTCCACAGATGGTGATTTCACCATCATAGAATTTTTTCTGAACAATGTTATTGCTCATCAGGAGAAATGAATAATACACCAAGTTTAACAGCATAACTCTTCAAAATAATCATAGAAACAAGGAATAGTTTAGGTTGGAAGGGACCTCAAATATCATTTAGTTCCTGCCACGGGCAGGCACACCTTCCACTATCCCAGGTTGCTCCAAACCCTGTCCAACCTGGCCTTGGACACTTCCAGGGATGGGGCAGCCACAGCTTCTCTGGGCAGCCTGTGCCAGGGCCTCCCCACCCTCACAGAGAAAGATTTTTTCCTAATATCCACTCTAAACCTACTTTCATTCAGTTTGAAGCCATTCTCCTTTATCTTGTCATTCCACGCTCTTGTAAAAAATCCCTCTCCATCTTTCTTGTAGGCTCCAGGCTCCCCAGAATGTCCTTTTTCATCAAAATTATTCCCAACCTGGAAACACCCCAAAGGGCACCTGCCTGCAGGCGTACTGATTTCATGGACTTTAGATGGTATGGAATTGTCCACACCATGCAAAGCAGGTGCCCATCTCGTGGTGCTTGGTCTAGCAAGAGTTTCTGTATGAGGCCTTAAGGCATAAAGAGAAGGAACAAGGAACAAAAACCATCTCATTGCAAGAATTACAGAATCCCAGAATGGTTTGGAATGGAAGGGAATGGAAAGGTCATCTAATTCCAACTGCTTTCCACTAGACCAGGTTGCTCCAAGCCCCATCCAAGATGGTCTTGGACGCTTCCAGGGATGGGCAGCCACAAATTCTCTGGGCAGCCCATGACAGGCCCTTCCAGAAATATCCCAGTGGAGATACCACAGGCGGCCAATGTCCCGCCCCTGCTGCCCACCAATACCTGGGCACACGGCAGAGTTGTTGCACTGCCTCTGCTCCCGGAGAGGGCCGCTGCACTGGGTGCTGTAGGAAGACGAAACGCAGAACCTGGTCCTGGTCTGCCAGCCCTCCCCGCAGGTGGTTGAGCACACACTCCATGGGGACCACTCCTCTGCTGCAGGGTCACCTGTGGGGGTTGGAGCAGAAGGTGAGGATGTGGCATCCTTGGATCTCCAGGGATCTTCAGGGATGAAATTTCCAAGTTACGCTTGGCCAGCTGTGAGATCTGTGAGGCTGCAATGTGTCCTATAGGTGGGGTGACAAGATGGGTGGGAGGGTGTGAGGGCATTGGGGAGAAAATGTGAGAGCTGAGAATGGGCTAAAGAGTTTTTTTTGGGTGCTCTGTAGAGCTGTAATATACACACGCATACGAAAAAAATATCGGAAGGATGCTGTGGAAGCATCAGGGCACTGGGAAGAGCAAACTCCACCACTGAAGGTGGTGTAGCCACTCCAGAACCTTATGAGATGGGATACGGCACCTCCTCACAGAGACTGTACTAACAAGGTTTAGACAGATAAATGCATCCATAAATTGTTCAGTTTTAAGGATTCAACCCCTTCTTTTGCCTTCTCACACCACCTGCCAAGGCAGATTGGCAGAGGAGGAGCTGACAAAGTAGAAGGTGATGGTGCCTAAGAAGGGTCAGCTGATGAAATCCCACAAAGTTTTCTCAGTATCTCCTTTACCTGTGGAGATCTGCTGTGAGCATGTGACACAGAACAAGGCTGACTCTTCCAGAGCATCATCACACAATCTATCAACTGCTTATGTGATGGGGCAGCATTGGAAAAGCAGCTAAAAATATCCCATTGATGGGAGTGAAAAGCACTGAGATGTATTCCCTTTGTCACTAATATCCCAGCTGGGGCTGTTCCAGCAGCCACAACCTCCAAATAAGTCACCCTAAGTGGGAAATGAGCAAGGAAAGGATGATTTTCCATTAGTTTTCATAGGCAATATTCTACCCCTTGAAAAAATGCTTTTCTTCCCCACATGAAAATAAAAATCTGGCTATGTTCCACTTAATTAAGGCATGCATTGTTTGGGTTTCCAGATTTTTCATGGGTTGCTAACAATTACACATAATAAACCTGGAATGTTACACTTGGTATGTATAGAACAGAGGCATATGGCAAAAAATAAGCGCCAGCATAACAGAGGGGCAACTCCTTCTTGTGACAAATTCTTTAAAACCTCAGACTGCCCCGTGTCTCATCCCAAACAGATGCACTTGTCAGACTGTGGGTGGTAAGAAGTATCATGGCACTGGGTGGAATAGGTAAATACGATGCCAAGGGTCATCCAGCCTGGCAGCCAGCACTTGGATGTGCTATCCCACACCACCACCCCATTCCCAAAAAAAGCTGGGCAGAGGATGCCATATGAAATTGCCCAGCTGCAACATGGAGCAGGAAAGAGACTCTGCAGCTGGAGATCTCAGCGAGGGTTATAAACCAGCTGCATGAAAATATCAGAGCAGGCACTGTGGTGGGGACCACCAAATTTCCCAATATTGCCTAAAACTGTGCATGTCTGGCTTTTTCCTGGAGGTGGTATATTTATTTATTTATTTTTATATATTTACTAGTGTTTTCCACATGCAATGAAATTTCATGCAGGATTTCAAGCGTCTGTGGCTCCCATCAATCTGCTCTTCAGGACTTTTGGTAGTTATCTGTGTTGTTTGGTTTGTGTCATGCTTTTCAGCACATCTGCCTTGAATGTCTCCTGTCATTCCAGCAGCTGGGAATTAAAAATACAGCTCCGATTGGAGTTTGTTGAATTAATATGTGTTGAGGGGGAAAAGCGTAGAGGCATACCTGCCCTTGCTGTAAAATGCACAGACTTTCACGCCTTCATTTATTGTCTGGACACAGGAAGAGGTGGTGAGGATCAATCTTTCCCTACCTCATCTGTGCCATTGCAGTAATTGTCATGAGATGTAACTGCTGTTGTTCATTAAGCCAAAGTTGCTCAAAACCATTTTGCTTCATTAACCTCCCCAGCTGGTCCCAGTTAGATGGAAGTTATGGACTGCTGGTCTTTCCCTGGGACGTGTAGGAGACATTTGTGTGTTTTGAGGCTTTGGGGCTTCAGGAAAACATCAGTCCCATATCCTGTTTCACAAGAATTAGATCTCCTGGTAGAGAGAAATCTGCATTTCCATGGCAATTTTCCTGCCTTTCCAGTAAGAAACTCAGCCAGCTCTGTCAGACCCAGAGCCCTGCCATGCTCCAAGCTCACCACCAGCAAATTACTTTTATGGTACCATCACTTCAGCATTTGCCATTCACAGAGCCCCAGACTCCAGAAGATCCCTCTTTGGCCCACAGATCCCAACCATTCCTGCTCCCTTGCCTGTTGGATGCTCCATGAACTAGCAATGCCTTTGCATTTCTCCATCCACCTTGAGCAACCTCCCCAGTTCTGCAGTGCCAGTCAGCTGGGGGATTATTGGTAGTTAAACACTTCCAGTTTGGGTCCCAAAATCTTTCTGGGAGGCCAGAGGTGGGACAGGGGAGAGGTGGGACAGAGGCACAGGGGCCTCCTCCATCAGCAGCTCACAGCTTGGAGAGCTCACCATGCCACCTCAGACCTGGCTGGGGTTTTTCAATCTCCATATTCAGACGAGTTACTGTGTCACTGGATGAATGAATGGCATCTTTGAACCAAATTCCACCTCTTCTATCTCTCTCCTCTTTAGTATTTCTGGCTTTTGCTCTTTCACAGCAGAAATATCTGTGCTTAGAGGTAAATCTCCTCAATTATTGTCCCTCACATTGCACGAATCCCTGGATTTTAAACCCATAATACAGTTTATTTTCTAAGTGCTGGTGACTCCCTTGGGCTTGGTGTCATTCTGAACCAAGCCATTTATCTCAGTCCACTGGGACATTACATCCAGCCTCGTCTCAAACCTTGCACAAATTTAACTAATTTTCAAACCGAGCGAGACCCAGTTCTGAGGCTCTCTCAGGCAGGAGACAAATTCACTCTCTACTCAAGAGAAGCACAACAGTGCCCATCATCAAAACTATGAGTGAGAAGAATTTCTGCACTCCTGTGGGTCAAATGGCAGCAAAAGCAAATTACTGTGTGAAGTATATTGCAATTATTCATCCCAGAAGTGGATTCTAACTCTGTTTCTGGATATAATGGCAAGAAGTCTACGATGCTTATTGGATTTGAAAGCTGCCTAGTCCAGCTCAGTGCTGTTTTATAATTAGACCTGCTAGAGATTATAGCATCATGGAATTGTTTGGGCTGGAAGGAACCTTAAAGATCATCCAGTTCCAACCCCTGCCATGGGCAGGGACACCTTCCACCATCCCAGGTTGCTCCAAATCCCCTCAAACCTGGCCTTGGACACTTCCAGGGATGGGGCAGCCACAGCTTCTCTGGACAACCTGTGCCAGGGCCTCAGCACCCTCATAATGAAGATTTTCATTCTAATATTGAATTTAAATCTACCTTCCTTCAGCTTAAATCCATTCCTCCTTGTCCTGTCATTCCATGCCCTTGTCCAAAGTCCCTCTCCAGCTCTCTTGGAGAACATTTTGGCACTGGAAGGGACTCCAAGACCTCCCCAGAGCCTTCCCTTCTCCAGGCTGAAGAGTCCGAAGTCTTTCAGCCTGTGTTCATAGCAGAGGGGCTCCAGCCAAATTTGTCCTCACTCCCAGAGGAGAAGGGGCAAGCCCTACCTTGCATCATCACTGGTGCCTGCAGGCATCTGTCTCTGCAAGGTTGACTTTTGATCAGACCTGTGATGCCCCAGACTAGCTTGGGGATTAACAGGAGTGTCCCACAGGATTTTGCAGGGCTTGGTACCCCACTCAAAGTGGGCAGATGGCCCTTGCTGCTCCCAAAGACACAGCTGCAGCAGCTGGAGAGGGTCCAGCAGGTGCTGCAGAATGGGACACACTGGGTGCTAATCCATGAGGATGTAGCACTGCAACCCAGGTTCATTCCAGCTCCTGGCTGCAGTGTCCCCATTAGTGCCTGCAGCTGCTTTCATGACTCTTCTTCCCTCGGCACTAATGTAGAAGCCCATCCCTGCCATCCCTCTGCCAGGAGCCCTTTCTGTTTTGGGGTCTGACATCTCCCCATGTACAAGATGCCTCTCTGTTCACATCCTGCTGCTGGCAGAGTCCTCCTGGAAGCAGCCTGTGGGCTGAGCCATTCCAGGGGCCTGCTGGGTTGGATCTGGCTCTTGTGCTGTTGCTGGGAGAGACATGTGGGCAGCCAGCAGCACCCTGGCTGAGAGCACAGCCCTGCTAGAGCCTGGGGACCAACAGGACCTGGACACCAGGGATGTGAAGGGCTGGCAGGAGAAAATGTTGCTCTTTGGCTGGGCAGGGCTATCTCCTCATCCACAGTCCTTAAGGCTGGCATCAGCAGATTTTTGTATTTCATCTTTTTCCAGGTCTTGAGCAGATGTGAAATGTCTTACTCCCTACAATCTGTGCCCACAGGGAAGATTTGGGCTTTGCATTGGCATCCTCAGCTAAAAATTCCCTCTAATCCCTTGCTGGACTGTACCCTCTGCCTGTATCTCCTCCATCCTCATTTCCTTGATCAACTTGTAGTTGGTGCTCCTGGGACAGCGAGAGGGATGTGGGAAGCTTGCAGCAGGACAATGCACATCTCCCAGCCCATGCTGCCCTCAGGAATGCCACAGCCCAAGCCAGCCATGCGACAGCAGTGGCCACGATGGCAGGGAGGTCACAGAGATGTCACTGAGCCCTGATCCAGCACTCAGCAGCACGGCAGGAAGAAATGGCAAACTATAAACCTGATGGCTGAGTTAGAGGCTGGAACAGGAGCTCTGGGGAAGCACCTGGGACCAGAGAGAGTAGGAACAACAGGGGCCTGCCTTGAAGTGCCTTCCTTTCCTCTGCATTTCGATGGAGACATTAAGCTCAGCTGTACCAGGTTATAGCAGTGCAAGCGTCCTCCCTCTCCTGCAGGTTTTACCAGACTCCAGGGATCCATCCTGCAGGCAGTGGAGCTGCTCCCACTGGAGGCAGCAGAGTCTGTGCAGGGTAGAGAGGAAATTGAGGCTGTCCCCCGCTTTGTGTTGAACACTACAACCCCAGCAGTTGCCCAGTCCTCCCCAGATACTCCACACCGCACGGGTTCCTGATGCCACACAGTGGCAAAGTCCTCCTGGGCTGGGTGGAGCACAGGCAACCTACACCAGAATGTGACCCTCTCTCACTTATAATCAAATCACCTCTCTGAAGCCTTTCTAGAGCATAAAATGTTAGCAAGATCACTGGGCAGAGATTTTAACCTGAGCCAGGTTCAGCACACTGTGCTTTGCCTGAGACCCCTGAAGTGTTGAGATCCTGCCACAACACACAGCCATCAAGGAGAGCACAAAGCCTTTCCAGACTGAATAACAGAATCACAGGATGGTTTGGGTTGGAAGGAGCCTTAAAGATCATTTACTTCCAACCCCCCTGCCATGGGCAGGGACACCTTCCACTAGATCACATTGCCCAAAACCCCATTCAACCTGGCCTTGAACACTTCCAGGGATGGTGCAGATAGGACCTGGTATAGGATCTAGGTCCAATTCATTCCCATCTTCCCAGATCACACTGTCTGATATTATTACACATTATTCCCCTTCTGTGGCAGAAGGGTGGAAGGTCCTGCTGCAGAACCTACCAGAGACAAGTCCTTGCACAGCACTAAAGACCCAGGGACAGAGGAAACCAGTCCTGCTCTCTCCCCACCAAGCCCTGCTCACCCTCTCTCACAGCCAATGGCAAGGCATGACATGGACATCAGCAAAGGGGCTGCACTGCAGCAAGGGCAGCTTTGGCTTCATGAACCACGTGTGGCTGGATAATTCAGACAAAGCAGCGACTCAGAAGTAGGCAGGGTGATGGGAAAGCGCTCTGTGAGATGGATGCTCTCGTCAGGGCTTTGTGTCTGTCCCTTTTTGCCTTCTCTGGCTGATGGCGACAACACAAAACCCCATGGGGTGATGGGATGGGAACAAACGGGGCGATGACCATTTGTTCAGCACGTGACAACACGGGGGGGGAATGTCGCCCACACTGACCTGGGGGGAAGGAGATGGTTAGGGAGGGGTCATTGAAACAGTGCAGAGAGCCCAGCCCAGCTGGGCAGTGCAGTGACCAGAGCAGTGTCCCAGCTCCAGAGGCCGCTGTGGGAGGTCAGAGCTTACCTATTTGAGGTGCAGGGTACCCGTAGTGCTGCAGTTCGTCAGGGTCCTCTCGCTTTCTGTTATCTGTGGACCTCAGCGATTGGCTTCTGGAATTATAGCGTCCATTGGCTATGGCAAGGTAATGGGTCATGTAAATACACCTTGGTTCACTCTGCAAGATCTTTCACTACAAAGGTTATACGAATTAACGACAGCGACCTGCAACGTTCCCCTGACATGACCACCTACTTTCCAACCCCAGCACCCCTGGCCACCAGTTTTCCCTGAGGGTTCAGCACCAACCAGGCTGAAAGATGAGTCTGGCTGGTGGTCCAACCCTTTCTTTTTGAGTGAGATTTGGGACCATGCAGAGTATGATCCCTTATGTCTGGTCTTTAATTAATTTCAGTGGTTTTCTAGGGTGTCTGCACTCCTTGCTGAGCTTGGGGAGGATTTATCCTTTTCAGACGTGCTGGCACTGAATCCCACCATCCCTAGCGGTGTTTTGAGATTTATGGTGGTGACTGGCAGTGTCACCAAGTTTTTGGTGAGAAATTCTGCCTTGCAACCAGCACCTGCCTAGAAATGCCCTGTAGAGGAACCAGGAAATGCTGAGTGGAGCAGGCAGGTGAGGGCAGGTGGAAAGGAAAGGGATATCTCAATAGAATGTCTCCTTCACAAACTGTACCCTGCCACCAGCAACAAGGAGAGAGGAAATTCTGGCATCAGCAAAGTACCAACAGAGCTATAACTGGGAACTTTTCCATCTCAGTGAGCGACAAGCTCCTGACCCTTGTGTCCTACTGAAAATCTCCCAGTGGAGCCCACGGTGTTGAGTTCAGAAGGTAAATAATACATCTATTGTAAATCAAAGGCATTTAACTGTTCCTTCCTAGCCCATGCTCAGCCAGCTTTCCATCTTCATCCCGTGTGGATCAGCCCTGAACTGGCTGGAGGGGAAACTAAAATTTCTGTTGTCTGTATTATTGGACATGTTGCAACCCTCCCTAGCAAAGAGAGAAACAACCCAGCAGTAACAACTAAACCCCATCCACCAGGAGTGCCTGCTGTAGATCAGGAGAGCTCAGCTGACTCCGTCGGAGTCACATGGAATAGCAGAGAGCAGAGCTGAGCTCGAGTAATCTGTGATCTGGCAGCCAATTTGTTTCCAAACAGCAAGTACCAGACAGAAGATCTTTTCCCCCAAGGAGGTAAAACAGTCCGACATCTTTTCAAGAAATATGAACTGCCAAGAGATGAAATGGTGACAAATTTGATCCCAGAACCCCGAGAAAATTAATAAAGGTTAATGAAGCTTCAGTGTGGTGGCAGGAGTCTTTATTGCCATCCAAAAAGAGAAAGCAGAGGAGGCAGAGGAATGATTCAGAGAGTCCCTGCCAGGAGCCAGGCTTTATATTCAGCAGTTTGTATCAGGGGACAGTTTATGAAATTGTATTATTTACCATCAGTGTTGCCTGAAAGCAGAACTTGAGGAGTCTAGGAATTGTCACATGGACTCCTCCAAACCTTCCCAGCACCAGCTGGTTGCTGGCTGGAGGGGATGGGATGGGGTAGTCACCCACCTGCCATCCCCAGGGAAAAGATACCCACAGCCAGACATCAGGACCACAAACATCCTGAGATTTGCAAACACCTTGTTTTTGTCTGGCTCTTTCCTGGAATAGAAAGGTCTCAAACCCTACGTTTTTAACAGCTAAAAATCATGGGACTTTCCTGTGGGAGATTCAGTTCAAAAAAGACAAACTCTGAGTAGTTTTCCAATACTTTTTTTTTTTTTTATAAGGAGACAAGTTATTCCCATATTTGGGACTTCTCACATGCCCCCACCACCCATTCCTGGTTATACCCACACACTTTCATCTGCTCCAATTTAAGTCCTCTCCATGAAATCGTACAAACCACAAGAACACACAAAGCCTCCATCTGCAGCACATCCCATGGGCTCCCCACAGACTTATTTAGGCAGGGAGGAGAAAGTGGGGCTGGGCATCAAGGAGTAGATGTGGAGCTTGGGTGGCTTTGTCACCTGCCCAGAGCAAGGAAGGTGACAGGGAAAACCTGGGATTGAATATCCCAGAAGCAGTCAGTGTTCACAGAGGGACAGAGAGATAGGAGGCAGGACAGAGGGAAGGAAAGATAAAAGAGCAAAGTAGAAGTTTTAATTGCAAATCAAACACCCTGAACCTTCTCTCACCAATTATTTGGGACCCTTGTCGCTGACATCTCCTAATGACTTATCCCAGTCTTGAAGGACTGAATGATTTCCTTTGCTCCTTGACAGGTATGACAAATCTGAACTGTTTTTTCTCATGCTAATTAAAGCCAATCAGGCCTAGAGGCTGAATGAGTGACCCTTCCAGCTTCCCCCAAGCTTCCCCCCTGCCAGGGTCACTCCAATGCTGCAGGAAGCCTTCCTCCCCTTTGGAAAAGGACGTGCAGAGAAGCCAGTTTGTCTCCATTTAACAGAGAGCACAGCTGAGATTTAACCTGGGTGGTTTCCTTGGAGAGATGCACAAATCAATCCTGGTTCCAAACAAAGCAGGGAGACACCAGGTCCCTTAGGAACACGGGGAAGTTGGTGCAAGAGCTGCTTTGCTGTGGGTACCTGAACTTTATGGGGTGGAGGTCAAAAATTAAAGGCAGTGGGAACTGGTTGGATTTCAGCAGCCTTTTTCCCACAGCAGGGTCAGTGGAGAGGAGTAATTCCAGGATTAAGGGAAGACTTAGACTCAATTTACATCCCAGCTGGATGAGAATGGCACGGAAAACCCAAGCACCTTTCAAATGCTAACGGGAGGAATAGAGGGATAATGGTCTTGGAACCAACACAGGGATGTTTCAATTGCAAGCAGAGGCAAACACAGGAGATTTTGAAAGAACACAGCTCAAATGTGTATTTAGAAGATGATGAGTGCTGGCAGGAGCGGGAATAGGAAGCAGGTGACCAACACTTCTAATGAGAACATGCAATGTGTCAGACAGCACCTTGCAGCACAATCAAGGGAAGAATAAAATAAAGGCAGAGACTTTGAAGTGCTGTGGGCCAAGGTTTTAACATCCAAACATGTCTCACCACAGCTACACACTCTGTACTCATCCTGCAAAGAGGAGAGGCAAAGCAAATAGCAGGATCATGAAAATTATTCAGGCAAGGTGGGATGGTGGGAATGAAAGGATGAACCAGAGCAAAAAGTGGAAAGGGATTATTGAAAAAATACCCAAACCATTCAAACGTGGTGAATGAATCTCAGTGCAGTAAAACCGAAAGGAAAGGTGGTGGCCATAGAGGTTTTGGGGCATCTGTCAACTGCTGAAGAGTGAAAATGAAAAACACAGAATTACTAACAACCCCTAAACCCCAAAATCTCAGTGGATGGAGAAGAGCGTCATTTTGGAGGCCACTGGATATATTGCAATTATACCAGCTAAGGGAATGACCCAAAGCATTCTGATTTGAACATCTGAGGTTTGTGAAAACATCACTGGGGGAGATCTGTGACTCTCAGATGTGAAATGCCTGAACCACCAGTAAAAAAGGGGACAGGGCAAAGTCTCTGCTGCAGCAGCAGCAGCAGGTACCTATAGGAGCTCTTCCAGCTTGCAGTGAGTTCTAGCCTGGCCTGCAGGGAATGAAGATGCTCCCACACATGCCCAGGATATTTCAGCTCCGTGGTTGCAGCAATTTTTTTTTTTTTAATGAGAATCAGGGGTGGCAGAGACTGAGACTGAGGCTCAGCCTTGGGAATGTCATGTGGAACATGCATTCCTTCTCACCACTAACAGCTGAAGGGCTCCATCCTGAACCTGCTGGATGCTGAAAATCCAGCCAGGAACCACAGGACTGTGCCAGTGTCACCGTCTGGCATCTGACATCAGGATGTGGTCACCCCTTTCCCAGCCGTGGGGACCTGTGTCTTCTGAGTCTGCATATCCATAAATGTCAGGGATGGTTCTGTGCAGCCTCTGCCACATGGGATGGCAGGATTTCAGCTGGCTCCTCTGCCAGTTCTCAGTCCCCAGGAATAAAGGCAGGACTGCTCACATCTCTGATTGTTCTTACACTTCCCCGGCACTGCCAAATTCCCACACTGGGGTCAGGCCTGTGACATTTCCCCTCTGGGTTGGCTGTTGTCCATCCAGGCTCCCTGTGAGGACCCCCTGCCTGCCAGGTTGTGAGCAAACCCAGCTTCAAGAAACTTGCAGCCAAAATGAGCCACTGGAGCACTTCCTATCCATCCACAGTGGGTGGACCTGGGAAGTTCCTCTGCAGGCACTTTTAGGTTGGCATTTTTTTCCCCTCCCTTTATAAAACAGCAGCTCCTGCCCAAATCCAAGAGATGAAGACAATCTCCCCTGTCTGAGCTTCCTTTAGCAAGGAAAAATCAGAATTGCAACAAAAACTTAGTGTTTTCCTTCAGATTACATCTCTTGAGCTGCCACAAATAAAGGCTCTGCCTAAGCCAAGCTGCTGTTACCAGACAAAGTTTCCTTCCCAGTTTGGGGTGAGCCTCCAATACAGTTTTTCCTCAGTGTTTCACAGCTTTTGGTTTTGCCCAAAGACAACTTACCTGTCTCACTTCCTGCTGTATCCCTGGGGAAATTTAGCCAGAAGATCATCAAGCAAGAGACTCTATCACATAAATCAGCAGAGATGAGGGCCCAAATGAGTGGGAAAACAAAAAGACCACATAGAAATGGTACCTGTGGAGTCATTCAGCCATCCCTGTGCACCGATTTCAACTTCTGTGGCCTCCAGACAACGTGTTCAGACTCAGCTCTGGAGCCCAGGTGTCTGCATCCACATTTTGGTGACCAGGCTAGCACAAGTCACACCTCTTGGAAAACCTGAGAGGTTTTTCCTACCATTCCCACTCCTGCACACTGACACCTACTGAAGGCCCACCCAGGGCAACTCTGGAAGAGGAAAATGGCAGGACCTGGGGAAGGTCCCCCTGGGGGAGGAGCTGAGTGACAAGACAGCTCTGGAACATTTGCCGTGGCCTGGCAAAATAAAATAACCAATGAAACCCTCAAAGATCTTCCACAAAAGTTCCTCTCAGCAGCTCCGGGGAGCTGAGTGTCAGCACTCTGAGAACCTGCCCCAGAGGCTGGATTAAACAGCTAAAACACTCCTTCTAATCACTCATCAGCTTCTGAGCCACTTTAGCAGATGTGAGAAAGGAGAAGTTAAAGAAAAGAGATGGGTTTATACTTGTTTTGAAGGTGGTGGGGATGTTTGTATTATTTTGCCCTGACTTGCTTGGGCAGCAACTTCTCAGTGGATAAGTTTCAATTTGCCTCCACGGCAAAGGGGAAAATATCACAGTGCTCATCCCTGTTTTGTTCTGCTGTTTTATCAGGATTACAGATGGCCCTTTGTTCAAGGAAAATATTTTTTTCCTGCTTTTTTCTCCTACAAGAAAATTAAGATCTCAGCTATTCCACAATACCTGGAGAAGTGGTCAGGTATTATTACAAGCTGCTTAAATGCTGAACAATTCAGGATAAAGTTGTTCTCCTGGCCAATTCCTCTATTTTATTTTTGTTTTTCAATTTTTCTTTATTTTTTACTTTTAATTAAAAAAATCATTATAACCTTGACTGCAGCTTATAATGAACACTTAGAATAATAACAGTTCCAGGGTATGAACGAACATTCTACTCATCCCTAACAAATCTATGAGCAAAAGTCAATAAGAAAATAACAGTGACGTGTTTAAGACAGGATTTCTGTTCTACTTTTAAATCTCTTCTTAGGTTTTAGTACAGATCAAAGTAAAGAGAAGGAAAAGATGCAAGAAAATTAGAAACCCTTCTTGGTTCAAAAGTGCATCTCCTTGGGCAAAGGCAACAGGGGACAGATTCACTGAGAGGCAAGTTCAGAGCCAAGTGAGCAGTTTTGATATGGAAAGATACAAGGTTTATCTTGTAGTAGGGCACAGACGTCAAGATGTGCATGGAGAAGTCTTCTGGAAAGATTTATTGCTCACATATCCACTCAAATCCTTCCCAGCATGAAAACTTCAAAATGGGGCTCAGCAGTTTGTCTGCAAAGAGGGTCTTTGGACAATCGATCAGAATTTATTTATTTATTTATTTCAATGGAATAAATCAGTTTGTGATGCCCCACTCTGTGGGTGTACTCTCCTTCCAAACTAGGACTTTCCATTTATCTTAAAATTCCTTCTTCCCAAATAATCTGAGCTGAACTAATCTCATTGCAGTTTGGAGGAGGAGCTGACTGGGAATGCAACGGAAAAAGGACAGGAAGTGGAGTGAAATAATTTATTGTATCATAGCCCCTCCGGGATTTTTGCAGTTAGGATTGGCTTTGCTGAATGTTGTGTTCTGGAAAAAGTGAAGTAAATAATGAGTGCAAACAAATTCATTCTGCATGGAAATCCAGCCCAGTCTCCATGATCCTCCACCCCATCCCACTCCTTGCCACCATAACCTCAGGAGATCTACCATGAAGAAGAACCAAAGTTTTGCCCCTGGGGAAGGTCAAGGGAAGATGTTACGCCCCTTGCTCAGTGCTGATGAGGCTGGACCTGGAAAACAGGGTCTTCACCCTGGAAAACAGGATCTTCCCCCTCTCACCACTTCAAGAAGGCTGCAAAGGAATCAAACAGGTCTCATGGAGGGCTTGGAAGATGGTTAGGGATGAGGAAGGATGTCCTGCAAAGAGAATATGGCAGACTGGGTCCCCCCTAGTTTTTCCAGCGCAGAAGGGACACATTAAGGAGCTTTTTTCCTGTTGTCCCATGTGTTCCCATGTTCAAAGAATGACCAGCCCTGCAAATCCTGCTCTCCCACTCCCAGTGCCATCTCTACCTTCTTCCTTCACACGTTGTTCACCAAGATCACCGTGGCCCTTCCTCCAACTCCACTCAGGCACACCTCAATCCCACAGCTGGACATTTTTTCAGGATCAGCTTCCAGGTCCTTGCACTCCTACTCTCCCTAGCACAATCCACAGCTGAGTCATGACTACAAAGTCACCACCAAGCATGGGAGATACAGATTAAATATCCCTGGTGTGGGCAAACCTCAAAGGGAATTTAGCAATTGTGAGTCAAGGAGATGAAATTCAATATACCAGGTTTCATTTAAAAAAAAAATCTAAGCCTAATTGCAACATATTTTAAATTTATGGAAATGTTAAAAAATGCATGAAATCATTTTAGCCCTTATTAGAAGAATATATTTATGTCCTTTTATTTGAACTTCCCCCTTATCAGGAGATACTTCCCAGCCTTTGAAGACAGTTGAACTTTCCTTAGTTATTTGACTAGCCAGAGGAGTTATTCAAACATTCTTTACTCTGAATTTGAAATAAAAAGAAGGGAGTAATTATAATCAGCCATTTGCTTGCATTTGTTGAGCTGAGTTGTCTCTGCTGTTGGCTTTCCTCTTCATGCCCCTCTCAACTCAGTTTAAAGCAAAAGAACTGGGGATGAAAGTGCTGGAGGTTCACCAGCTCAGCTCATCAATATCTGGTGTGGGCACTCTGTCCCCTGTTCTCTGGAGAAGAGGACCTGGAAAGAGGATGTGTTACAGGAAAAGAGTGGAGCACCCAGCGAAGCCTTTGCATCACTCAATCTCTGTCTAACAGCCAGATCTTTCTCCACATCTTAGCACCAGGGGCTTCCATGTGTAAAAGAAAGGGACAGGGTCACTGCTGTTGAACTAAACCAAGAAGAAGCAAGATTAACATCCCTCCTAGCTTTAATTATTTGGGAGAACTGAAAAAAATGCCTTTGAGGACGTGGCAGATTTACCACCAGCATACAAAAACCTGATGTAAGGCTGATTATAGATTCCTATAAGTTCTTTGGGCTGAAGGCCGGGGAGGTGTAGGAAGACTGTGCCAGCACGTGCGCGTGTGCATGCGAGACAGGCAGGGACGGGCAGGGCCATGCACAGCCGAATCCACACGTTCCCCTGGGCTTGCTGCTCCAACATAGCCCTTGGGCAGCTTCCCCGAGCCTCTGGAGCACCCTCCATTTTTACGGGGATGAGGCCAACCTCCTCCTCCCGGGAAGAGCGCCCCGGCCCCACGCGTGCAAGGGAACATGCCTCCACTTACTATTGCAAGCCTTCCTATTGCACAGTCGTCCTTCCTCCAGGACTCCCTCGCAGGCCAGGCCCTCGTTGGGAAGGGGCTTGCAGGAGCGCATGCGGGTCTGCAGGCCGCCCCCACAGTCCTTGGTGCAGTCGCCCCAAGCCGACCACGAGTTCCAACCACCTGGGCAAAATCCAGAAAAGCCCTATCAGCTTCAGTGAGAGTCCAGCGCCCAGGGAGCCGAGGCAACACCAGCCTGGCAAACCCTGCCTGTACCAGCTGCCAGGACCTGAAACTGGGATGTCTTTAAAAGTGGTGGAACTGGACACTGCAGGGTAGCCCAGAGAGTCAAGAAGGGGAAGGGAGAAGCATTGCCTGCTTTTACATTGACTTCTCTTCAGTTATTACTATTTCCAGAGTTTAAGAAGTGGTTGGACAACACCTTCAGGCACATGGCGGTGTTCTTGGGGCTGTCCTGGGCAGAGCCAGGAGTTGGACTTCAGTGATCCTTGGAGGTCCCTTCCAACTCAGGATATTCTATGATTCTAACTAGTTCTGCTCTTCCTGTGCTTACTGTGGCAAAGAGCTCCCCTCTCACAAGACCCCCTGCCCATTTGGTGTCCTGTTGGCTTCTAACCCCAGAAGACACAAGCAAAAACCACTTCAAGGAACAAATCCATCATTTGGAGGTTGAGTCTCGTCCTTCTGCCTCCACACAAACACGTGATGTGAAGAGAGCTGGGCAGGGACAAGTGTTCTACCATCCATATTCCCCCAAAAAAGATGTTTCCTGTCCCCACACTGCAGACCGACCAGCCACAGAGAGGCACCGCTCTCAAGGACAACTTTGATGGGGGAAGAATGTGGGAATGACATTCTCTTCCAGCACCCTTTGCAGACCCCACGAGGAGCAACCTGTGAGCACCATAAGATGAAGGTGCATTTCTGGCTCCTCTCCCCAGCCATGCTTCGTGCTGATGTCAGCAATGCTCAGCTTTTCCCCGTGTACCACAATCTACAGCCCTGAAAACTGATGGGTCCACCTGGCTACAGCGATGATCTTGCTACTTAGGAAGGGAAATTCGGAGCCTCTGCAGCCTTCTGTACCCTGAGTCTTTACAGCCTCCTGCCGAGAACAACTGGCCCTGGTGGAATGTCCATAAATGCTGATGGCAGGACGGACTGTGAAGACCATCTGAATCTGGCTCACCTCCCACAGTCCAAACGCCTGCGGGGAGCCCAGCAAGGCTGAGTTTTGGGTTGTAAACGACAGCAGGGGATTATCCAATCCTTTCTGGTGATGCATAAACTGTCACATCCCTCAGTGGTCAGTTCGCTCCTCATTGGCCGCATGCAGCAATCTAAAATCTGCTGAAATAAGTCTTGGCTTGACTGTTCTGCTCCATCGTTTGTCCACCTCATGGGGAGGAGCAGAGGTGGCCCTTCAGCCCAGAGGTGGCCGCTTTCACATGGCTGCTTTTCCTGCTGTGAATTCTCTCATTACCCACAGCTACCCTTGGAGATGTTTCAGGTCCAGGGAATTCTGCTGTGTGTTGTGCTCAGGCACAGATAAGGATAACGAGCTAAAGATGCAGGGTTTTTTTGAAGACAGGAAACACTGGGAAAATTCTTGTTTTTTAAAATAAAAATGAAATAAATCCCCCCCTTTTTTTTTTCTCCCTTGCCAACAGTCAGAGAATTCAAAGATGCAGATGATCCACTAGAGCTGACTCAGCCTCCCTGAATTGCTATTTATGAGGAAACTGTGGCTGTACTCTGTGCTCTGGGCTCTGCTGGTCCCTACATGCCCTAGACAGGACACCAGCCCTGTCTGGAAAAACGAGCCCAACTAGGTGCCAGATCAGAATTTAGGGACATTACCAGCACCCCCTTGCACAGGGATGGGCAAATACTCATCCACCTCCACTGCAAAAACCCACGAGTTTATACTCTGCTACCTCCAGTCTGGCTGTGTTTTAACTTTTCCCTCCAAGACAGAAAATAAACACAAGCTCAGCAACATTCCCACTGTTGGTGGCCACGGAACCTGCTCAGATACTTAATCATGAGAATAACATGGAAAAACGAAGTGGGATGGAAATGGAGGGCAGTGAACCTGCCAGCAAAGTGCTCAGAACCTGATAGCAGCATGGGAAATGGAGTTATTACTGGCACACAACAAATATTTGACCTTGAAGAAGACTGTCTTTCCCTCAAAAGTCACTTTCTGCGCTGGTCACTTTTCTAAACAGCATGGGAACGCAGGCTTTTCTTCCATTTCCTGATGGGAGACGGATTGTGTTTCATTTGTAAGAGAAACCATTGGCATAATGAGACGTATCCCAATGCCTGGCTCAAGCTGATCAATAGGATATCTGTAACCAGACACGTTTAGGAGTTAATCAACTCCTGGCTTGCCCTTTTCAGGATGTCTTTTTTTAGTCTCACTCCCTTGCAGATTAGGAGTGAGGCTGGGGAAGGGAGAAAGCAGCTCCATGCAAGCCTTGGCTGGGATTGTGATTTATTTGGGATCCTTTTTGTTGAGACAAAATGCGTAATTGCTCCAGTGTCTTTACAAATTATTTTATATTGTGTTCTGTAAGCAAAATACGGACCCAGAGTTGTGGCAAAATATGGCCACCATGGTGTCCCCAGTTTGATGATGAATTGTGCAAATAGTTCTGCATTTTGGGATATGACCTGTTATGGCATTGATCCCCTAAAATATACATAGAAATAGATGCTGCCTGGTCTCACTACAGGAAAGAAAAAAAGGGAAAATGAACGTACCAGTGTTTGATTTCTTAAATCACAGAATCACAGAATGGTTTGGGATGGAAGAGACCTTACACATCACCTTGTTCCAACCCCCTGCCATGGGCAGGGACACCTTCCACTAGACCAGGTTGCTCCAAGCCTCATCTAACCTGGCCTTGAACACTTTCAGTGATGAGGCAGCCACAGCTTCTCTGGGCAGCCTGTGCCAGGGCCTCACCAGCCTCACAGAGAAGAATTTCTCCCTAATATCTGACCTAAACCTGCTCTCTTTCAGTTCGAAGCCATTCCCCCTTGTCCTGTCACTCCAGGCCTTTGCAAAAAGTCTCTCTCCATTTTTCCTGTAGGTTCCCTTCAGATACTGGAAGGCCACAATTTGGTCACCCCAAACCTTCTCTTCTCCAGGCTGAACAATCCCAATTCTCCCAGCCTTTCCTCACAGCAGAGCTGCTCCATCCCTCTGATCATCCTGGTGCCTCGTCTGGACTGGCTCCAACAGCTCCATGTCCTTCCTGTGCTGGACCCCAGACCTGGAAGCAGCTCTGCTGCTGAGATCTCACCTGAGCAGAGCAGAGGGGGTGACTCTTACTCTGCTTATCCTCAGCAATGGGAGAGACGGTCAAAATAAGATAAAAACTTTCATGATCTCAAATCCTTAACTGGAATGAGATCAGTTTATGAGGTTGAGCACAGATAACTTCCTCCCTCTCCTTATTACTCAGTTTCCATCCCATTTGTGAGTACTAAAGAGGAGCTAGAGAAGTACCAGGACACTTAGTAAATCAACCTAGGCATTTACAACCAAGACAAAGGTATTCCCCACTTTATGGAGCAGTCCTTTTATATCATCAGGTTGTACCACTGTCCTGACAAATTAAATGCTGCATGTTATTTATCTTGTTTATTGGCTGTCAGATAAACCTTTCGAAATCCCCCTTCTTTTCCTGGGTCTAGTCCTTCAGTGCTTCAAGTGATTTGTCTTTTTTAGTGGAGCTGTGAACAAGTGGTTAAGAGTCTATTATATGAAGTTATTCCCACCCCGCCTTTCGGGGGGAAAAATGCTGTGCCATGAGGAAAACACAGGGTTCTTGTGCCCACTGCTGCATCTGGCTTCTGGAAAGGAGCGGCTGAGGGAGCTGGAGGGGCTCAGCCTGGAGAAAAGGAGGCTGAAGGGAGACCTTACCTCTCTCTGCAACTCCCTGGCAGGAGCTTGTAGTGAGGTGGGTGTCAGACTCTTCTCCCAGGTAACAAGTGACGGGATGAAATGGCCTCAAGATGTGCCAGGGGGAGTTTTGGATTATATATTCTGAAAAATTTCTTCACAGAAAGGTTTGTTAAGCATTGGAACAGGCTGCCCAAGGAAGAGGTGGAGTCATCATCCCTGTGAGCATTCAAACAAGGTATGGATGTGGCACTTGAGGACATGGTGGTGGTGAACATGGTGGGGGTGCTACACTGGCAGTTGGGCTTGGTGATCTTTGAGGTCTTTTCCAACCTTAATGATTCCATGATTCTACGAAAAGAATGTCTACAATGGCTGTGGAATTATCTACGATGGCTGTGGTGTCACACAGATGCTTTTAGCCCAACGCTGCAGGAGACCCATGAGTGTGATGTGGTCCTTGCAGAGGCTGCAGAGCTGCCCCATCACTCAGTTCATCACTCAGTCTCTGCTTGTTGAGCTGACACAGCCCCCACAGACTCCCCATCTTCTAGAAAAAGTTCATCCCCTCTTGCCCGCCACATAATCCCTTGCTCTGCCCCTTCCTCCATTTGGAGCATGAGGCTGGACATTTTTTGGTGCTGGAAAGTGAGGAATCCACATGAAATGCAGTGCAGACTCGCTCTGAAGTTAATGGGACCCTTTGCAGACAGTCCCTGTTACCCCTGGGGTCCCGTTCCATGAGCTCTCAGCAAACTGCTGCTCCCGCTGATCGATGCAGGTTGAGTTGCCATCTGTCCTTAATCCAGAAATAATGAGGCTGCTGCAACTGCTCTATAAAGGATTTTGCTTTTCAAAGGCACTGACTCCTCTGAAGGTCACACACTCAACCTGTTCCCACTTTTCTCAGCTATGGCCCCGTAGAATCACAGAGTTCTCTCACTTTGCCCTTTATTCCCCTAAACTGGAGGAGCTGTGGCTCACGCCTCCATCTCCAGAGGTTCCCATCACAACCAGCAGCTGTCACCTTGATCACACAGCCACGTTTAACTTGTATTTTTTATTTTTGGAGAAAAGCCGAAGCTCCTAGAATGTGTTTTAACAAAGGTGGCTGTTGCATCTGAGGCTTGTGGCTGGTTGAATGCCTGTCATTCAGGGAGGCCTTTAATCCAGTTTCTAAGGAGTTTTTTGATCCTTCTCAGTCAGTTCTTATCATGATCATGGACTAAACCAAATTACTTTTCATGCAAGGCTGACCTAATGCTTTCTAATTCTCTGGTTAAATGGAGAAAATTCCAAGATGGTTTACATCAACCAGCAAGCTCATATTTGGCATTTCTCATTCTGAATCTTAAGCAGACATGCCAAAAGAATGGGTCTTCCCTACCGCAAATTAACCGAGGGGACTCCACTTAAACACCCCGTCCAAACACCCTTGATCTTTGGGAAGGTTTGCATCCTGATCCGGAGTTTATCTTCGCAGCTGACAGCTGCCATGTGTCTCAGATGCCAGTCAGTCAATCATGCCTTATAATTTAACAGCAATCCCTTAAATTAGATGGCAGTGGCAACAGCAAAAACTAGGGAATCAGCACGAGACAATCAATAGAGCACAGCAAAAGGGGCTTTGCTGACACTCCACATCCACTTCTGATTTTGCTTTTTTGGATTTAGCCTCTCACTGACCCCAGCTGAAGACATGTCTTCTTGGCAGCTGTCTCCAACTCGGCAGGTCAGGGCATTCTGTGTCTGAAAAACATGTCCAGACTGCAAAAACCCCACCACAGCTCTGTGTGCTACCACTGGGAATATTTGTAGTGGAATTTATATCACCATTTCTGAATCATCTCAATTAGCAAATGAGTGGTAAAAATGTCATTTCTTATGCAAATAGGGGGAAGGATACTGAAGGGAGATCAAGAGTGAGATTGTCTTATACCATGTGAATCCTAAATTTGTTATACAATGGGGTAAGTGGGGGAGCTGCTCCTTTATCACTCTCCTTTCTACTGAGCTGGAAAAGAGCAAGTCCAGAAGGGGCCATTTTGAAGACATACTTCTACTATACCAACCAGTGATCGTTCCCTGGAAAGTCATACATTCAAGTTTGTTCCTTCTGTGGACAAAAAGGAGAGAAATCTTTCAGGAGGATGTCCCCTCCTCGTGTCCCATGCGATGAAAGTCAACAGCAGCACAAGTGAATTGCTCCAGTGGTTCCTCCTCTGCCCTTTCCAATATAAACCCTGTGTAACACTTGGCTGTTTTGCAGATTGTGCACGTTAATAGCAAAAACGATGCCCCAAACTCCCTAAAAACCAAAATCATTCCTTGCAAGGACATGCAGTGATAAGACAAGGGAGAATGATTTTAAGCTGAAAGAGGGTAGACTTAGATTAGATAACAGGAAGGAATTCATTATGGTGAGGATGGTGAGGCCCTGGCACAGGATGCCCAGAGAAATTGTGGCTGCTCCATGCCTGGAAGTGTCCAAGGTCAGGTTGGATGGGACTTGGAGCAACTGGGGATAGTGGAAGGTGTCCCTGAACAAGACAGGAGGGTTGGAATGAGATGATCTTTAAGACCCCTTGGAAACCAAGCCATTCCATGATTGTTTGACTCTCCTCCATGGAAGGGAGATAGGTGAGCAGAAAAAAAATATAAACATGCATTAAAAGTCCATGAGCTGCCAGGGCAGGGTAGCCAGGGACTGGCTACTCCTTGAGTTTTCCAGTACTGGAATTGAGGGGTGTCAAATGAAACTGTCAGAAGGCAGGTGCAAAACCAGTAAATGACGTAATTTACAGACACAGAGTGGTGTCAAACAATGTGATGCTTTCACAGCACAAAAAGGTACCTAAATTTCCATGAATATAAAACATACCTGGGGGAATGCATGAAGGACAATCCCATAAACAGTAATAGACACAAACCCAGCACCTCTTGTTCAGAAGTTCCCTGGGCTTCAAGCTGCTGAGTTGTAAAGCTGGAAAGGACCTTCAGGATCATCGAGTCCAACCTCTGACCTTGTTGACTGAACCACAGCACTCAGTGCCATGTCCAATAATTTCTTGACCACTTCCAGGGATGGTGAATCCATCACCTCCCTGGGCAGCCCATTCCAATGTCTGACAACTTTTTCAGTGAAGAAATTCCTCCTGATGTCCAACATGAATCTCTCCTGGCACATTCTCTCTTTTCCTGTTGCGGGTTGCCTGGGAGAAGATGTTGAGCCGCACCTGGCCACAACCTCCTTTCAGGCTGTCTGGATGTTGTATGTTTGTCTTGTTCCGCTATCTTCCCTTGGTAGCCACTGCTAATGGAAGATATTGGGCCAAAAAACCCCTGATCTGGCCAACAAGATGGTTCCTGGTACTTTCCCATTTGCTTGGCCTCTTCCTACATTAACTTTAACACCGTGACTCTCCTTTATGGAGATGTGGTCAGGGCACAGACAGCTCCAGGTTGAGCCAGTATTTCCTACCACCAAAATTTCCAAAATCTGCTCAGGTGACTCATTTCTGGGCACCCAAATAAATGACAATCATTCTTCAAAGCTGCTGAGTGGCCAAAGCTGCCACTGATTCCCACATCATTCACAAGTCCCCGCAAATGAAGGTAACGAGGTCAAATTTGTACAAACATTTAGGACCAGCTTCAATCTCCCTCTGCTCTACAAATCACTTAGGGAAGATGGAAATGAGGCCAGTGTGCAGCTTTCAAGGAAACCCAGCACAAAGCTGTGCTTATTACATGAATCCCTATAAATGAAACACTAGGGATAAGAGAGATTATTTATGTGGAAATGGTGGGGGTGGTGGGCAGAGAAATGAGAAAGGAAATGTTTAGTCTGGAACAGGAGATCAAATAAAACCGTGGAAAGATCTTCCCATAAGAAAACCATAGAGACCTAATCACTTAACTCGTTTCAAAGCAGAGCAGGCAAAATATCAGAAAACAGAGCTGTGAAGAGAAATCCAGCCAGCACCACCGGGGAGGAATGAAATGCTTCCCCGCCCTGAACCTCTCTGAAGTTGTAAAAATCACACCAGAGCTGGGTTCACGCACTGCTTGCTTCTTCACGTTGCTGCAGACCCTGGGCAAAGCACAGAGGGGACACAGTGTCCCATTCAAATCTAACTGTGCAGCCCGAGATGATTGAAACCTTCCCTTATACCAGGGTCACCACCTATTTTCATAAAAGGAAATCAAAGGATAGCATTTGTGAAATTTCCTTTTAAAGGAGTTTCTTTAAAAGAAATGTTTTTAAAATGTCTTAAAATGTCTTTAAAAGATCTGTTGGGGACGTGGTTTAGTGGTGGGCTTGGCAGGGCTGGTTTAATGGCTGGACTCGATGATCTTCGAGGGCTTTTCCAACTCAAGCGATTCAATGATTCTCTGTTCCATCTTTCCTGGCTTGAAGGGCCTTGGCTTTCACCTATAAAACACTTGCAGAACACTGCATAAACCCATAAACACCATAAAATGTTGTAACATCCAGAACTCTGCAAGCCCGTGCAATTCCATCTTACTCCCTGGACAGCATTTCCACCTGAAGGATTCCTATGATCCCCAAGACTGCAGTTTCTCACTCTTCCACGAGCTGTGACATATTTCTTGTCACAAGAGCACTGCAAGGCAGGGCTGTGCCATTATTGCTTCTGTGAGATGAACTGGGGTGATGTTGTAAAGCTAAAAGTCTCGCCCATGGTGTTTTTACAACACTGAGAGAAGTTCAGCTCTCTTCAGGTGAACATCTTCCATGAGGACAGAGAGAAAATCATCCAGGGGGACAACCCAGGAGCCAAGTGTCTCCCCCCAGAGCATTTTTGATGAGGACACCACATAATCTGTGTCTCCCAGCACTCCTGGCTCCACGAACGGCTCCCAAGATAGAGCCAGAAATGCAAACTCCAGCTGAGACAGCACCTTGGCACTGTTAAACCAAATATTTAATGCTGTTTTGATAGGCACAGCCAATCCCTCTTCATACAGAGATGTCAGTGATGTGGATTTTGCCTGGAAGGGGAACGGAGGTGGCTGAAAACCACATGGAAGTGTTTTTTGTGTGGTTACCTCAGAGGAAGGCTGGGGAACAGGCAGGTTGTCAGCAGGCATTTCTCCCATCGGTGTCCTCTCCTCTGAGCTGTCGGGCACACTCACCCTGCACGGGAAGATGCTAATCCAGGCTGGGCAGAGGCTGCCATTCCCAGCTCTGCCCTTGACACCTTGTTGGTGTTTTCCGTCGCAGAAAGGAGCAGGTTTCAGGCTTGTCTCTGTGTCTCTGCCTCTTTCCAAGTTAAGATGGGCGCACCCAGAACAGCTGGCTCGTATTAACACTTGGGTGAGGTGAGGGGAAAATTGGGGGAAGCTAAACCATGGAATTGTAGAATGGTTTGGTTTGGAAGGGACCTTAAAGATCATTGAGTTCCAACCCTCCTGCCATGGGCAGGGACACCTCCCACTAGACCAGGCCAAGGCAAGATTCGGTAAAATTTTCAGGATTTAGACTTAATCTGATATTTTCCATTGCACAGGTAAGGAATGCCTTTAAATATTTCTTTTTTTAGCACCTTTGGGGATAGCATATCTAGAAGGGAAATTCCTTCCCAACACTGTGGGGTTAGGGATCATAAAATCATAGATTCATTGTATGTTTTTTGTTGGAAGGGACCTTAAAGATCATCCTGCCATGGCCAGGGACATTTTCCACTGTCCCAGGCTGTTCAGAGCCTCATCCAACCTGGATTTGAACACTTCCAGGGATGGGACAGCCACAGCTTCTCTGGGCATACTGTACCAGGGCCTCACCACTCTGAGTGCAGAATATCATCCTAAATTCCCCAATTTCTTCAGTCCAAGGAGAAGGCAGAGACACCATTGGAGGCACCCAAATGTAAAGCTGCTTCCAAGTTGCTTAATGAGAGTTTTAGGAGGCAGCAGCTTCAGTTCTGCATCTGGGATGATCATCACATGGTACCCAACATGCCTCGGCATCAAGGGCAAGAAATCAATATCATCAACCTTTACCAGCATTATAATGACGAGGTTAATATCGATCTTTTGACATTAAGGTGTGGTATGTGAGTCCTTAGCGTCATTGCTGGGAAGCTGAAGCTGCAGCACTGTAAAAGACTGCAGGCACAGCAATCTGCTCACAGATCCCTCAGAGACCCTGGATTAGAATGAACAAAGCAATTCTCAGCCTGATTTGTAATCGACCGTTCCCAAAGTTGTTGCCTTTTCTATCAGCGATGGGAGGGGATTATTCGCACGTGTCTGCTGTGTCCCTTCAAAGTCCCAGAGCGGCACAAGGAAATGCCAAATGGAATTCGTGTGGTCCTCCAGACAGCAGAATTGTGGTCTCAGCCTGTGTTTCTAGCTTGAAAGCTAAATAGGAGTTAAGTCCTTGTTCTTTATAATCTCCTGATGTAGAACTGACGTTACCTTGCTACAGGTGAGGCCTCCCTCTCCTGAGGTGGTGATTTCTTCTGTAACCACCACTAAAAGAAAACCTTTTCTCTAATGAAAGCATCTCCACGAGTATTTCTTAACCCTGAGTCTGCTGATCCAGTCCCTCATACCCATAATCTTCAGCCCTGAGAGATCAAGGTCTTAAAGGCTTAAACCGCTTCATTCCTAGAGACAAATCTGACGTGAAATTCCCTTGGTCTGAGGTCCCTCTTAAGAAAAGAAAGGCAGAGAATTGAATGATTAAATCATCACAGATGAGGAGATGCCATGAAGGCCCAGCATTTACCCAGGAATTTCTAAATGACTTTTCCTGTTGTTCCTATTTGCTATTTTTATTCCAGCAGTGTTAAGAGGCCTTGAGTAAGATGAGACTTGTTCTGGGATTGGCACTCCATGGGCAAAACAGTCACAGACAGTCCTTGATCCTGAGAGCCTGCATTAGGCTGTGCCTAATTACTGCTGTGATTGGAGCTACAGAGCGAGGGTGGTGAGTGTGTGTGGAGAGGGAAGAGGAGAAGAGTGGGTTTATTAACAGACAGACAGAGATTCAGACCACTTTACAAATTATTGACCCGACTTAATTGCTCATCATCATGTGCATTAGCTATTTTTTTTCTATGAGGGAAAGCAGACAAACGTCCCTGAGCTACAAGATTGTCTGAACAAATAGGCGGGTTCTGGGCGGACCAAGGGTGGTGTTTTCCTCCCAGCACATTCCCCACATTGACTGGAAATTAATCCATAGAAGAATCGAGGATGGAGACAGATGGTGGAAGATTTCCCTGCCTCCTTTTTTCCCTTTTGTCACCTTTGGTGCTCGGAGGAGTCAGGAGTGGTTGGGTTATCCTGGATTGCCAGGACTGTTCAGGATGGAGAGCCAGTGCACCAGGCGACTCCCTTTCCTATAACACTCCATGAAAAGAGGAACATGGGTAGATCCCTTTTGGATGACCTCACTGCAGCCTTCCAGTAACTAAAAGGGGTTTAAAAAGGAGGGAGAATGAATTCTTACATGGACAGATAATGACAGGACAAGCAGAAGTGGTTTTAAAGTAACAGAGGAGAGATTTAGATGTGATATTAAGAAGAAATTCTTCACTCAGAGGGTGGTGAGACACTGGCAAATGTTGTCCAGAGAAGCTGTGGCTGTCCCATCTCTGGAATTGTCCAAGGCCAGGTTGGACAGGGCTTGGAGCAAGGTTCTGTCCTGTGGGATTGGATTCTGTCCTGTGGAAAAGGGGTGGAACTGGATGATTTTTAAGGTCCCTTCCAACCCAAACCATTCCTCGATTCTATGAATGCAACATCCCCTAGACACTGACTGTTTGTCCAGCAATTCTCACTTCAAACAAGGCAAACAACCTCTCATAATTATATCTACTAATTGCCAGTGACTGCTATCTGAAGAGCTGTGCCATACTTTATTTTCCTCTGGAGTCATCTGGGATGGCCCATGAAGACTAAAAGCAGGAAGCCGGTGAAGGATGGATCTGCACTGCCTGGCTCCAGAGGATTCCCAAATGTCTCAGGTTGGATGCATCTATTTTTTTTTTTCTTTTGAGCACATCATTATGAGCCAAGAGCAACATCTACTGGCCAAGCTGTTTAGCAGGACCAAGTGTAGATCTGGCACAATCCATAGATTTTACACAGCTGTGAGATTTTTAGGGATTACCCAAGCACCAGGAGCAGCACCAGCACTTCCCAGCTGTGCAAGCTGCTACCAAAGCAAATATCTCAGCCCTGCATGCGGCTTTTATCCATCCCTAATGTGAAAATTGCTTTACAGGCCCACTCTGTCCACATCTTGATAGGTGGAAGTATCTGTGTATCTCCATTTCTTCTTAGCAAAGTGCTCCTTGCACTTCCCACTGAGGTTTCCTGGGATGAAACAGGCTAAAGGTGAGCAGCATCCCATTTATTGCCACCTAAACTGCAAGGAACTTTCCATGGCTGGCATTCAAGGGGTCTAACTTTATATATCAAAAATAAAGGGTCCAAATTTGGAGGCTGAGACTGTTCTGGTGTCTCCTGGTGGGAGCTAAGAGCATGTGTGGACTTCAAAGTAGGGGGTCAGCATAAGAAGTGGTGCTGGCCAAGCTGGATTATGAGGAAAGATTATGGGAAGGGGCTTCACCCCCTAAAAGAGTCCGGATATGTCAAATTCAATGTTGTTGTCAGCCCCTGGGGGCTTTTTCACAATCCTTCTCAGAAGGCAGCGTGGGAATGTGTGGGAATGAGAGCGAAAAATCAGTGAAGCTTCACCCAAAAAAATATTAGCAAGAAAAAAAAGAAAATGGAGAGACTGTGAGTTGATCTTACAGGAAGAGTGAGAACAAACCCCACGAATAACAGGCACAGCTCATGTCTCCACCTCTGCAGCCTGGAGCACTCGGCTGTTTGGGCACTGACAGGAAAACAGAGCTCTGAGGAATCCAAATAAATTACACGTGAAAGACAATTTCCTCCCCTCACGAGGGTCACTTCTCCCCGCAGAACAGGATTTAAAGGGGAGTAAGAGAAAAGCAGCCTGATCTGTATTCTGAGCTCATTGCAAGGTCACAGACCCCCCTGTAGAGCATTGCCAGGTGAGCAACAAACAGCCCAGGTGGTTTTAGAGGTCTGTGGTGCAGATCTGTCCACCTGAGCACTTCGTAAATAGAGGAGGAAAATAAGAACTCTGCAAATATAGACTCTATATTTGGCCAGGTTTCTTAAGATGGAGATGGATCTCCCCCTAGAAATGCTCGTTTGTTGATTATAGAAGGAGACCACATGACCAATGTCTACATTGAGGATGTTTTTTGGTCAGAGAAATCCTTCTCTCATCAGGGATGAGAGGTGGCAGAGAACCACAAGTGGTTAAAATGAGCAGGAACCACAAGCCAGAGCTGTATAAAAAGGGAAGGAACAACCCTGCCTGCTGCAGGCAGGTGATGAACTCGCTCTATCCAGGTGCCTTTCCTGCTCCTGCTGACTCACAGCCACATCCCGCTGTCCCTTTGGCAGTCCCCCTCTCAGGACAGGACCCGCAGGTGTTCCTTGCAGACCAAACTGAAACCGGGGCATCTGAGGTGTGCAGGGAGCTGTGCCCTCTGCAGGGGCAGGACCAGCAGCATCACAGGACTCTGAGTGTCTGCTCAGGCTTGTCAGAAATCTCATGCATGACCTCAGAAGAGTCATCTTCCCTCTGCCTGATTTCCAAGGTGGGAGTGTCTCTGATAATGATGAGAAATAGGATGATGTAGGAAGGTGCTGAAACTGGGAGAGGAAAGACAAATTTTGCTCTTTGTGGCCACGATCTCTGGACACAGATCCCTGCTGGAAAGAGCCCTGTGGTTTTTACTAAGCCTGTTGTAGCCAAAAACCCCACCAGATCCCACAGTCACAATCTTATCCAGAAAGGGGTTGTAACAAACCCACCTCTTTGGACAGGTGTGGTACCTGCCCACCTAAAACAGGTAAGACAGGTAAGGAAGGTTTTTCTTCTGCTTGATTCTGGTCCATAGATGATGGACTAGGCCAAGTCCTTGCTGGGCATTTGTAGGATCCCCTCCATGGGGAGGACAGGAAGGTTCTCACAGGGAAATGGATCACCCAGCTCCTCCAAACTGCAGCACAGACTGGGATTTGACCCAATGCCAATGAGAGTTCAACAGGACCAGAAAGATTGGGATGGTCTTTAAGACTCATTTTACCTCTTCTTGAGGATGCCTGGCCTTATCCAATGTTTTGTGATGACTTCCATAACTTCCTCCTGGTTTTGTGCACAAGTTTCAGGACATGGTTTCAGGGCAGCTCTTGTGGGAGAACAAGGAAAGGCCGCAAGGTGTCTGAGTCTTCCTCTACTCTCTCCCAGAATACAGCAACTGGTGCATGGAAAGTTATAATGACAAATGCTTGGGAAAAAGGAGTCCTCTTAAACCCAGGGAAAAAAGATAACTCTGGGCTACAGAAGCCCAGGGGTCTGGTTTCAGCCTGATGCCTCGCGGAAATTATCTGTTTCTAGATAAAAAGTGGAATCAAACAGCTGCATCCAAGCAGATGGGCTGGTTCTGACCCCTGGCTGAGCAGGCACTCGAGGATCCACACAGGTAATGCGTGAGCAGAGGCCGAATAAAGAACAGAACAGCAACCCAAGACAGGAGGGGCATGAGCCTGAAGGGAAAGGTTGAGCTCTGGTGTCTCCCTGAATAATACAAGACGCAAAATATTCTGTTACCAGCCTGGGGAGCAGACAATTAAAACACTACTTGAAGCAAATGTCTCCTGACTCTGGCTCAGAATTTCAATTAGGCTGGGAAGGCTGATTGCACTTAAGTGCAGGTTAGTGACATTTCAGGAAGGAGAGATTGATTGGGAGCCGGGTCACAGCTCAGCAGCGGGGATCATGTCTAGGGGCCTGTCCTTAAAAACAATGTGTGATCTCTGCATGGCATTTTCCTTGTTTAGCTCGTTTATGTTTCCTTTGAGAATGAAAAATCCCAGTAGCCAGAGCTGTGTCCCCTCCTTTCAAACGCTGACTTTTTTTCTTACTCAATTTCAAAGTTCTTTAAGCATCCTTAGGTGTCCATGCAGTATTTCCTCTGGCTCTTCTCTTCCTCCTAAGGTAATTAACCTTTTCTTGTCTCGAGAATCAGTTTCTGGCTTGCAGCAAACTTTTTTCTTACTGGTTCACCAGCTTTGCAGAGCTCCAGAAAACAGGAGAGTGTCTGCTAGTACAAACTGCAGGTACAAACAACCTCATTCCAGCTATTCTGTCTGGAAAGCAGAGTGGGAAAACACCCTCAACCAGCTCAAAAAATAAAAAGAATTATTGGAAGACACCAAGTGTGCACCAGGGAAAGTCCAGTAGGTGATAAACCCAGGCTGAACAATGCACCAGGTCCTTTGGTGGGGTTAGAGGTGACTGAGAGAGCTACAGCTTTTGGGAGATGTGCATGAGAAGGGACTTTTTTTTCCATAAAACATCCCAAAATTCATTCATTCCTCACCATTCTCACACATCTCTACACAACTGCACAGACTGATAAAAACATCACCCAAAATGAAACCCCCCCAAATGAAAACACTCTGGTCTAGCTCTTAAACTCCAGCACAGACAAAAGCCCTGCTAAGGACACACACTGGGGAGATGAGGAACAAAGCAAAGAATCAGATAGGATTAAATTAACCAGCAGAGGTTTAGACAGGATTTCAGGGCAAATTTCTTCATTGAAAGGATGGTCGGGCATTGGAACAGGCTGCCCAAGGGAAGTGGTGAATTCGCCATCTCTGGAAGTGTTCTAAAGATGTGTGGATGTGGCTCCTGGGGACATGGTTCAGTGGTGGTGATGCCATGATGATTTTTTGCCTTTTCTTTGTATCCCTTTTATATCTTTTTACAACTTCTGTATTCTTAGTGGTTTTTTGCCTACATTCTGGGACTTGTTTGTTCAGCCAGGAGAACAAACATTTTAGAAGCTTCGTAGTTAGGGATCAGAAAGCCCCAGATCCCAAGGTCCTCTCCAGGACACATTCTGTAAACCAAGATAGAACCATCCAGGGCAAGGTTCCTTGGGGAGGGGGGCTCACTTGAGCCTCTCACTGGGGAATCTTTGATAGATGTGCTAATTAGTAACACCTATAATGTTATACCCGATCTGTGGTGGGTGTGCATTGTGGTATGCATTGTGGTGCATTCCACCTGGCTGTGGTGCACCTAAGGATCCTTAAAATAAATACAAAGGTAAAATCCCTTTTTCCCTTCTAACCATGTTTGATTCTTGATTTTTAGGCCAGGAAAAGTCATCAGTGGCCTTGGCAGTGCTGGGTTAGCAGTTGGAACTGATGATCTCAGAGACTTTTCCAACCTTATTTATTTTCTGATTCTAAGATTTCTGCTACCAAAAGAATTGTGGGTAAAGGAGCCTCATTTGGACCCACAATGGGCACACTGATGGACAAGTCTAATGTGTGCTCTGCTCAGAGGGGGTGAATTTATTTTTTGATCACCATGAATAGATTTTTTACTCTGTAAATCTGCTGGATTTGTTTCTGGAACCTTGGATTCTTCAGTGTCCTGCCAAGAGTGGTTCCACAGATTCATGATGGGCAAACACTTTTCTCCTCATACTCTCCCAGCTAAAACTGCCTTGGTTCAGTCTCTTGGGATGGCCAGCTTTGAGTCATGGACTTGGAATCATAAAACAGAATCACGGAATCATTAAGGCTGGAAAAGACCTCTAAGATCATCGAGTCCACCAGTGGGAAATGATACCAAATTTAAAATTTTTGTATAACTTCAGTTCAGAAGTTTTGTTTTTGGGAGAAAGAAATTGAAGTTTCTTTTCAAAAGATTATTTCAGCACTCGAGGCCTGATGAGCTGAACATCTCAACAGACTGGAGGTAGCACAGAAGATACACAAAAGATATCAACCATTAACGAACATCAACTCCAAACATCACCCCTGGCATGGTCTGAGACCCCTGGTCTGGGAAAAGAGAGATAAGAGAACAAAGAATGAGAACCTAATTAGCATCGAAGGCCAAGGGATTGATAACTGATAGGAACCCAAATATTAAGAACTGTGCTATTTGGGACAAATGAGCATTGAACCAGTGAATTTCAATAGGTTTTGATTGTATAAAATACGTGAAAAATCTAGTAAAGATCATGTGTGATGGAATGATTTTCTCTGCACAACCATGTGCGGATGTGCAATGTGTGGATGAAATTATTTCTGTTGCACATCCTGGCAAGAATAAAATAATGCCTTAATTCTCTAACACCAAAACAAAAAAATGTTTTAGGAGAGTTTTTTGTTTTTCCCATTAACCCAGCACTTCTAGGCCCACCACCAAACCATGTCCCCAAGTAGTCAGAAAAGTGGTGACAGCATCTTTCCTCTCAGGAATGAGCCAGCTCTCATCCCGACTTTTCTATTATGGTCCCAAACATTGCTCATGTGGGGTTTGCAGGTCCTTCCCACCCCTCATCCACACTCCACCTCTAACCTCAAAGGGAGCCAGCCTGCACTCAGCAGACCTAGAGAAACCTTTCCTAAAAGACAGGCTTTTCCTTTTTTTTCATTGTGCTGAAAGGCAAATATTTGCCAAAGAAAGTCTTGCTGGCTCCTTCAGGGATCTCTGCACGCTCAGGGCAGATTACTGGTGCTCACTGCTTGGAGCACAGGAGTAAAGCATGATTTTTGTTTTTCCCTTCACCAAATAGTGTATTCTTTTCTCTTGGTCAGCTCTGAGAAAGGTTTTATTATCAGAGGAAAGTCGGCTTCGTGTCGTCACTGACCCTTCCCCACGGAGCCATTCATGGCCCAGAGCCCCTTGGAAACCACCCTGGCCCCTTGAAAGCACCGTGGAGGTTTTTCCAACGCCCCTCCAACAGATGGTTCCTCTCTGCAACTGTGGAGTGAGATGAATCAATGGGGGACCCAGGAGGGTTATTTCGCCCGTGAATTATTTACACCCACTGGGTAATACTTCATTTTAGACCGGCCTTGTTTTACGCTTGTAATTTTTAATTCTTATAATTCCACCTCCAGCAAGCAGAGGCTCCTGAGAGCAGTAGATTATATCTCAGCGGGCACACTCTGGGATGCATAAATAACCTCTCCTCTGCTGACAGCACATGGGAAATGGGCTGGGCTTTCATTGAGGTTAAGATTTTCCCCCTCTCTCTCTGTCTTAAAGGAATCTTTATCTCCGTGCAGCTATTCTGTAACACGCCTCTGTTTGGTAGCAAAAGAACTATTTAAATGCAAATGTTGACTTTTTGCCAGGGGCTGGAGGGAAAATACTTGTCTAATGATGTCCTTCCAAAAGTACAACTGGTGCTGTTTGTAAAGGAATTGCATCAGGAGGAGTTGGGACTTTGGTTCCTTAAGCTCCTAAACGCCTCTGCCCATACTGACTTCTACCCCTTGAAATCATTGCCAGGGAAAAAAATAACTAAAATCACCCAAATATATATATATATATGTATATATATATATATATATATATACACATATTTATAAAAAATGTACTAAAAGCAAAGCAGTCTTCGGATGAGATTCTCCCTTCCTCTGCCCAGCCTTCTGAAGATGGAGGAATTGGGATCACTGCATGCTCAGTCCAGTTTGAGATGCTTGGGTTTGTTTTTTTCTCCTCTGTCTTTGGTCTGTATTTTCAGACATTGAATATCTGGGTGACAGGGTCTGCAAGGTGACTTTTGGGCTGGGGCCCCCTTGGAAGGGGAAGAGGAGATTCAGACTCTGAAGGTGAGAGAGAAGGAAAGGAGACCCGGAGTGAAGAACAAATGAAAAAGATGCCTGGAGCAGGGTGATTAATTTTGTCAGCGTAAAACTACTCTTTACTGTTCTGTAACATTTTCTTCTCTTGATTCTCATTTAAAGCCAAAATTAGGCAGACCTTCCAGGCTTGCTTGCAAAGCAAACAGCCCAGGGATGCTGAAAGAAGACCAAAGTTACACCAAACAGGGCAAGGGAAGAAAACCCAAAATACCCAACCAACATCCCTGAAGAAGCACCTTCACCCACAGCCAGAGGGGAGAACTAAACACATACCCTGGGTTTAATTTTGGGCCACGTTCCCTGCTTCCCATAATCAAGTTTTGTGTAGGAGCAGGAAGGGCTCAAAGCAATCAGAGACAGATGAGTGGGATCCATCAGGATTGGGTGAGGCAGTGGCTGGAGACACCAAAGTTTTCCTCAAACAGAACGTTGGGAAGGGGTGGGGAAGCTGTTAGACCTGTCACACACGGGAGCTGTAGCAGGAGCTGGAAACCGGGAAAAATCCCGTCTGTGTGATGCTCCTCTCGAGCCAGACCAAGGCTTCCCACGTCCTTCCCCATCCTTCCCCCTCCTTCCCCTCTCACCGCTCGGGCTCTGCAGCATGATGAGTTCCAGCCGGTTGTCATTTGATGTAGTTCAGTTACCAAGGAGACAACGATCTGCAAAAGGGAACCTTTGTGGCATCCGGGGGAGGAGAATCGATGCAGATCACTCTGGGCTTGAGGATGTCCCCCGGCCTAGAGCTCGGGAGGAGGGAAGCAATTGCCCTGGTCTTTGTGAGACATCCTGGGCAGGCTGCAGCCTAGAGGACCTCCAAAATACCATTTCAAATGAGAGCAGTCTATCTGTGGGATGAGGAAGAGTCAGTCTGTCCTTAAAGCCTTAGCACCAGTTAGACCATTCAGCTGGGACGCTGGAGATGAGAAATGGTCTCTTTGTCTAACATCACCCTGCATCTCAATGAACCTGTTTGGGAAATAAGGATCACCTCACTAAAGCTCCTTCAGCCGAGAAGAGCTGGAATAGAGGCTTCAATCATTCTGCTTAGATCAGGGCTAATTTTTTAGAGTGAGGCAGAAAAGTTTGGCAACCTCCTTCCAGCATCCTGGCCTTCCTTTTTCCTTACCCTCCATGAACCAAGGAATTGTCACCCTGGCCTGACATTTGCCCAAGCTCGGATGGAGTTTAGAGGTGCAACAGGAAGGGGAGGCTGAGTTGCTTGGCTGGAGCACTGCAGCTCTGGCTGTTCCTGACTGGTCCTGAGCAGTCACTGACTGACCCAGTGACTGACCCAGCATAATCCCTCTCCCTCCTGTCCGGCTGGAATGCTGAGATTGGGAAAGACTCCTTCCAACAGGCATTTCCTTCCAGTCCCCACCCAATGATCAAGCCATGACCATGAAGGCTGAGCGCTGAGGGACCTCACGAAGCAGAGAGAGGTTGTTTAGTGAGTGTCTGCAGAATGAGGTTAAAACCCAGGAACTCAGGGGATGATCCTGCCTCCAGCATCTGGGGAAGAGGGAAAATAGAATTCAGTTCTGTACATTCTCCTCGCCTGGGGAAGGCTCTGTAGCTGAGTTGTCAGGTTTAATCTCTTCCCAACATGTATCCTGCAAATAACTCCTTTGTTCCTTTTTAAGTTCAGCAGCTCAAACTCTGGAGCAGTGACAGTCTCCAGCAAGGATTTCATGGGAGAGAGGGGAGGCTTTGAGATGTTGACTTTGAGATGTTCTCTGCCTGAAGGAGGCTGTGAAAAAAGCACGCGAGATGTGGTGACCCCACAACAAGCACCTGGATGGGAAGGGACCTTAAAGACCATCTAATTCCACTTAAAGATCATCTAATTCCCACCTCTCTGCCATGGACAGGGGCACTTTCCACCAGCTCGGGTTGCTCAGAGCCCCATCCAACCTGGGGAAAATTTTTATAGTCCCAAACACCCAAGAGACACAGGAATAGATCTGGATGTGGTGGCTCCCTCACTGGTTTTGGACAACAGATTATTAGGGATGGACTGAGCAAGGATTAGGGATGGGTTGAGTAGTTCCTGCCTAGGGATGGACAAGCCTGGTGTTTCCGATTCTTGAGTCTTGATATAGAAAATCAGAAAGGCTGGTCCCAGTGTTCCAGAACATTTCAGACTGGTCTGGGGACAGATTTGCTCAGTCAGATTTTTGCATCCCCACCCTGTCTGGAGAACAGCAGGAGCTGATTTTGGAGGGGGAAGAGGGAACATGGAAAGCCAACCTGCAGTTGCCATGACAGGAATCTGTAGGAATGATGCACATTTTCAGCTGTTATTGGTGCTGTTTCTCTGTGCATCAGTTTACAGGAACATCGTTCAGGCTGGGGACAAGTGGGAAGAATAAGTCATTCCCTGTCTAGCGAGCCCTCCAACTCACCCACCCTGGAACACCCACAGGCCCTTCCCTGGCTACCCTGGGCTCCATCTGGACTGTGCTTTTCCGGTAGAAGTTCTAAACCATTCCCCAAATCCCCAGCCAGCAGAAAATCATAGAATCCTAGCATGGTTTGGGCTGGAAGAGATCATGTTCCAACCCACCTTCCACTATCCCAGGTTGCTCCAAGCCCTGTCCAGCCTGGCCTTGGACATTTCTAGGGATGATGCAGCCACAGCTTCTCTGGGCAACCTGTGCCAGTGCCTCCCCAGCCTCACAGGGAACAATTTCTTCCCAATATCCAATCTAAACCTGTCCTACTTCATCTTAAGGTCATTTCCCCTTGTCCTATCACTACACATGTTAAACAAACAAATAAATATCCTGAAACAACACCATTGGTGAGGATTAAAAATCTTCAAATGGAAGAGCTACCAGCATCTTAGAAGATGAACGAGAGCTTCATAAATAATGAATAATATGAATTTTTGTTCCTGAACTTCATCTTTCCATGGCTTGCAGAGCAGCGACACAACACAGCTGTGCTGGAAGAAGGACTATAAAAGCTTATTTTAACCAGCACCAAAGTGCAGCTGACTCTGATGTGGAACAGCCCAGTTTCCAACAGACAGTGGTTTTGGGAAATCCATGCTCCAGCAGTCATTGCTCCAGAACTTTGACATCCCAGGCAATCAGGATCTCCAGGCTGAAGATGCTTTTCCAGCGCCTCTGTGAAGGAGTTCACTCAGGAGCAGGAAAAACAAAACAAAACAAACACACAAAAACCCCCTAAAAAAATCCAGTGCCAGCCAAGCAGCAGAGCCAAGACCTCAGCACAGAGCAGAGAAAAGAGGTTTCATCAGGGCATTTGATGGTAAGAGTTCCCTAAAACTCTTTCTGTTAGAATATCTAAGTTGCTTCCTGACCAAAAGACAAATTTTTCATGGAAGCATCTGGGTTTTTCTGTGTTTTTAAGTGAAAGAGGGAAATGTTAGAACTCAATGTTCTGTGTGGGACATTCCTGCTAGACCCATTTTGAGGGGGAGCAGGAAGACAAGAACTGGAAGTGTGTCACTGCTGGGGGAGTTAGGAGGAGATTTTTAATGGATTTGGAGAAGTAAAAGGGCAGGAAATTTAAGACAAGACTTTTCAAGTGGGTGAAAATATCCTCCCATGTCTAATTAGGAATTAGTAGAAGGTTCAAAAGGAAATGAAAGATGTGTGATGTGAATCATAGAATGAAAGTTCTATAATGTGAATCATAGAGTCATGGAATGGCTTGGGCTGAAAGGGACCTAAAGATCACCTCGTTTGGCTTGGAAGGGACCTTGATTATCATCTCATTCCAACTCTCCTGCCATGGGCAGGGACACCTTCCACTAGCCCAGGTTGCTCCAAAGCCCATCCAACCTGGCCTTGGACACTTCCAGCGATTGAGCAGCCACAGCTTCTCTGGGCAGCCTGTGCCAGGGCCTCACCACCCTCACAGGGAAGAATTTCTCCCAAATAGCCATCTGAGGCTCTGGAAAGAAAAGAAGCATTTCTGTTCTTGCACTTGGACTCCTGGGAATGAGTCAGTAAAAAGTTCAGTTCATGGTACACCCCAAGGCAGTGGGGCAGCAGAATTCTTCCTTGGTCCTCTTGCCCTCTGAAGGTTTAGAGGACACTTCCACTAGTCCTGGATGGGAGTAGGCATTTCTGGGAATTGCAAGGAAAAAATATAAAGAAAGGAAAGGGAGGAAAACAGCCCCAGCAACAAGTGATAGGACAAGGCAAAATGGCCTCCAGTTGATCTAGGGAAGGTTCAGATTGGGTAACAGGAAAAAATTCTTGACTGAAAGAGTGGCTGAGCATTGGAAAAGGCTGCCCGGGGAAGTGCTGGAGTCACCATCCCTGGGAGTGTTTAACAAATGAGTAGACCTAGCACTTTGCCATATGGTTTAGTGGGCAAGGTGGTGATCGGTTGAAGGCTGGATTTGATTGTCTTGCAGTCTTTTTCAGCCTTAATGATTCAATGATTCTGTGATTCTATGAAAGAGAAAAAGACACCAAGGTAGAGAAGGTGAGAAAGAAAAACATTGCTTTTTCCTACTGACCTCCCTCTGAAAGCCTTAAAGATATTTAAATCCTTTACTCATGTGGGGAAACTGAGGCACAGAGACATTAAATTTCTTGCCCAAAGATATGCTGGGGACCCACGAGCAGAGACCAGAAGTCCCTTTCCTCTGTGATGATCACAGTGAGACCAGGGAGAGGCTCTTGACGGGTATAAAATCCAATCAGCCCTTCTCATGGAAGGGGTTGGACCCCACACCCCATCAGCAGCGGCCTCAGAAAGGCTGCATTTGCAGAGCCCTGGCTCCAGAGCTCAGCTCCTGGTGGTTGTGTCTCCTGGAGTGAGAGCAGCATCTGCTCAGAGGAGCAGGGCACAGCCAAGCAGAAAAAAAGGTCAACTGCTTCTTCCCCCCCCCTTCCCTCCAGGTTGGGAGCAGGGAGAGCTGTCCACGGCACCATGGATCCTCCCTGGGCTCCTCACCCCCCTGATAATTATTCCACCAGGCCATGCGAGAGCACAATGGCAAAGCCGCCTTGGGGCCAACGCGGCACGGGAGGAAGCAAAGCAGAGGAAAAGCCGCGTGTTCCCGGTCGCCCTGGATCCCGGAGAAAAAGAAACCCAACCAGCCAGTCCCTTCCCCATGACCTGAGCTCACCCCTCGGTCCAGGGAACCTTATGGGATGTGACGCGGGACCAGGCTTGCAGGAGGGGGTTGCGGCTTCCCGGGATGCGGAGCGCTGAAGGGGACACCACATAGGTTCAGAGTCATCGCGGGGTCTGGGAATTCTTCCTGCTGCCTTGATTCAATGTGACAAACTCATTTCTTCTGCAGCATGGCTGCATTTAACCAAATGGCAACTTCTGTCCTAGGCTGAGATGTGGCATTTGGGAGGGCAGAGCTCTCTCTCCTAGTGAGGCCCCACAAACACATTGACCTAAGCTGGTCGTGGTAAATGTTCCATCCCTTCCTGCTGTTCCCAAATGTTGTGGGGTAACCCCAAAGATGAGCACACAGCCTCAGACATGGCTCTAGTCCTCTAACCCAGAACCCCAGACCCTTTTTATCCCCCTGGCTCCATGCATCCATTGGGAATTACCTGGATCTGCAGAACTCTGCTGCATATGCATCACCTGCCCTTTCCCTGTGCCTCCATGCTTTGGGGAGCTGTGCCTATAGGAACATGGAATGGTTTGGGTTGGAAGAGACCTCAAAGATCATCTCATTCCAGCCCCTTCTGCTTGACCAGGTTGCTCCAAGCCTTGTGCAACCTGGTCTTGGACACTCCAAGGGATGGCTTCTCTGGGCAACCTGTGCCAGGGCCTCACCACCCTCACAGGGAAGAAATTAATCTCTGGAGCACATACAATGATAGAAAGCCAGGTGTTCATCTCTAAATGGCCTCCAAATCCAAACTTCTTCCAGGAAGCTGATCCAGCTGGTCACAGACTGAGTGTCCAGCTGCCAAGTTCAGCTCCTTGAAGTCCACTCAGGTTTGGGGCCAGGTCACTCTTGCGTATTCAGAATTCCTGCTCAGCTCCAGAAAAACATCCTGGACAATCACCCCACTCCATCCACCCCCACACCCCCTGCTTCCAGCAGGATCCAGGGCATCCAACACCGATCAGCGAGAGGAGCAAAACCCTTCTCTTTAATGCCCTGAGGTGGCCAAGAGCAGCACACCAGGGACAGATTTGAGCCCTGCGGGGAAGAAAACATCACTTTGCTCCCTGAGAGAAGGGAGAGCTTTGCTTTCAGAGGAGCAAATGCCATCTGTTCCCATCGCCCACAGATCTGGCCACGCTGCGCGGCTGCGTCACTGCTCCGCCGAGCACAAGGAGTCAGAGACAGGCTCCAGCAAGGAATGCTTAACCCTCCTCCATCCTGGCCAGCAGGATTCTGCCAGGACAAAGCCAGGCCGTCAACACCATTACACCTGACCTGGCACAAAGTAGGGCTGGCAGTGCCAGGAAGGTGCCCCAAGAAGTTGCTCCAAACCTCCTTGGGGATGCTGCATCCAAGCAGGGGAATCTGTAAAATTCAGGAGGGAGAACTAGGGAACACACGAGCTTGCAAAGCAAAGGGAAGACAGCCAGGTTTGGCTCATTGCTTCTGGCCTTGGAGCATCCTGTTGTCACCAGGAAATCCCTTTCACACCCACAGGAGGAGGCCTTGAGCAGCAAAAGAGCAGGGAAGCTCCTTTGGGATGGAAACCATCTCTACCAGAGAGGCCTGGAGTAAAAAGGGCAGAGGAAAACCTGATTCCTGTGCTTCTTCCTCCAGCTGAAACCCGCTTTGTTCAGAGAGGGCTCCTGTATCCCTGTTTAATGATCCACTCCGCATTTACATTTAATTAGAGGAATGAAAGGGCCAATTAACAAGATCCACACTGAATGCAAACAAAAGAGACCGCTGGTGACTCAGCTGCAGGGGCAGAGCCAAGGGCTGGGGCTTTGCAGGCAGCTTAACCAGACCTCAGGGCAGGCTGGTGCCAGGAGGCACCATCCTTGTGCCTCCTTTTTCACAGTTCAAGGGTTGCTCCATGCTCTGGGCTCCCTCATGGATCCAACTTCAAACTCATCCCTGTTTTTCTTTCCTGGAGTTGGTTTTCAGCTGGATCAATGAGCAGAGTCACTCACCACACACTGCAATATTGCTGGTGCTGAGATGGGGGAGAGGGCAAGACCTTGCTCAGAGAGAGGAGGGGAAGCCAAAGCACCTTCCTCAGAGCCTGCCCAAGATGATTTTGGCTCACTTGGATTCAGAAATGCACCAAAGGATACATCTCCATGTGCACAGCTGCTGAGGGGGCTTAAACTTGCACCCCCAGCATTTATCCTGCATCACCCCTCCTGTAACAGCACAGCCACAGCAAATCAGCTCAAGTAAGCGATTAAAAAACCTTAGTTTTTTTATATTTTAAGATACACCAGCTCCCCATCCAGTGTTGCAGGTGGTTGCTGCTGAGGAAAAAAAGGAGGGGCTCGGTGCACTGGGCTGTGTGAGCTGGTCCCAGCCCTTCCTGCAGTGTGAAAATCACCTGCAATGAGGCTGAAACTGCTTCCAGTGCTGGTCCAAACCAAGTGTGAACAGAACCAGGTGTGTCAGCACAAGCTCCACCCTTTCTCAAAGGGTTGGATCTCATTAACCCCAGATGAAGAAACATCTCCTCTGTCCTGCTGTGAGCCAGAGCTCATCACCAAGCCCAGATCCAAATTAAAACAGGCATGGGAAGGTGTGTGAAAGGAAGATTCCAGATGGCATCATTTTAATAACAGGCCATGCTTGAAAAGAAGGCAGCAATGAGAGGGTGGGGAAGGCAACCTCCAGGCAGGGACTGAGGATGATCATGAACTGGGGGCAAGCAGGAGAATAACCTGAAGATTTGCTGAGGGTGATGTGAGAGCAGATCTCAGCAACCATGAAAGGGGAAACCTCCTGAAGGTTTAGACTTACTGAGAGCCTCTTTTCAATTTGACTTATTGATTTCTTTGTTTGCTTTAGTGCTGTGGACAGATATGGTTTCAGCAGTAGAGGAATACCCTGGGATGCACAGGCTTTAGTAACATTCTGCCTGCAGTGCTCTTGTGCTCCAGGCCTTAGAGATGGATCCCACAGAAAATCCTCTCTTGCAAAGGGGATGGAGAGGAGCCAGCAAGGTCAGGTGGCTTCACGGCTGACCTTGGTACCCCCATTTCATCCCAAAGATAATCATTTCCGTTAGAGCCAGTGCAAGGATGCCCTCAAACTGAGATGTCACCCATAACCACTCCTCATCCTGCACATCCACTATTCAGTTTCCTTGCTAAAGATCCTGGCTCTTTCCCTCTGAGGCCTATTTTGGTATAGGTCAGGGCCTGCGCTCACACCCACCACCCACATCCTCGAGCAGCCCTTTGTTGGCTCAGCAGGGAGCTCAGGGTGACTTGATGAGACACGAACGTCTCCACCGGGGAGAGCTGGAGTTACTCACCGCCTCACAAGGGACATGAGAGCTGAGTTCCTCTGCTGCTCACAGTCAGTCAGCTCAAATCAGATCTGAGAGACAGAGCTCGTGGCACAAAGGGATCAGCAAGCCATTTACTGCAGTGGATGTCCCAGATACAGTAATGAGGGTTATGATCAAACTGAGCTTGGAGAATGGCACGTCCTAGGACATATGTGCCGGCAAATGAATCCCTGTCATTACCTGATCTGCCCAATTCTGAGCTTTCCTGCCTCTCACACTGCTGTCAGTAAAGATTTTTGAGTAGTGAGCAAGAATTTTCACTCTGGACTCACTCACTCCTCTTAACGGTCTCTCCAGCTCCTGTGTTGAACCCCCTCCAGCTGTGCTGCTGCACGAGTGAGGAGTGTGGATGCATTATCAGAGAATAACCTTGACTTGCTCACCCTTGGCTCACATCCAGAGCAGCAGCAGATGCCCCAGCCATGACCAGAGCACAGCCCAGTGTTTTCACCTCCACAAATGGAGCATCATGGAGGTGACAGCACCTTCAGAAGATGGAATGGAGACTTTTTCCAAGAGACAACTTATTATTAAAATCAACCCACTTTTGTATTTGCTCATCCTGGTGTCAAATCAGAGCCCTTCCGCTCAGCTGAGGAGTGACCCCACCTTTGCACCTTGGCAGCAAAGGGTGAACTCTGGTTCTTCCTTGATTTAGGCTGAAAAAATTCAGTATTAGGCAGACAGGAAATGGAGTGATCGGTGTGATGGATAGAGGCATCCTCAGGGCACAACCTATTTTATCACTGAAGCACTGGAAACCTACACTGGCCCACCAGAGATATTTTCTCTGTGCCACCCACCTGCCTCCTTCAATGCTAGACATTCCCTCTCTTTCTAGAGTAAATGCCAGGGTGTCATCATTTGTGAGATGATTCTTTTCCTAGTAGAGAAGTGACTCCATGACCAGACTTTAATCATACCAACCACTGGAATATTTATTGATTATTACAACTAACTCTAGCCAGTCTTGCTAAGAACCATCATCACAACAGCTCAGGGAGTGCTGATGCTCCGCACTGTACATCTGCTTGCTAAAAAATGCCAATTGCTCTCAAGATCTGAGTCAGAATAAAGGAAGAAAAGAATAGGAGGGTGAAAATCACGTGCAAAAATGCCTTGACTTCTTCAAGGTCATGGGCAGATGCAGGATCAGAACTTAGGCTCTCCTACAAGGTTCTGGACCAGCATCCTTAGACTCCTCTCATCACAAGACTAAGCTAAATTGGGTGCTGAGCCCATGTCACGCAGTACAGATGACACACTCCAAAGATAAAACTAATTTCAGCATGCTGCGCCATAAGAAAACACCCACATGGAATGAAGTTTAAACTAACATTATTTTTCTTCTTTTTTTGGCAAGAATACATAAGTGGCAAGACCAGATGTTTCATGAATTCATGCATTCTATTGGCTTGTTTGCCTTCCATAAAAGCAAAAATCGAGAGCAGAAATGTGCAATCAATATTTGGTTTTTTCAGCCCAGAAGTATTGGGCAAGGTGGCTGGTCCAGACTTTCCTTCTGTTTTACTTTGCCAAAAACATCATCTAGAACAATGAATTCACTTTCCAGGTACAGCCAAAGATTTTCTTCAGCCCCAAACACTCATAGCTCTGTAGGGCCCTTGATCACGGGATCATAGAATGGTTTGAGCTAGGAGGGACCTTCAAGATCATCTCATTCCAACCCCCTGCCATGGGCAGGGACACCTTCTGCTATCCCAGGTTGCTCCAAGCCCCGTCCAACCCGGCCTTGAACACTTCCAGGGATGGGGAGTCCACAACTTCTTGGGGCAACTTGTGCCAGGGCCTCACCACCCTTAAAGCAAGGAATTTCTTCCCAAAATTTAATCTAAGTCCACCCTCCTCCTACTTAAGGCCATTCCCCCTTGTGCCATCACTACAAGCCCTTGTGAAAAGTCCCTCTTCAGCTTTCTTGACAGCTGGATAATTGCAGGTCTGCCTCTATCTCCAGCTGTGCATCCTCTGGATGCAGCCCACTGACCTCCTCTGTCCACAGCAGAACCTGAAGGGATCAGGCCCTCCAAGATTCCTATTTGTTTACATCCTGCTCCACCATCCTAAGGAGCCTGTGGCTGGGGAGACCCCACTGGCTAAATGACCCACAGCTCTCATTTCTGTGTATCTTTCTAATGTTCATTGAAGGAACATATTAAGCTTTTTATTTCTTAGTTCCCTTCAAGAACAAACAACAGGAAAAAAAAATGTGTTGTGCCTCAGGCAGTCTTTTTTATTACCTTATATAGAGTTCATGCAATAAAGTCCATTAATTAAAACATGAATATTTAAAACAGCTTTCAAGAATGACAGCCTTATCTCACCAGAGGGAAGAAGAAAGAATAGGGGGGGAAAAAAAGGGGGGAAAAAAAAGTGGTAAAACACAAGAAAGGCAGGAGATAGTTCATTTTGCCAGAGGAGCATTCAATGATTTAATTGCTGAATTAATGCTTTGTCCCCAGGTAACACTGGATGTTCATTTGCAGCGGGAGGATCAGGATGGAAAAAGGTGGGGAGGGAAGGAGTGGGGGTGAAGGCGAATACTTGGAGTTTTAATTAAAACATGAGGTAGACAAAGTTGTCATTTCTGTGAGTGCTACCTTCCGAAGCGAAGGCTTCCTTGGTGAAATGGTCCTCGAAAGCAGAATGGCCACAATTATTCACTGCACCGAGGCAGCTCACGGCAGAACCGGACAGGGAGAGGCAGCTCAGCATCGCAACACCCGCCTTGGAGGGACTTCGCTCCTCAAAAACACATCCAAGGGTCTTGGTGTGAGGGGAAACCGGCCCCAGGGTGGAAAAATGGAGACAGGAATGGGAAATATGGGAGTCAGGAGTATATTTCAAACCCTGCACGGGGCTTGTGCACAGGTACCACACCTGAGCTGGAATGTGGGGAAGGAAGGAGTTGAGGAGCAGCCAAAAGTCTCCAAAACCACAACTCTCCAGTAAAAGCCCCCAAAAAACCAGTGTGAATGCTGCAGGGGTAGGTGCTGCAAGATCTCCCTTTGACAAGCCACACGTCAGGGAGTGGAGAGAGCTTTGGGGAAGAGCAGGTGGTCCCTAGGAGTGGTTCAAACCACCAGCCAAGCACAAGCTGGACTTAAAGCAGATTAAAAGCATTTTATGGTGCAGAAGTCTGTGCTGGCTTTGCTGTGGAGGGCAGGGCAGGGGGATGCATGTCACTCACTCTTTTGGGATTTGGGGACAGCTTTGGCTGACTGCAGCCTCAAAGCAAGTCCTTTGTTCCCTCAGAACACCAAGCCGTGCGGGTTGTCCTTTCCCACCAAGTTCTGAGGCACTCTGGGGAATCCCTCAGTGTGCTTTGGCTCTGGGCGGAGTAACAGAATTTCTACTTTCATGGGAAGGATCCCACAAGTGTAAACAAATCCATCTCCTCCTGAAATGCACCGGGAGGCACAGATCGGCCTCATGGCACATTTTGGGAGAAGCAGGGAAAGGTTGAAGGATGAGTCAGCCTCCTGTTCCTGCAGTGAGTTTGCACACTGCGGGTCTCCACGGACTCTCTCCCTTGACTGGGAAGCAGCACATCCATCCTGGGTCTGTGTGTATGGGATGTTGGGGCTTCCCACGGGGGTCTCAGCACTGGGATTTGTTCATAGGTGTGTTGGAAGAGACTTTAAAAACTGTTTAGTCCCAACCTCTGCCATGGGCAGGGACACCTCCCACCATCCCAGGTTGCTCCAAGCCCCCTCCAACCTGGCCTCAGATACTTCCAGGGATGGGGCAGCCACAGCTTCCCTGGAAAACATGAGCCAGGGCCTCCCCACCCTCACAGGGAAGAATTTCTTCCTAATATCCAATCTAAACCTTCCCTGCTTCATCTTAGGACCATTCCTCCTTGTCCTATCACTACATGCTCTTGCAAAAAAGTCCCTCTCCAGCTCTCCTGGAGCCCCTTTAGGCCCTGGAAGGGGCTCTGAGGTCTCCCTGGAGCCTTCTCTTCTCCAGGCTGGACATTGCCAGCTCTCCCAGCCCGGCTCCACATTCCCCTGTGTGTGCACATCCACACATCAGACCCAGCTGTGTGCCCGTGCCTCTGGCTCTCCGGACATTCGTGACTGGAGATGTGCCCTGGGGCAACTCTGTGCTTCAACCATTCCCTCCTCCACCACCTCTTCCCTTATTTTATTTTCCTTCTGTGGTACTAAAAGCATTTATTTGAGTGCTCAGTGCCTGCCCTGGCTCACTGAGAGGAGTTCTGATCCAGAGAGAGAAGGTGCAAGACAAACACTCCTCCACAAACCTTTGAAGTCTCCAGACCTATTTATGGCATTTCTCTAAGACCTTCTGCTCATCCAGGCCCTCTCCAGAGAGCAGGACCCACTCCAGCTGGGTGACCCAGCTCACCCAGTACATACTGGAAAGTCTAAATCTCCTCCTGTGCTGCTCTTGGCATTTTTTTGTTTGCTCCTCATAGTTCTCTTTGCCTCCTTCACCCAGCACAAGAACATCCCCAACTCCAGGAGAGAAGTGCAACCCCAAAGCCAGACTAACCCAGTGGGACCATGAGGGAGGGGCTCCAGGACACCTGATAAAACACTGGCCCAGGTTTTCATTCCAGGCAGAACCCCAAGAAAAGGAGATTTCTGGGTTTATCTGTCTGATTTATATTCCTTCAACCACTGTTTGAGGGCAGCCTCACCCCAAGGATGCTCAGTCTGTGAAGGTTTCTGGTGAGTGTGAGCTCAGCCTAAGTGATCTCACTCACCAAAATAATACCTAGTATGGCAGTTAACTGGTTTACCTGGCCCACCATCCAATCCAGGCCAGAAATACTCCAGATATCTTATGTTATGTCCAGAAAAAGCCCCAGGAGGGTGCTGGTAACAGGACAATCCCAAAGGCATTGCTGAAAAATTAAGGTTATGAAGGATTTGGATACGAGCAGCAATGAGAGGAGTTATCACAGGAGAGGAACATGGGACTTCACATGGTAGGAAATTTCATCCTTCCCAGTCATCACAGAGCTCTGTTTTTAAGAAGGGACGCTCTAGTGCCAAGCTGGGGGCCAATCCAGCAGGCTCAGGAGTGGGGATGGTTGGTCATGGTGTTTAAAGGCTTGGAAAAGCTTCAACTCTTCTCTTCCTCTGCCCTGAAGCAAGCAAAAGGCAACAGATTATGCCAAGATAAAACTCACACTGAACATTCCACCAGCTCCAGTGACAACAGGCTAGAACATGGCACTGCTGAGCTGGGACAGGGACACCAGGGCTGGCAGCAGGGAAGGGACTGGGCAGAGGGGAAATATGGTGAATCTGCTGAGCCAGGAAAGCCATCCCTGCCCTGGCAGTGGGTGGAATCCAACGTGGCTCTCCCACAAGGTCTGTTTGCTCCTTGATGATTCCTCAGCTGTGGTGGGCCCATGGAGGCAGCTGGTTGAACTGCCCAAAGAGGCCTCCCGGGCTCCTCCATGGCCCAAAAGCAGAGAAGCACAAAAAGCAGTCTCCTTAACTACTTCTGTATGGTTACCTGGGGACTCTCCTGGTCCCTGCATCTTCTCTTCTTCATCAAGTGCCCCCCCAGCAACCCAGACATCCCCCTGAGCAGCTCCTCTGCTGTCTTCTGTCGGCCTTCCTCTTACAAACATCACTGGTCTCAGGTCACAGCACCACTCGTTGATCTTAGCTGACCCTAAAGAGGATGCTCAGAGGGCTGGAGCACCTCTCCTATGAAAACAGGCTAGGAGAGTTGGGATTCTTCAGCCTGGAGAAGAGAAGGCTACAAGTTGCCCAGAGAACTGGTGGATGCCCCATCCCTGAAAGTGTCCAAGGCCAGGTTGGCTGGGATTCTGAGACACCTGGTCTAGTGGAAGATGTCCCTGCCCGTGGCAGGGGGCTGGGATGAGATGATGATGTTTAAGGTCCCTTCCAACCCAAACCTTTCCATGATTCTATGAATTCCTGCCAAGCAGGACATTAAAATGAAAAATAAACAACTAAACCCAGCAAACTAAACAATGGAGAAAGAAAGGGTATGAAAGGGAGAGGATTTTGTGGGCAGAAATTGTCATCAGTCAATTTACTTATGATCCTTTGACTGACCCTTGCTAAAAGGGTAGAAGACAAGTGTTGAATAAAACCAGCTGTGAACAGCAGCTCTGGCACATCTTCCTGGGTGTTTTTCTCCCAGGAATGCCCATTATGATCTTTCCCAGCATGTCCACAACTGGAATTCTGGTGCAAACACCTCTTTAATCCAGGGCTGTAGAGATTATTTAGTCCCAGTCCCAGGTTAATGGGCATCAAGAGCAAGCTGGTACCATCCAGAACTGCTGCCATCAAGCACAACTACCCAGAGAACTGGTGGCTGCCCCACCCCTGGAAGTGTTCAAAGCCAGGTTGGATGGGGCTTGGAGCAACTGGAATAGCGGAAGGTGTCCCTGCCCATGGCAGGGTTTGGAATGAGATATCTTGAAAATCCTCTCCAACCCAACCCACTCTGATTCTGTGATCCTCATGGACTGGAACTGTTCATGGAGACTGGAGTGTCTGGCATCTCCCTACACCAGGACAATCCTGCCTGTGGGTACATTCACATGCACAGCATCCCTGACTTTTGGCCTGGTTGCCTCACAGGGCACTAATTCTAAAGCCATGAAGCTCTGTGCACACTTGAACTGCTTCCTTGCCCTCCTGAACTCTGGGCTGGACACTTATGGAGGTCTAATGGCCAACCTGAACCTGTCCTGGTCATCCATCCCCATGGCACATGCCCTCCAATGCCTTTCCTCCACACCTCTACTTCTGACCAGAGTTGGTAGGAATGGGATTCTGTTGACAGTCTTGGTCACAAGTTTAGTTAAGTTATGGGAAGGGGATACGAAAACTAACCCTCAATTTCATCCGGCAGGCACTTGGGATACAGACCTGCAATGAAATGCACACAGATCACTGGATAAAGCCTTCCATGAGGACGGGTTTAATCTGGGAGAGCAGATTAAACAGGGACATGTGGTGGAATCACCGTTCCCCTTGTCCTATCTTGGCCTCCAGTAGATCCTGAAGCAGAATCTTAGGGTAGGTCGTTTTCTGATCAGTCTTGGGGTCTTAACAAAAGCTGAGGGGCCAAAACCTTGCATCTTGGTCCTTCAGACTTCAGATTCAGGAGAAGAACCAGAAAAATAGTGTCAGCACCCCTGCTCCCAGCTGTTTCTCCTGTTTCAGTGCCATACACTGAATTTTATCACCTTTCTCTGGTTTGGGCACCCTCAAAACAAATATACCAGAACTCTTGTCCTCAAAACAAACAAGTAGGGAAGTGTCAGCTTCCAAATCCCAAAATCCAGACTGGCAGAGACCAGGGTATCCCCCTCTTCATCCAGGCAAGGCGACAAAGCCAGAGACTTGCACCAGTAATTGCATTCCTGCCTCAGGACACAGGGAAGGATCAGACTCCTCAAAGTGCCCCAGAAACAGCGGGATAAAGCAGCCACGCTGACAGGGCAGCCCAGTTTCTTCGGGAAGCTGGAGCTGCAGCTTTCACAGCCTCCAGGTCCCTTCTTTACAGCTTCTAAACACCGGGCAGATCCCAAGTCAGTAACTGTTTGTTTAATGACACGGACCGCTCAAGACCTATTGAGAGCATTCAGCTTAATGAGGTGTGTGGCAATTATCGCTCTATTGAAACTCGAGCCAGGGAACACAAAGAAATATATTTAAACTCAACAGATCTGCAGTTCTGGTGTGCTAAAGGACGTCCTTTCCCAGCCTGGCTGTCTCACCGCGCTGAAGGATAAAAGATGGGATTTCAGTATCGGATTGTTGTCTGCAAGAAGAGAGTGTGCCAAAAGGAGATTCAGCGGCTGGAGGTGACATTGGCAGAGCCACTCCAGGGACACGCAGTTGCTGAGTCCTCCCCAGGATGCTTGCTGAGAATTCCAAACCAGTTGTCTAACCTGTTTATCCCGGGCTTGCTCCAGGACTGTCCTGGGGAACGAGGGACTTGCAGGAGATAGAATCAACACCCGTAGATGCTGTCAAAATTTCACTGATTGTAAGAATGGGAAGATATGGGAAAAGAGATGAAGCTACAGTGGTGTTGGTGATGCTCTGGAAGTGCCACCGAAACCGTGGAAAAAAACAAAAAACTCTCCAACAGCATTTTTAGTGTTGGAGAATCGAGGCATTACTTTATTCTGGCCAGGATGTTGTTCTGGCCAGGATGTGCAACAGAAATCATTTCATCCACACATAGCTGGGTTGTGCAGAGAAAATCATTCAATTGCACAGGAATTTTAGTTGATTTTTCACATACTTATACAGTCAAAACTCATAGAAATTTATTGGTTCAATGCTCATTGGTCCCAAGTAGTGCAGTTCTTAGTATTTGGGTTCCTACTGGATACAGATTTCTTTGCCTCTGATGCTAATTAGGTTCTCATTCTTGGGTTCTTTTATCTCTCTCTTTCCAGACCAGGGGTCTCAGACCATGCCAGGGGTGATCTTTGGAGTTCTTTAATGGTGGTTTATGGTCGTCATCTTTTGTGTATCTTCTCTGCTACCCCCAGTCTGTTGAGATGTTCAGCTCATCAGACCTCGCCTGGTGGAACAGTTCCCTGAAAAGAAACTTCAACTCCTTTCCCCCAGGGCAAAAGCGAACAAAATTGACTAAAGTTACATAAAAAATTTTAAACTTTGTATCATTTCCAACAGAAGGTTGGAAAGAACCCTAAAGATTGATGCATTCCAACCCCTTGCCACAGACAGGGACACCTTCCTCTAGGCCAGGTTGCTCAGGGTCCCATCCATCCTGGCCTTGAGCACGTCCAGGGATGGGGAGTCCACAACTTCTCTGGGAAATAAGTGCATTTAGTGCTAAATAAGAGCATTTAGTGCTGAAAATGACACAGAGTCCTTCTCCCCCCCTGGATCTGCTGAATCTCGCAGGCAGCTTGGCTAGACATCATCTCTGCTGAGTCATGGCTCTACCCAAAGTCTTTTGCACCTGGATAGAGGAAGCCAGCAGTGAAAAGGGGAAAACTCCCTTTAAAGGAAACCTGAAGGAATCCCAGAGCTCTATCAGCTGTGAGAGTTGGGATCCACCAGGTCGGAGCTCAGTGCCAAGGAAATCCAGAGAGTTAAGACGCCGCACAGGTGAATCAAACAGCTAAAAATCTCCATGGATCCAGTTCCTCTTACAGAAAATATTTTCCATTTTTCAGCCTGCTCCCATTACCTAAATATATCAGATATTCAGGATGGGTGGTGAAAAGGGCCAGATATTTGGGATAAGTGGTGAAAATGGACAGGAATCCCTCTGTGCACCCTCCCTTTGAAGTGTCAGCACCATCACCCTCATTTTCTGCAGTTGTAGATGGAAAACTACTCTGGAGATGTGATGATTTTGACTCTGGTGTTGGTGTTTCCCTGCACCTTAATTTCACCTTGTACTCCCATACAAAACATTTTGGGGTGACTGCTATGGAACCTGAATACGAGAGGATGTTAAAAAATTGAAAATGAAAAAAAAGAGAGAGAGAAAAAAAGGGCAAACTGAAAAGCTGAGCCTTTCACCGGGCTGCCACTCATTAAATTACCCGTAAAAGTCCCCGTCTCAATAATGGGAGTAGCTGCCTGTGAAACTCCCTCGGCAACCGGATGTAAATTCCACCTTTGGTCTCCCTGCGACAACGACAGCGCATTGAGCCGGTAATTGCTGATGTTTCTGCGTTGTGATCATGTCCACAAGCTGTTGGGTTCACAGTGGAACTGATCGCTTTGCTCTGCTCGTTTTTCTCCACCCCATCTCCGTACAGACACACGCGGGGCTGGATTTAGTGCTGAAAGCAGCCGGTACACGGGGAATTTCTGCCCTGGCACTTCACAGTGCTGCTGCGTGCTCACAGCACTCCGGCACTCCTGTGCTCATGCCTAATTCTCCCTGGGGTCCCGTGATGGGATGGACGTGTGGGAATGCTTCCAACTGCACCAGGGGAGCTGTGGGCTGGACATTAAGAAGGCTTTGTTTACTGAGAGGGTGGTCAAAAATCAGAACAGGTTTTTTAGGGAGCTGGTCGATGTCCCATCCCTATCAGTGCTTAAGAAGTATTTGGACAATGCCCTTATTTAAACTTTTGGTCAGGCAGTGGGACTAGATAAACATTGCAGGTCTTTTCCAACTGAAAATACTCCTATTCTATTCCATTCCATTCCATTCCATTCCATTCCATTCCATTCCATTCCATCTGCAAGGTCTTTGACAATCCCAGAGGAGAACAGTGGGGCAGGCAGGGCTCATGCAGGTCAGAGAGATCTGAGTGTTTAAACTGAGCCAGAACACCCCGTTCCAGCGCCCAGGGAGGAGCTCCCCACATTTGCCTCATCCATAAGCACCCTGTGACCACAGGCAAGAGGGACATTCCTGCCAGGAGCTGCCCATATGGGTGCAGTGGGGATTCGCTGCAGGTGACAAGGTGACCTCTTTGGCACATGCCAGGCTCTGTTCTACCTCCTCCTCCTCCTCCAGGAACTGGGAAGGAGTATCAGGTCTTGTCAGCTGCTGAAATTTGGACTAAAGCTGGGGGGGATGTCAGGTGAAATCTCCAATGATTTCAGCAGTTCACACAGGAAAATTTTACACATGAGCAGAAATCAGTGCTTCCTTGCCCCGTGTTTTGCTGTTGATCTCTCACCCCATACAACCTCCGCTCTCAGGGATGTCCAGATCAGACAACAGGGACAAACACAGGTGGAGAAGCGAGGAGCTGGAATGCTGCACACCTTCCAGAGAGGCAGTGAAAATGCACTCACCCAAATCCCTTTGCTGTTTCATTGGCAAATCCAAACCCGAGGCCAAACCAAAGCCAAACACCTCTGTCTGCAAGCTCAGCTGCTCAGGCCTGGGGGATTCTTGCTGGAGGAAGAGCGAGTGTGTCATAAAGAGCTGAAGATGTCAAGGAGAGGTTTGAGATCTGCCCCTGGGCAATTACTCACAGCTCTTTATCAATCTCTGGAGCTTTCATGGCCACTAAAGCCCATCTCAAACATAGTAATGACTTATCAGGTTATCTCTGCCCTGGGAGAGATTGGAGATTTGAGGTGAGGGGAGCTGTGCCACCCAAGATGATTTCTGCAGCAGGGAGGGTGGGAATTGATTCATTTCTGTGCCTCTGGTTCCTCTTCCACACCATGGACCCCATTCAGGAGCCACTCAGCCACAAATCCAGGCAGAAGCTCAGCCCTCCTGAGGAGACCAAAGCATGTTTTTACCAAAGAGCTGTCCAAAAATGAAGTGAAACTTCCCAACAACAAGAGAGGTTTGGAGGGTGTGTCCTGCAGTGAGAGATTTATGGACTCCAGCTTACTTAATGCAGCAGAGGTTAAGAAGGAATTTGTTCTTGGGCCTCTCCAAACAGAGATCAGACACTCTGAGACATCTTAATCAAGGTTACAGAGGTGGAAAAGCATCTAAAAGTGGAAGATGAAACACCACGAACAAAACAGAAATGATGAGCATGTGTGAGGAAGGGGGATTTGATTTTGTTCAGAGCAATGAGGATGGCAAAAGAAGGGAAAATTTAGCAGGAAAGGCAGGAAAAATCCTCAGCGCTTCAGTCTAGCATTATAAAAACCCCTCCAGCCCTGGAGCCACCTGATTTATCATGAAACAAATAATATATTTTGGGGACACTTTTAGCCTTGATTTACAGTCAGCATCCTGGATCCCCCTAAGATGGAACAAGAAGAGCAAAAGGACCAGAGAATGATGTTTGCCTCTTTGGGCCACCGAAATGTGACAGCACTGCAATGGCCTTCCAGGAACAGCTCACGTGGAGACAAGACTAATTAGACATTCATTAAGTGCCTAACTCAGCACAGCACTTAAGCACACATTTAACCTTCTCTCATTACAGGGTCACATCGTCATCCCTTTTAAAGCTCCAGCTCCGATTACAGAAGCCAGCTGACATTTGGGAGGGTCACAAGCATTTTCAGACCCCGAAGAACCAATACCCAGCACTTCAGGAGGTTTTCCCTTCTTCAGTCTCCTGCTCTTGCACCACAAACTTATTCAAGAAATACCAATTTGCATACCAAAACCAGGATTTACATCTAAACACAGGCACCTACAAACAAACCTCTGCCTTCTTCCCACATTTCCTGAGTCAGCCAAGGGAGATCTGATAGCGGCCAGTTATCAACAGTTCCCCTGTTGAATTGTCTTCTCCTGGAAAACAATCCCAGTTCAAGCCTCCCTGGAGTAGCAGCTGGAGGCAGCTGCCCAAGATTTCAAAGCATGTCCTGCTGATCACCAGGACAAGCTCCTTGTGCAGGAAGACCAAAATATCTGAGGGATAACCTGAGGGATTCTTCTGCAACCCACCACTGCCTGCTGTACCCTCTGAAATATCTGTGTGGGACAGTGAGCACAAAGAGCGTCTCACTAAACCTGGGAAGCAAATTTGGAGCAGTTTCTCCTTCCTCCAGACACTGAAGAACAGGTGCTGCAGATAAGACAGGGTCACTTTGGCAGAGTTTCTTTGGGAAGTCCCTCAATAAATGGTCATCAATTTCCCTGTGCACCCGAACCAGGTGTAAAATCACTGGCCATGAGTGCAAACAGTCTGTCAGTTATGTTTTCTTGAGTGTCCCTGTAGTTCTGGAGCTCTTGTTGTCCCTATAGTTCTGGATCCTCTTGGAGCGAAGCTTTTCACAGGGATCTCACCCACAGACCGTGAGCCAAAGCACAGCTGTGTGCCAAGGCAACACCTCGTTGTAGATTTGCACCCATCCATTCGCTTTGGAAATACCCAAGGAATAAAAAGGCACATTAGGGAAAGTCAAGTTTCATATTTCAGGATGGTATCTGGGTATCTGGCAATTCAAAGGGTGGTTTGAGTTGGAAGGGACCTCAAAGATCATCTCATTCCAACCCCTGCCATGGAATTCCAAATTCCTTTTTGTGCCTTTAAAGTCATCAGAGTAGATTAGTACAACTCACACATGCCCACTTGTTCCAAGATGAAAGTGTTAAGACAGGCCCAGAAACAACAAATGACTCAGAAAGCAGCAGGGAGGGAAAAATAGCGATGATAATAAAAAAAAATAAAAAGGCTTGTTGGAAAAAAACCTGCTACAAATACAATCAGAACAGCAACGAGTGCAATAACCAGCATCAGCACTTGGAAATCAGGAACCCTATCAAAATATTCCACCCACAAAATGCTGTTAAGGGATTGCTGACTCCCTGTCCAAATTGGATCTCGCCTCCATCTTCCTGATCAAGCCTTTGCATAAATCAAAACAGACACAGTGACAGACAGAGCAGCACATGGAGAGCCCGGGCACCCTGCAAGCATCGTTGCTGTGTGGATGGCATCCCACCAGCACAGACGATAATTCCCTGTCTTCAATATGGAGCAGATGTGAGCAGCCAGCAGAAAAATTATCTCCACTCTACAAATATTTGACACCCAAAAAGGATTTTGATTCAGCCACCCTTGAGCCTCTTTCATATTTACTTTGTGGGAACATTCGGGCACTCGAGCTGGACTAGGAGAGATCCCTACAAAAGCCAATATTAAGCTTGAATGCTTCAGGATTTGCTGAAAATCTTATTTCAAATTTCACCTTTGGTTGCAGTGAGAAAGGTCACACTGCTTGGGTGGAATGCATAAATCACCCAATCAGCAAATTCCAGGCATGACACATGACTGAACTCCGAGGAGGCTCCTCACGAACTGTTCACACAGGAGAAAAGGGCATTGCAAAAAAAAAAAAAAACTAAACCCAAATCTGGGGAGTCTTGTGTTCGTGGCCAGGGAGGGAGGCACGGCTGAAGAACTAATTTGCAGGATTTATGGCTCGGCTGTGCCTTCATGTATTGATTCACAGATCAGCGAGGAACAAAATCTCCTGCAAAATACACTGACGAAAGCACGAGTACCTGATCATATCCTAATCTCTCAGCTAATGCCAGGTGCAGGCTGCAGGAAAATCACTCTGCACAGCCTGGATCTGTGCCCAGCCACCTCCTTCCTACTGCAAGCTAATCTGGCCTCTTCCCCTCAACCCTGAGAAATTCCACCCTCAGCTGGGGTGGAAAAGTCAGGAAGGATCCCCAAATTCGTGACCCAGACAGATGTCAACTTTCTGCTGGTGGCAGAGGACATTTCAGTCCAGCACCTGAAGAAGATGAGATCTTGGGGTGAGGGTCAGCTGTGGGTCTGAGGCTCACGGAACTGGAAGCTCCATTCCCTGACACCTGGATTCCTATTTAGCATCACACCTCTGCTTTACGTAACCTGCATGCTGGCAGGTGGGGTGGGAGCTGAGAATAAACACCCCAGAGCAGACCTGACACAGGTAGTGAGAAAAAAGCTTCACTTTCCGACCCCCCGAGTCCCTTCTGTCTGCTTTTTCCCTGGCTGTGTCAGGTCTCTGGAAGGAGCACTTCCCTCCCCAGACCAAGATCAGACCTCAGGACCATCCCACCTTGATTCACAGACCTTTTTGTCATGCCTCTCCCACCTCCCCGTCCCTTCCCAGCCCACACCATACTCAAGACCTCAATCAAAACCCAGTGACATATCTGAGGAACAAGCCACAGCAAAGGCACCAAGCAATCCCCTGGAAGCAGCGTGGTGAGTTTTCTTCCTGAAAGCCTCCAGAAGGAAAACGAAGCTGAGAACAAAACGAGAGTGCCTTCTGTTGCCATCCCCGCGAAACAGACCCAGGAATTAAGTTTTCCCTAGAAATTAAAGTGGTTGATAGGGCTGCTGAGAGCAGCCTGCCTCGGGAGGTACCTTGGATCCTGCCTTTTCTAGGACATCTGTAATTATGTTGGAAAACTGCTCAGCCTCAGGTAAGAAGCTCCCCCTCAGCAGCTCGGAGGCTGCAGGAGTAAAACAAGCAATGAACAAACCCCGAGGATGAACAAAACAACTTGGGGAGTATTTAGGGGCAGCTGATTTTCAATTCCAGTCGCAGGCTCATAAAGAGCCTTGGAGGGTTCTCTGACCTTCCTGTTGATTGGGAAATGAGGTTTCCACGCCAGGCATCCACAGATATGGACACAGAGGTGACGGGGACAGTGTGAGACCTGTGAGAGGAGAGCCCAACCAGCCCTCCCTCCCCAGCACCCCCCGCCACCCTCCACTCACCCGGGAACTCCGCTCCATTGCTGTCCTTAGGGCTGCTCACGCAGTTCTCCAGGTAAATTCCATCCTTGTAGCAATCTTCCTTCTTCCTGGTGAACCCCAGGATCTCGCTGGCCTGATCCAGGACCTCCCCTCCCGAGCAGGAGCACGGGGTCTGCATGATGCCACACGGGTGGGAGCTGCTGCTGATGGCCAAGCAGGCATCCAGCCACTTGCAGAGCATCTGGCAGGCGGCTTTGCTGGGGTTCCTGTTGCCCACCACCAGATATTCCACCGAGAAGTCCCTCTCCTGAGCCTTGGTGGGCTTCCACCGCATGGGCCAGGTGTCCACGCCCGGCGGGGCCGTCTGCTTCATCTGCAGGAATTGTTTGTTGGACTGGAGGAAGGCAAAGCGGGTGGAGCCATCGCAGAGCTTCAACACATCGTCAAAGCTCTCCATGCCCAGGTAGGTGCGGGTGGACTCCAGGAAGGAGTCGAACTGGTAGGTGCGGATGTGCTGGTGGTCACATACGCCGGAGGGTTTGAGGATCTTCATGTACAAAGTGTACCTGCGAGGGTCGGGGTTCTGGATAATCCAAGAGCAGAGAGAGGAGTTCAGTGGGAAGACGGCGAAGGAGGAGAAATACCCAAAGAATTTCCCTTGGACCAAAGTGGTGCAGGGAGTTTGTGCCAGGTCCAGAGCGACCACGGTCCACACAAAGTAGAGTGGCGATACCAAAAGCAGGTTCAGGGCGGATCCAATGCTCCTCATCCTAGGTCTCTGGTCCTCTGGAACTCAAAGTAAATGTCAAGCAGGTGCCAGATCCTGGACATAACAGGGACCAGCTTAGAGGAAAAGCAGAGTTTAAGAGGCTCTGGATCTGAAATCAAGCCGATCCTCCCATGTCTGGATTTGAGCTCCCTCCTGTGGCCATAAACAACACCTGGAAAAAACAGGGAAGGGAAGGAGGAGGGGAGAGAAAGAGAAGAGATTTGGGATTTGGGGTTTTTGGCGGTGTTTTGTTGTTGTTGTTTTTATTAACCCTTCACAAGGCTGAGAACCCACACAGCACTCCCAGACCCAGCACTTCTCACGGGGGGAAGATGCAGCCCCACATCACCATTCCCGCACTTGGTTTGGGGTGATCCCATCCTTGGGGTGTCCTAACCCCCAGGAGGGGCCCAACTGTGACTGACCCGGGGTGAACACAGCTGTGACCTGCTGTCCTTCCCAGTGCCCTCTGCCCATGCAGATCCCTCTGCTGAGCCAGCAGAGCCTTGGCTGTGAATTTTAACCATCTCCCCAAAGAAAACAGGATTGGTCTCTGGGTTAGGGAGTCTCCAGCTCTCTCCATCCCAAGTGAGCCAGGATGCTGGTTCAACTCAGATTTCAGGATGCACCTGGGGAGGGTGGGCTGGAGGTCAGCATGGCCAGCTAGGCTCTGCCTCCTCTCTTCCCTCTGCCAGCAGTTGGTTTTTAGCTTCTTTATGTCTCTCCTTTTCTCTCTCCCTTCCACCAAAGCAGTGCAGGGAAGGGAGCTGTTGTTCAGGAACCCAGCACTGGTGTAACCCTGAGGCCAGGCAGAATAATGGATGGAGCTGTACGCCCAGCACACGAGCAAAAAAAGGGCCAAAGAGGCAGATTTTATGTCTTCCCACACCAGGCAGCCACCCCTCCTTCCACCCCTGAGTGCAGGACACCCCAAAGCCTGTGGTGCTGTAGCCAGGCTCAGAGCATCTGCAGAGAGTGAGAGCCCTCTGTGCCAGTCCCAGGGTCTCCTTCAGCCCCCAAAACCCTTCATCCAGAGTAGAATCCACCCTGCAATACCCTAAGGACGCATTCCCTGCAACCCTCTCTAGCCCAGATTCCTCCTTCAGCCCAGAGCCCTGTTCCCCCTCCATGACAAAGAGGATCCTCTGCACTCATGTAAATCTCCCTCTTTCTTACCCCAACAAAAGACTCTCCTACATCCCCTTCCCTCCATCTCCTCTCTTTGCAGGAGAGAAGAGAGAAAGGAAAACAGGATCAGTAGCAGGACTTTCCTCATCATGGACTCCCATCCGTGTCCACCCCCAGGTCTGGGGACGGGCACTGATAACAGCTGCAGGAGGGGCAGACCCCCGGAGAGTAGGGCAGGATTTCTC